>NC_064639.1:261512771-261828800 GCF_023864345.2 Schistocerca serialis cubense | reverse complement strand
TCCTGAACGGCTACTCAATCCGTTGAACCCAAAATCCAGACACGTCTGAGTGAAAATCACCGCTACTCTGGTCACCTCTGTTAGCTCAATGAGCTCCGCTGAAAACATTCGCTTCCAAAGGCTTCAACACCCTATGGTCCTGTGCGGTCCTGGAATCACCCAGGCCAAACCAATGAAACGCAAGCAAACATGAACTGTGCAAGCACAGTCAACTTTACCCCAGGTGGTACACAACCCGCCTGTCGACAGGCGGCAGTTGGATTTTCGGATTCTGGGGAGTCCTGGTTAGCACGGCAGAGAATATCGAAGATCTCTGGTAAATTTCCCTACAAGCACAAAACATGCATTTGAAAACTAAACATCGAAACATTGATCCAAACACAAAAACTAAATAACCTCATATAAGAAATCGACCGACAAAAAATTCTCATCCTTGCCCTTCAAGAACCACGACTAACTGACAATAAAACCTTGCGTTACGGAAACCATTGAATCTTCAAGAGCAAAATGCAACAAAAGGTAGCGAAAGGCGTACCAATCTTCGGCATTGCATTTCTCGAACACAGATCTATTATCAGCTCTGTCAAAGAAATCACACCCATCAACAATCAAATGGTTAAAATGGCTCTGAGCACTATGGGACTTAACAGTGGAGGTCATCATTCCCCTAGAACTTAGAACTACTTAAACCTAACTAACCTAAGGACATCACACACATCCATGCCCGAGGCAGGATTCCAACCTGCAACCGTAGCAGTCGCGCGGTTCCGAACTGAAGCGGCTAGAACCGCTCGGCCACCACGGTCGGCCTATCAACAATCGACTTATGACTATGCTCATTCAGAGCCCCAATAAAAAATGTACACTCATGAATGCACATGTCCCCACCAACATCGAAAATAAAAAAAAAAACACCGAAAATGTCGAAAAATTCTGGAACACACTCGAAAATACTATGAGCAAAATTCATGAAGATGACGTGAAAATACTAATGGGAGACCTCAACTTTCTATTTGGGATAGAAAAAACCTGTAGAAAAATCATTGGTATAAATTCAACGCACCGAAGCGCTTAGATCAACGGCACACGTCTGATTGACATTTGACAACAATTCAACCTCAAAAGGATGTCTTCCCACTTAAAAAAAAAAAAAAAAAAAAAAAAAAAAAAAAAAAAAAAAAAAAAAAAAAACAGTTCCCAGGTAACATGATTGGCTACCAGGTGCAAGCTGCTTACGTTCGCCTTTCGAGACTCGCTGAAAGCCAGATTTTTAATTCTTTTGTAGCAGAGCTACAGGCAGGCAGATACAAACTCAATAAGGGAATCTTAAGACAACGCTTGAGCAAAATTAGTCTTGCTACTTTCAGTAACCTTTAGTGTCAGAGCGAAAACCTTACGGTACTGCCAAATTCCTAATGCCACTTTTGTTTTATGCCTACATATACAGGAAGTAATGTAAATACAGATCTTTTCGAAGTCAAAAGTGGGAATTTCCTACTAATTCGTGTTAAAATAGGCTCAATCGTCTTGTTGTTGTTGTCTTCAGTCCTGAGACTGGTTTGATGCACCTCTCCATGCTACTCTATCCTGTGCAAGCTTCTTCATCTCCCAGTACCTACTGTAACCTACATCCTTCTGAATCTGCTTAGTGTATTGATCTCTTGGTCTCCCTCTACAATTTTTACCCCCCACGCTGCCCTCCAGTACTAAATTGGTGATCCCTTGATGCCTCAGAACGTGTCCTACCAACCGATCCCTTCTTCTAGTCAAGTTGTGCCACAAACTCCTTTTCTCCCCAATTCTATTCAATACCTCCTCATTAGTTATGTCATCTACCCATCTAATCTCCAGCATTCTTCTGTAGCACCTCATTTCGAAAGCTTCTATTCTCTTCTTGTCTAAACTATTTATTGTCCATGTTTCACTTCCATACATGGCCACACTCCATACAAATACTCTCAGAAACGACTTCCTGACGCTTAAATCAATACTCGATGTTAACAAATTTATCTTCTTCAGAAACGCTTTCCCTGCCATTGCGAGTCTACATTTTATATCTTCTCTACTTCGGCAATCATCAGTTATTTTGGTCCCCAAATAACAAACCTCCATTACTTCTTTAAGTGTCTCATTTCCTAATCCAATTCCCTCAGCATCACCCGAATTAATTCGACTACATTCCATTATCCTCGTTTAGTTTTTGTTGATGTTCATCTTATACCCTCCTTTCAAGACACTGTCCATTCCGTTCAACTGCTCTTCCAAGTCCTTTGCTGTCTCTGACAGGATTACAATGTCATCGGCGAACCTCAAAGTTTTAATTTCTTCTCCATGGATTTTAATGCCTACTCCGAAGTTTTCTTTTGTTTCCTTTACTGCTTGCTCAACATACAGATTGAATAGCATCGGGGAGAGGTTACAACCCTGTCTCACACCCTTCCCAACCACTGTTTCTCTTTCTTGTCTTTCGACTCAAAACTGCCATCTGCTTTCTGTTTTGAAATTTTTTAATCTACCGGCCCGATTAAGGGATCTGACATTCCACGCCGCAATCCGTAGAACGCCGGTTTTCTTTCTCCTGATAACGACGTCCTCCTGAGTAGTCCCCGCCCGGAGATCCGAAAGGGGGACTACAGGCACTTAATGTTTCGCTACAGTCTGGAACCGCGCGACCACTACGGACGCAGTTTCGAACTCTGCCTCGGACATGGATGAGTGTGATGTACTTAGGTTAGTTAGGTTTAACTAGTTCTAAGTTCTAGAGGACTGATGATCTCAGAACTCCCATAGTGCTGAGAGTTATTTGAACCATTTTTAACTTAATGCTTTATTAAGATAGACTGCCGTCGTGATGTTTCTGTAGTAAGCTGAATATAATTTGTATTAGTACAGTGGATATTTTAATTGCATTTTCCATTAGTTTACTAAACGCAACAGTAATCGTCAAAGAGAAATTAATCAGCAGCGAATTTTCTTTCACGATATCCAAAACAATTTGACAATGCTAATGTTGTTTACAAATTCTACGTCCTTAGAAACCACTGGTTCTAACTATGTCGTTACATCAGGATACTTTTAAGAGTATTTTCGTCTAGAAATGAATTGTCCTGACGGTTGATCGATCAAGAGCGGGAAAGGTAAAATTTTACGAATATATGACGAGAGGAACAGGTGCTTGAGAGAGGACTTCCCTATCAGTACAAATGCCTGAGAGACGACTTTCCTATCAATGTGCGTTATCATGCAGTAGCACAGGTGATGTAATTTTGTTGCTCTATTTTCTTACACTGCGACCGAAAGGTGTCTCATTTGTTGGCAACAAATTCCAGCAGTGTTGCACACACCCCTTGGAGCAGAATTCGTAGCCCAAAACACACTTTTGGAGCTATCAGATGAAAAATATAATGTTCACACTACTCTTTGCTCGAGTTTACGTCTTTTGGTGGGGCTCTGCCTTTCATTTCTTCTTAGGAAGTTAATGATGAAGGCATCATAACACGTCACCAATATTAGCACTGTATACGAATGCTCAATGAGCGACCTGATGACGTTCAATAATAGTCACTCCATGATTTTTGTTCCTTCGAATTAGAGCATGCAGTACTGCTACGCCAGACTTCTGAACTTTGCCTGTTGAAGGCAAATGTCGCATGATGGTGAAATGATTATCTATCACATATATCAGTAGTCGTGACTTCCTTAATGTGGAAAATCATTCATGCCAGAACGAGCTCTGTTGAAACAAGAATATCTTTTTCTGGTGTATTTTTCCCAAAAGCACTCGCTCCACACACAGTTCAAATCTTTCTAGTTGCCTCCTCTGCATTCACCCCTCTGTTATACCAAAAGTAAACGTTGTGTTGCAGATGTTACACCTTTTTCCACTTGCGACTCAATTTTACAATGCTTAACCGTAGTTCAAGGTTTTTAAGTATGCCAAATGCAATGCTTAGCTGCAAGATGATAACTAGAACTTCCAATACGAAAATGACAGTTAATACACACACTGACAGCGTCGCGCCGCGTTCACATGGGCGGCGCCGGATTTCAGGCGGCGGGTGGCGTCTGGCCGATGGCCGGTAGCCGCTACAGCGCGAGGAAACGCTCGAGCGTAAGCTGTTATGATCGCGACGCAGCCACGAGCTGTCCTGCGGAATTGTTTCTGGAATACTTGTTATTGCTGGTGGGTATAATGTCAAGCGAATTATCTTCGATGTTCAATCAGACTCATAAGTTCAGACGAGGGCCGAAATGTAGTAAAAAAAAAAAAAAAATACAGGTGGATGCGAACAGGCGACTTTAAGTTTAGAATGCACGACGATTACCAATTTTTTTTCTTTTTTTTTTATCCGTAAGCTAACTAGGACGGCCGTTCTCCACCACTTCAAGTTCCGCCCACAAACAAAAATTAAATATGCCTCTGCACATTTTATAAAAACATAAAAGGAGAAAGGAAAGGGTATAATACTTTATTATATTTTATTTGTTGATCATTTTGTTCTTATTTTGTTCCTGTGTATTTATTTGGATTCGAAAGCAGGTCTCCTGCTCACTTTTTTATTACTTTTTTAATCTTTTTATTTTATAATTGTTTTTTATTTTTTAATATATTTATGCAGATATCAATGTAAATCAAGCCTGGAAAAGTAAAACAGAATCAATGCACCATCGAAGATAGTAAACATAAATAACATGAAAATAACGCTACCACTTTATAGTTAGGCTTCCCAGCGACTGCGCTCACTGATAAAGATTGTCCAAATATAATCGTCTGCAGTTCGTTCTGACCTCATCTGCCACTGCCTGGAACATTCCAGCTACACGGCGGGCTGTGAAAGGCACTCCGCAGGTAGTTTGCGAAGCGTTGTCGATATCTGGTATGCCCAGAAATAGCATGATGTCTTACTTGCAAATAGAGCCAGAAGTCAAGGAAATTCTTGTGTCTGTCACGACAGAGGTAATGGACCGCATGTCCACGTATCCAGGTGACGGAGTTCGTTCGAGTCTTGGGGTAAAATGTCTCATCCAGAAACAATAACTCGCAAGAGATAAGCCAGCATCTGCCGCACTAGGTGCCAAACCGGTTCCGCATCTCCACAGCTGAGGTGGTGCTCGTCAGAATCTACTGTATTACAACCCACACAATTGGGAGATTCTGCCATGTGGATATTGTAGAGACGTTCTTGCGTCACCAGCTTCCCATTAACGACTACGTACCATTGGGAAACAAAATCGGAATGAAGCATGGCATCGTGTACAGTCTTCCACCCCACGCGCCACCGTACGTCAGGATATTTTAGTTCGACCACATTTAGGGAGCGGCGTTGCAGCATGTCATGATATAGGCGTCGAGTTGTGGCAATTTGTGCTGTCGTGAGCGCTACACTGCAATAACTTTGTCCTAAATAGAAACGTCCTATATAAAAGAGGGGCACTGGGATGTACTGTAGTGGCACCGGCGCTCTTAGTGAAGCAGGTCGTAGCGCCGTCAGAAGCAGACTCGTGAGGCTCGTAGGTCAACGGCGCAGCAGACATAAATGTGAGCTAACATAAAGGGCAATGGCCCTATCATGGACGTTAACTAGGTCGACAGCACCTTTTTCCTTGGCGAGGGTAAGAGATACGTATCTGATCTTCAGTAATATACCAGCGGTGACGAAGTATCCCAGCGCTGCCATAATGCTACGAGCCAAGGGTTTCGGAATAGGTAGCGTTTGGGCGACATGCGGTATGCGGGACGCAAGGTATACATTGGCATAATACTCCCGCTGAATGATGTTGAGGGATCGCAACCGCTGATTTGCAGTTCCGGCCCTAATTTGGTTAAGAAGGCGTCGATAATTGAGCGTCGTCGCGCGTTGCATGTCGTTAATGAAATCTAAGCCCAAGGAGCGGACAGTATCACTGAAGCGTAAGGGGGCAATGTGTTCCTGCGGTAGCCCAATCCCGATGCTCAAGGCGACAGACTTGTCAACATTGATTTGGCTACCAGAAGCTGTACCGTAGGTTGCAATCCAGTCCAAAGCCGCGGCCATATCGTCATCCCCACGTATGACGATCATCAAATCATCCGCATATGCGGTGCAGCGATAGATGGAGCCACCGAACTGTGTCCCAGTGAGCCGGAGACCGCACAACAAAGGTTCTAAGGCCAATGCAACGTTATAGCCGGGGACATCAATTCCTGACAAATTTCAACCCAACACGGTACCAACAGTTGTTTAAATGCTCGATAGAACTCTAATGGTAATCCATCGATTCCTGGTGATTTATGGGGAGTACCTTTACCAATGGCGTCGAGCGCTTCCTCTTCTGTCACTTCTCCCAGTAAAGTCGGTACCATGTCTGGTGGAACTGTACCGTGGACATGTGCTGAAACGGTGTCTACCATCGCCATATCAGGGAGCACTGCTGAATAAAGTTGAGCGTAATGCCCATAGAAGGCTTCTGCTATATCTGCTTGTTCTACCACGCGTCGTCCGTCGTCCGTTATCATGCCGGTTACCAGTGCCCTGCGGTGCCTCCTGCGTTCTAGGAGCACGTGGTGCATAGATGGCCTTTCTCATTGTATCATGTCTGGAGCACGCGACCGTATAACAGCGCCTTGTAGATGATGGCGTGCTAAGGAGACGAGCTGCGCTTTCGCGCGATTGACTATGATCTGCCTGTCAGGTGAGGGCTCCATAGCAAGACATTCCCGTAGGACGGTGTAATAAAAATTTTCCGTGCTCCTCCTCCATGCCGCCGCTTCCCGGCCGTAAGCCATGAAGGTGCGCCTAAGAGCAGGCTTCGCACATTCAATCCACCAACTGAGGGTCGATCGGTAACGACCACGACGCTGTAAGGACGCGTTCCACGACTCTTCGATAGCACCTTTACATGCCGGCTCGTCCAGATGGGCGGCGTTCAGTTTCCAGGGGGGCCTACTGCGCCACACGCGTCCAGGTTGGAGGACAATGGTGCAAATATAGGCTGTGTGGCCGGTGAGTGCAGCGGGCCAGAGCATTGCTCCTCTCGTCGCCGTCGAAAGGGTGCTTCTGACGTAAATTCTGTCTAGCCGACTTGATGAATGACTAGTATAATGGGTGTAACCAGGAGCTGGGCCATGGATGTGGCGCCACGTGTCGATCAGGTGGAGATCACGCACTAGCATTTCCAATTCCGCACACGGGACGTGATGTGGCTGCTGATCAGACGGAGATAATGTACAGTTAAAATCTCCTCCGATCACCATATCGTCTATGCGGCCCACAAATAGACGCGTAATATCTTCCGAATAAAAGCAGGCCCGATCTCTCCGTCTCCCTGATCCTGAAGGGGCATATACATGATGAGTCGTACACCGTTGACAGTTACTGCCATGGCTCTTGCAGTAGGTAAGTACAGTACGTCCGTAGCCACCAAACCGTCCCGTAGCAGAACAGCTACACCACAATCGGTAAAAGAGGCGTGGGAGGTGTGGGCGGTATATCCGTAGAAGTCAGGGAAACTAGCGACACATACTTCCTGTAAGAGGGCCACGTCAATGACCGCCGCATCAAGCACGCGTTGTAGCATTGTCAGTTTGTGTGGTGCCCTTATCGCGTTGATATTGATTGTGGCAAGGCGAAAGGTGTGCTGCCTAGAATCTTCACCTAGGATAGACGCCATGGCAATCAAAGCTAACCGCAAGAGATGCCGGACCCACCAAACCCGTTACAAATTATGAGTCTTTCACACTAGGGGCGACACGCCCCAACGCCCCCCTCCCCTGTCACCCGCGCCCTTTTCAGGAAGTTCCTCAACATCCTCCGACCACAGTGGGTGCAACATGATGCTGTGTAGCTGATCGGCACCTAAATCTCTCTCACGTTCGTCGTCTTTGGTAGAGGTAGACGGAGCGCCATCCATCGACGCGACCTTCTGCGTCTGTGGTGCAAGAAGTAACTGCGTACTCGTAGTATGGGCGAGTGAACCGTCTACACCACTTAGATCCTCAGCAGACGCAGCATCCATGCCGTCTGGTGAGATGTCACCTTCTTGACCGGCCGTGTGCAGGAGGCAATCGTCAGAAGGGGTCCACCGACGTCGCTTGCGTCCTCGAGGCGAACGTTGCTTTCGAAAGTGGACATCCGTATCCGAATGTGGGAGGCAATCCAGCGTCGTATCACCTTCCGCTAGGAAAGCCGCGGTCGGGACAATGTTCGCGTCCACATCCATCGCGTTCTGAATGTTATGTTGCGTCTGGATTCCGTGGGACTGTTGCTGCTGTTGTTGCTGTGGAGGGAGCAACGTATGGGTTGGCATCGGGGGTCCTTCCTCTTCCTCTCATGGTACTTCTGACGTCGATGGATGTGTCTGATAGCCCGTTTCGTCCTCTTCTATGGTGCGCATCGTCGTCTGAGCGTACGTGAGGGGCTGGATTGTCGTCCTCGTCGGGGAAGCGGAGTCTCCCAATGGTATCTGCGTAATTCTACGTTGTAAGCAGCTCGATCGAACATGGCCTTCCTGCCCACATCCGGAGCAGGTACGCGGTTGACCATCGTACATGATGATAGCACGACAGCCACCGATGTTCAAATAGGACAGCACATGTTTCTTGAGCTCAAGTTTAATTTGGCGCACACCATTGTAGACCTTATACGTCGAGAAAGTTTGCCACTTTTCTGCAACATGGCTGATAACATTGCCATATGGTCGGAAAGCGTCCTTGACAACTTCCTCAGGGACCAGGGACCAGGGGAGCTCAAAAACCCTTACAGTACTTAGGCCCATGCCTGCATGATCCACCGTCGCTGCACCGATATGCCCGTCAGAATGTTTGAATCTGAGAGAGTTCGAGTATTTAGACACCACTGTCGCGCAGACCTGTGCACTGGTCATTTTAACATAAACCACGCTCGCCGTTATAGAAAAATGTATTCCGAAGACAGTCGCCGGATCTAAACGTAGATCGTCGCGTATGAACTGTTCTAATTCATAGGCTCGAGGACGCGCGTGATCTGGTTGGAAAGTAATTTTGATCCTATCGTGGCGCCATGTGTGTGCCATAGTCGCACTGAACTTGGAACAAATACAACTCGCGCCGCGAGAAGGTAAACACAAGCAAGCGCTCACGGTCGCGCACGGCGGGGCGCAGCGGACGTCCTCGCCCCACTTCAGCCGAAAGCAGACCGACCACGGGCTCACACACTCCGAGAACATCTCGGAAGTAGACAAACTTCCTCCTAACACTTCCGCATCTTACAGTGTTGCCAGATTGTGCAGATGGCCGGACTTTGAGTTGTCAGGGGCGGTCAGTTTTATTGGCCACCGTAAGTGAACGACTCGGACTTAGTCTCTGTGGCGGCCGGCCGGCGGTCAGTTTTTATGTCTAAGACTGTACGTTTCGAGCACAGCATGATATGGTGGTGAAACATGGTCTATGGAAAAACCGAACAGAAGAGAATCGAAACATTTGAGATGTTGCGCTTTAGAAGACTGTTAACAATTCGGTAGTTTGATAAAATAAGGGATAAAGAAGTTCGCAGAATGGGCGAAGAAAGGAACACGTGCAAAAATACGGAGAAGAGACTACAAGATGGTGTAACATTTGTCAAGACATCGGGAAATAACTCCCTTTGTACTAGAGGGTGCTGTAGAGGGTACAACTGTCAGAGCAAGACACATATTGGAATTCATTCAGGAGGTAATTGAGTACATAGGGTGCAAGCACTACTCAGAGAAGAAGAGGCTGGCACATGGGAGGTATCTGTGGCCACCCGCATAAAACCAGTCAGAAGATCGATGACATAAACAAAAAAAAAAAAAAATCGGATACAACATTCCGTATTTAGGTGTTACTGTTGTTGCTGTTCCAATTTAGGTTATTTTAGGCGTCAACTTAGAGACGTTGCCTCATCCTGGTGTATCGCCAAACACCTATTCATTTAGTTGTTACTAATGGGATGAGTATAGGGCAATATCATTAGCAGCAGAAAATGTAATAACGTGAGTAGGATTCGTTGTGAATAGGAATGTAGAACGGAAAGTGACTTAGTTCACTGAAACATTTATTCTTATCAGAATCGACAGCAAACCAATGCCGATAACGGTAGCTGAGGCATACATCCCGGCGTCGCAAACCGAAGACGGGCAGATAGAGAAAGTCTATGACAATACGGAACGGGGAATTCAGTGTACGTCAATAGAGATAAAAATATGATAGTCATGGGGGATCGGAGTGCGATTGTAGGGGAAGGATTTGAAGAGAGAGTTACGGGAAAATACTGGCTTGGTACTAGGAATGAGGGAGGGGGAAGACTAAGTTCTGCAATAGATCTGAAATGGTAACAGCGAATACTCCGTTCAAGAATCGCAAGAGGAAGAGGTACACTGTGAAAAGGCCAGCAGACAGAATTAGATTAGATCACGATTAGGCAGAGATTCCGATATCAGATGTTAGATTGTAAGGCTTACCCATGGCAGGTATAGACTCGAATCACACTGATAATGATGAAGAGCAGGCTGAAGTTGGAGAGACCATTGCACAAAGAAGTGAGTTTGGGAAGTGGAAATGAGCGTTTGGCGTCATTGGCAGGGACGCCGCGTGCGGGGCAGGTCCGGCTGCCTTAGTACGGGTCTTATACATTCGACGCCACACTGGGCGACCTGCGCGCCGGATGGGGATGAAATGATGATGAAGACAACACCCAGTGGTCTCGCCAATCGGAGAAAATCCCCGACCCAGCCGGGAATCGAACACGGGCCCGTACGGCGGCAATCTGTCACGCTGGCCACTCAGCTATAGGGGCGGACAGTTGTGGAGATACTAAGGAATAAAGAGATAAGCTTGAAGTTCTCTGAGTCTATAGATACTGCGATAATGAACAGCTCAGTAAGCAGTTCAGTTGAAGAGGAGTGGACATCTCTAAAAAGGGCAATCACAGACGTTGGGGCGAAAAACATAGGTACAAGGAAAGTAATTGTGAAGAAACTATGAGTAACACAAGAAATACTCCTGCTGGCAGAGGAAAGAAAGAAGTGGAATTCAGTAATACAATGAACTCAGGATTGAAATAAAAAGAAAATTCTGGGAAGATAAGGCGATATGACTACATGAAAAATGTGAAAAACTAGAAAACAGAAATCTTTGTCGGAAGGACTTACTCAGCACATAGAAAATTGAAAAAGAACATTTGGCGAAGTGAAAAGCAAGGATGGCAACATTACGAGTGCAATGGTAATTCCATTTTTAAATCTATAAGAGAAGGCGAGTGTATAGAATGAGGACATTGAAGGCATCTATGAAGGCGAGGTCTCGGCTGAGGATGTGATACAAGAAGAAACAGGAGTTGACAAGGAAGATATAGGTGATCCAGTATTGCAATTTGGAAGAGTTTTGGAAGACTTAAAATCAAATAACACAGAAAGGATGATAACATATCATCGGGATTTCTAAAATCACTGCGGGAAGTTAGAGCAAAACCTTTCATCACATTGTTGTGTAGAATGTATAAGACTAACGATACATCATCAAACATCCGGAAAAATATCATCCACACAATGCCCGAGATTGAAAGCGACAAAAACTGTGAGAATTATCATACAATCAATTTAACAGCTTACGCACCCAAGCTGATGACAAGAATAACATACAGAAGAATGGACACGAAAATTGAGAATCTTAGATGACGATCAGCTTGGCTTTAGAAAATGTAAAGGTAGCAGAGAGGTAGTTCTCACGTTGCGTTATACAATGGAAGCAAGACAGAAGAAAAGTCAAGACACGTTCGTTGGATCCGTCGACCTGGAGAAAGCGTTCGAAGATGTCAAATGGTGCCGCATGTTCAAAATTCTAGGGAAAATAGGGTTAAGCTTTAGGTAATATACTATATGTGCAAGAACCAAGAGGGAGCAATAAGGGTGGAAGACGAAGAACGAAGTGCTCAGATTAAAACGGTGTAAGCCAAGGATGTAGTCTTTCTGACCTGCTGCTCAATATACGTCTAAGAAGCAATCACGGAAGTAAAAGAAAGGTTTAAGAGTGGCACTAAATATCAAAGTGAAAGGATGTCAGTGTTAATGATCGCTGATAACATTGTAGAAGAAATATAGGACCTGTTAAATGGAATGAAAAGCCTAACACGTACAGAATATGGATTGAAAGTAAATCGAAGAAACACGAATGTAATGAGAATCAGAAGAAAAGAGCGAAAAACTTAACATAATAACTGGTGATGACTGAGTAGATGAAGCTATGAAAGCTGCTACCTAGACAGCAAAATAACACATGACTGATGGAGTAAGGAGGATATAAAAACAATCCAGCACTGAAAAAACGGGATTCCTGGTCAAGAGAGGTCTCCTAGTATCAACATAGGCCTTAGTTTGACGAAGAAATTTCAAAAAATGTACGTTTGGAGCCGAGCATTGTATGGCAGTCATATTCGGTGGGAATATCGCAACAGAAGGGAACAGAAGCGCTTGATAAGTAGTGCTAGACATGAATGTTGGATATTAGGTGGACTTTCACGGTAATGAGTGAGGAGGTTCTCCGCAGAATCGGCGAGTAAAGAAATATATGGAAAACACTGACAAGGAGGGACGGGACAACAGGGCATCTGTTACGACATTGTGTAAAATCTTCCATGGTGCTAGAGGGATCTGTGGAGGGGAAAAGCTGTAGAGGAAGACAGAAATTGGGTATATCCAGGAAATAATTGAGAATGCAGGTTTGCAAGTGCTTCTCTGACACAGGAGAGGAATTTGTGGTGGTATGCATTAAACCAGTCAGAATACTTATGACTTAAAAAAGAAAGAAAATTAATCGTAATACTATCTATTTTAACACATGTGTTTAATTAGCATCGTGTACCCTCAATTTTTTGCATTTGCACAATATCTGAGACACTACGAGAGATTCGTCACACATTTTCTCTAACCCACAGAATCTTGTTAACTATAATGACGAAACCATACGTGTGGGTAATAACGCCAGTGACCGTTTCATACCACGCTGTCACTTTCAGTAGTGGCTCAATAAGCACATCGTAAAAGATAGGACCGCAATGGGACTCCTGAAGACATCCTTTAGTAATTTCTGGTTTGATTTCATCAAGAGATAAGCAAGTAACTTCTATAACACGACAGTAATTATAGTGCACCTTGAGCTGACGCATCTTTAGCGTGAAGTAATCTGGCCTGGACACTAGTGCCACCATGAAGCTAGTTCTCCAGGAATGTTAAATTAAGTGCCATTTGCGAAATTAAATATGATGCGTGTTTTTTCATAAACCGTTGAAAGCTGTCACTCTGCAGTTGTTCCACCCAAATCCTGATCCACACCATCCAGTGGTGCAAAAGAAACTGCAGTTGTCTAAACCTCGCGAACAAGGAAGATTACCTTACGCTCCGGTGTTGTTTATCATGACTGCCGTAGGGTGCTAGTCACCACTATCAATGATCGACGATCTGTGTGATTTTCCTGAAATATACCGCTATAATACTAAACACGTTGTGATTGTTCGTGTATCTTGTGAAGAATGCCTACGAGGCAAATAGTTCTGTTTGATGTACCAACTTCCGTCGTCAATTGAAAAATAATGCCAATCTCTGTCTCTTTACAGACGTTCAATATATTGCGTTAGCTCGTTTAAAATATGGGTACACTGGGTCTCTAATTCGTATTTGAATTTATCGGGGAGTTTCGATTATCTACACTCAGGACGGAGAGCTCTATTCCCTTGCCAGTTTCGTAAAAGCTATACCCTCTCCCTCTTGAGAAATCGGGAACGTTTTTTTTCCGTTAATATGGTACATTCATTTCTCTCCATCATTGTCTCTGTAAATAACTGTAAACAGAAAGTCCATGTTGTACACGGTAGATGGTTCTCACAAAGTAAATGTATCTTGCAACGTTGTTTAGAAAACAGCGCCGTTAATGCACTTTTCTGCAGCCTGTATTCCAGTGATCGTCAAACTGCGGCCTGCAGGCCATGCTGCCCCCAATCAAGTATTCGTGCGGCGCGCGGTGTGTAGAACAACTAACAGCCGAATCCAAAAAAACGCCAACTAATATTAAAAGCTTCTTAAGAGTGTAGCTTTTTTGTTCAGTCCTTACAGGTTCAGTAATATCTCAAGACGTACTTACTTTAATTTGACATTCTTGAGATCGGTCGTGGGTTGAGTAAATTGACCGCTTACCTCACGGGCAGTCGGGTAAAAAGGGCGGCCACTGTGATTTTAGAGGATGTGAAATGGGGATCGTTTTATTGTTTGGCTTCCAGAACCAACAACTCAAGAACGTGTGTGACTCGTAAGGATCAGCTGGCGTGATACAAATTTTGACACGGAAGCAAAATGTATTCACGAATGCGCACCACAGAGATGGTCATCATCATATACGGTACTTATCTGTAGACAGGGCATTAAATTACTTAATGCTGCTGTAATACAATGTGGTTATAATTAAACTCTCGTTCCTTGAAGGAGTGTAGGCGAGAAAGCATTTACCAAATGGGTGCCGAACTTTTGGGAGTTGGAGGATTAGCGTTGTAGTGTTAGTGTCGTGACATGCCGGTACTGGTACGGACGGCGACGTAGAGTTGAAAAACTATCATCAGTGTGTATTACGAGTTGCAGTCAGTCAGCGTGAGTCTGAACAAGGGGAGCAGAGCCTTACTTGTAAAGCTGTTTTATCGAAACAACAATAGTGCTGCTGGTCTTTACCAGCATCTACGCATTAAAGGAATACGGAGAGGTCTTCTTGCCGCAATGGGGTTGAGGAATGAGATTCTGAAGTTCAAGTTAACTGGTCATTTGGGAATTGCTCCGGGGAGAGACTGACGGCCAGTTACGCCACAAATTGTTGAAGTTGCTGTTACCATGCATGAGACGCGTAACACGGGACACTTAACACACACTGGAGGCTGAAGATGAAGATAGACTGGGAAGTAGCCAACATCCCACATGAAATGTTTCGGGCAGCAGGACAGCAATCTCTAGTGTGGTTCAAGGCTGTCGTGGAAGCAGAACGGTTGACACATCGAGCAACATTTGTAATGTGAAAAGCAATTAACAAAATTTTTCCCTCTCAGGTGGAAATTAAAATATGTTTCTTTCAATGGTTTATTCGTTATTGCTCTTCCACATGTCCAAACAAATGTTTCGACAGAGTTTCATTATACTAAGAAAACTCGTTTCTCTTGTGGCCTGCTCAAGTAGAGGAAGTTTAATTATAACCATCCTGTACCATGCAGTGAGTAGAAGGAAACTCGCATTTATGTCATTTATAAAGCTTTTGTGATGGTGTTTGATATTCAGTAGTGCATTTGGAAATAAGCACAAATGCTGTTGTTAATGAAAATCATTCGCACGTGTAGTAAGACCAACAACACTTCGCCATGCAACTACAGCGTTTCAACTTGAGGTCGCTGAGGTTGCCGCCAATACGAAACAAACTAGAATCAACACGAAGGGTCCCAAATGGTGACGACTTCCAGCGTTCAGTACTTGGAGGATCGGTGGCCAACTTATCTCATCCTTACTCCAGCTAGTCTGTTCATTTAATAATAAGATCAGTACCTACGTGGTCCGAGGTGTCTCCCCACAATGTCAGTATTGGCTCTCGAGCAAATAAATTTAGCGACCACTGTCGTATTCTGTTTTCCGTTACTTACATTCAATAAGCCCTCGAAATGCACGACGAACGAACGACTGAACGGGCACCTAGTGTCTGGCAGCTGGGTGTTATACCTAGCTCGTAAATTTGGTAAAGGGCACACAGAATTGTTATTGTTTGTAGGTGTCTTCCTCGGGTGACAACACAAGACTTCCAGTTATTCCATCACTCTTCCGTTCAACGCTTTCCTCAGACTTTTCTCGAATATTCCTATTTTCCGTTTTCGACCGTACGAAACTCTTATCTAACTCTACACTGCGTCTTATTCTTGCGTTACATGCATATTTATTAATTGTGGCTCTTTCAGTTGTATCTGTCCCTTTCAGAGGGAATAATGTGGTGAAAAGAAAAAAAAACAGGTATTATGACTTTGGGGGAGCAACATTAAACCATGATTACCTCTCTCCTAATGATGCAGTTACCTCTCAGAAGTAGCGCTAATGAATTCAAGCGCTAATGAACGTTCACAAAGGCAGAAAAAGAAAGATTCTCTAAAATCTTCAATCGAAATAAATACAGTGCCAGAAGGCTACTCCATGGTTTACATTTGAGGTGTACAAATGGCGAAGTGATATGCTATCGGTTTTTAAATAATGAATCTTTGATACATGTATTACATATTACATCAATTTTGAAAATGTTTTCGTACCAATGGATTTGTTTCTTCATTAGAAACGAACACCATGTTCCATTATAATTCATAGTATGGGCAGAAGTAGAATACGAACTGCATTAACACAATATCATCTCTAAGCAGACAGGAAAGTAGCTACAAGAAGACGATATCTGAAAAACTTTTACAACAATTCTATCATCAGGGACGAGTGTTGTCAGGCTTGCGCCTTATTTAATTAAAAATACAAGCAACAGAGCACAGAGTAGACAAATGCTAGGAAACTATTGTTATATCATCGTAATAACTTTTAGTTAATGCCTATTAATAAGGTGGAATGTCCGCAGCTCGTGGTCGTGCAGTAGCGTTCTCGCTTCCCACGCACGGGTTCCCGGATTCGATTCCCGGCGGGGTCAGGGATTTTCTCTGCCTCGTGATGACTGGGTGTTGTGTGATGTCCTTAGGTTAGTTAGGTTTAAGTAGTTCTAAGTTCTAGGGGACTGATGACCATAGATGTTAAGTCCCATAGTGCTCAGAGCCATTTGAACCGTTTTAAGGTGGAATGGTTTGTTTAACTTGTATATTTACTTGATCTACAGAATTTGAAAATTACTACAAGAATGTGAGAAACGAAAGATTTTAACAAAGCAAAACGTTCACAGGAAGACAAAAAATTAAAGAAGATATGATATTATTGTTAATGAAATTGTTGCTAACACAGTGAAAGCAAGGTACAAACAAAATAGTTTATATTACATAAAGAAACACTTTCCCTGTGTTTCGCAAATGTTATTTATTTGATAACAAACCTAGTGTCCGCTCCTTAGGCCATCCTCAGATGATAACTGACACACATATTACCAATAAAGATATAGAAATTACATAAAATGATGAGATACTGAGTGGAGGAGCAGGAGGAGATTAGTGTTTAACGTCCCGTCGACAACGAGGTCATTAGAGACGGAGCACAAGCTCGGGTGGGGGAAGGATGGGGAAGGAAAACGGCCGTGCCCTTTCAACGGAACCGTCCCGGCATTTGCCTGAAGCGATTTAGGGAAATCACGGAAAACCTAAATCAGGATGGCCGGAGACGGGATTGAACCGTCGTCCTCCCGAATGCGAGTCCAGTGTGCTAACCACTGCGCCACCTCGCTCGGTGATACTGAGTGTTTACACTTTCTGTCGAAATCGTTACATTTAACAAAATTTAAAAAACATAAAGCAGAATTTACTATTATAATCTAACAGACATTTGGGTAACTGAAAGAACTTAACAGAGAAGAAAAAGGAAACGTATTTGGCCATTTTTTTAAAAAGACGGAAAGTTGCTGTATAGCGTCCCTTGGACAACCAGGTCTCTAGAGACGGAGCAGAGCCTCGAACTAAATAAGGATGGGGAAGGAAATCGAACGTGCCTTTACAAAAGAAACATCCAGGCGTTTTCCTTAAGTTGTTTAGGGAAATCACTAAAAACCCTAGATCAGGATGGCCGGACTCAGATTTGAACCGTTGTCCTCCCATATGAGAGCCCAGTGTGCTATTTCGATTGGTTGGTCATTTCAAACTAAACTGTCACTCAGTGTGGTGAGTTTATTGAATTCAAGTATTTCCAGTACCTATCACCGTTCCACTTTTCTAAATGTATTGTAAAACGTCTCAATCTACATCGAACTCGTGATTTTTCGTTTAAATGTATTCGGAGATTTGAATACAAATATATATAAAACTATTCGCCATTACGTCAAACTTGAAAGCAACTTAATCTCGTATTTACTTTCATCACATATATCTTTCTCAGAACATACATTTATGTAAAAATTTAGGGCCTAATCCGAAAGGTTATCATTTAAATAAATACAATCATTTAATGCAAGACGATTTCACGTTAATGTTGATCATTTCGTAAGGGTGCGATAGTGGTCCTACACGCTTTCTTAATTGATATAGGTTATTTAAATTTGTCTTGTAGTTTGTATTACTTTATCTGTAAATGATGTTGCTACTCAACATAGCTTCAGTTACAATGGAACCTCTTCTTTTTTCCGAAGAGGTTCTCTTATTGGGAGCTACATTCTTGTAACAAAATGCTTGACCCAGAATAACGACCTTTCATTGGAAAACAAGCAAAAGGCAGAGTCTATCTGACCCGATCTGCACTTTTGATGGTACATCAAAGATCACCTAAGTATCCCGGTGGCCCGATTTCTTTACAAGGAACCTTATGGTTAATTCTTCCTGTGATCTGGTGTGCTTTCAGACTGTTAGGCTTTTGAGACTGTTGGGACACAAGCACCTTGATAGTAGTTAGACATCTTTCCAGAAAGAAGGCTGTAAATCTCAACGTAAATCTGTCATACTTTCCTTCAGTTTATCAGACGCCTAGAGAAACTCTCTTGATCCGACAGTCTGTGTTTTCATATAGGTCACACATGCCATCTTTTCTCCCTACTGCGAACTTCAGAAAGCGCTATGTCTTAATATCTGTTTTGCCAGATATGTCCAAATTCTTTAAAAAGAGTTTATATTGCCCCATTAAATACAGTATATAATTGTTTAGTATCACTGAAGACAAAAATACAACAAATGGTAACCGCACTGCTCACCACTCTTTACGTTGTATACCATCACTTTCGTAAACATTACACGTTTAATTTTAAAGGTAGATGAAATTTCGGACGTCACATTTTACTATGAAACTCTCTGGGTGATAATCTCTATGTTTTAAAACGTTTGCGTGAATGGCTGTCGATTCACGTGCTGTACTGTGGCGATAATCGTTAGTACATCGTACGGTCTGAATCTTTGGTTTTTTCTCAGTATCATGAAACATGTATCAGTTCGAAAACATAAGTCAAGCAAATACAGCCCCGTCATGGTTGGCGTATGGCATAGCGAATCATGAGATGACAGGACTACCCCATCAGTATCGCCCCAGACGTTTCCTTTGAACACCACCCAGTAGAAATGTTTGCGCCCTCAGCCGTAAGAAGTCACAGCTTTCATTTATGCACTGCCTTGCGCTCGGCGAATAGTTCCTTCTGATTTATATGTCCCCATAAATAATAATTCTCATGAAATTAAAAGTATATATCTAGAATTTATGACCAGAAGCCGAAAGGAACTCATTTCACATAACATAAAATTTCCATCCATCTCTTTTTATGCGTTTAACAACACGGTTACTTGCATGAAGATGGATATTCCGTTTTACTGCAACGCTGTTTTGCGCTGATCCTTCTGCAGGGGATATTTTACTCAGACAAATGCATCGTTTCTATGAATTTCGAAGTAACTGCAAATATAAAATTTGAAGTTTCCTTTTCCACTCAGACATGCGAACGGAAATTAAAAGATGTTAATATGTTTCTTACAAACAGAATAATGAAGTTTCATCACTATCGCATATGTTTCAAATTTAACAGTTTGCAGAAAAAGACCATCGTCGCAAACGATAAAATACGGCATTCTATTCAAATTATTAGAATTCCTTAAGACGTGGAAGGATTGAAAATTGTGTTTTGTACCAAAGCTAAACCTTGTCTTCAACTTAGTAACATATACTTCATTACAGCAGTGAAACACTTGACCTGGACCTAAAATTCCACGAGTAAGTCGTCCGAGCGAGTAATAATTAAGTACTAATTAATTAATTATGTTATAACTGTGCTTAGAGTTCATAGCAATACAACTATATTAAGGCTACATAATGAACATAGAAACTGTGATCTCATATTCTGTGAACATTAAAGTCATTATAGAGGGAGAGCAAGATTCGACCGGTAAGTACAATGGCACAAATCCGCTGTGACAGTGTTGAAACGGATAATCCCTATAATCTAATCAATAGTCCCTATACTCCTTTTAAAATGAATTCAGAAGACTGTGGAGGACGTAAGTAGTCGCGGTTGGATAGCCATTCTAAAAAGGAAAGTAGGACAATTTGTACAGAAGTCATTCATGAGGGAGCACTAGCTCACCTGAGCATGAAAGGGAAAAAAAACGATTTCGGTCTTTTTGAAGGAAACAATCAGAATTACCGGCAGAAAATTAGAGAAACAACGGGATGGTCGGATGGTGATTTGAAACACATTCTTCCCAAATATACGGTTTCCAACACTTCACTACCATTCTCTTTTTAGAAGGAACTGAAACTCTGACGTACCGAATACTAGTTAACGTCTGATAATTATACTGACTCCGTGAAACTGGTTGCTGCTCAAATATTTTGAGGTAGGCTGAAGAGTGAGTACAATGTACAGTTGATACCTCGTTTAGCTTTGAACTTCTGATTTAGTCAAAAGTACTGCGTTCACCGCCATCTTTGCGATTTACGACTGACGCAAACAATGATGCAGTACTGTGTTACCGGTGGTTTCCGGTGCCAATAACGGGTCTATTGCCCACCAACCGCAGTATTTAGAAGATATGTACTTCAAAGAACTAATAAAATAGATAAAAACTCCAAATTTTTCGTATTATCACATTTTAGCGACAAGTTGTACACCAGTATAGAGTTGCAGAAAAGTTCGTTTCGCGTCTGAAGGCCGTAAAGTGGAATCGTACAACAATCGTAGGCAAGGAACTCGTTCAATAAGCTGCCGTTTGTTAAAAGTACACTCACACTGAGACATAGTCCAGTTATTACATCGGTTTAGTGTACGCTCTCCAACTCGAAATAGTGGACAACATATTCGGACCAACGACAAAATGATGTTCACAGTTCTTTTTTTTCTGTCAATGGAATTTACGTTCTTAATTATTTTCTCAGTGTCTAACAGTGAAACAGTCAACCGCTATGACACATCATGGCAAGACAAATTATATTTACACTACCATGTTAAAGCGCCTACTCACCCAATATCGTTCACAAGTTTTGTGTCAAAAATTAGATGAACGTCTTCCCGCACCCTCCCGTTCTCATATCGCATCATGTGAATTATACCATGTACAGAGTGGAAAACACTTCCTGGAAGGCATTGAGAGGAATTCGCCAGGCTGACTCAGAAATTTTTTTAAGAAAGGAAGAAATGGTTAAAAGGGTCTGCGGAAGTCAATCGTTCAGCACTAAAGGTGGTGGTTAGTGTTTTTTAACGTCCCGTCGACAACGAGGTCATTAGAGACGGAGCGCAAGCTCGGGTGAGGGAAGGATGGGGAAGGAAATCGGCCGTGCCCTTTTCAAAGGAACCATCCCGGCATTTGCCTGAAACGATTTAGGGAAATCAGGATGGCTGGAGACGGGATTGAACCGTCGTCCTCCCGAATGCGAGTCCAGTGTGCTAACCACTGCGCCACCTCGCTCGGTAGCACTAAAGAAGACGCGATCAATATAACAGGGATTTTATAATATTTTAAGGGACACCATGGAGACTCTTCTACTTATTATTTTGAAAATGATAAAACAGCTACTAGTTAATACTAAAAATATCTTTTAAAGATTCTGGGTGACAGCAGAAATCCGTAAATGACAAGTCGTTCTTTATTACGACGCAACTACCCACACAATTTCTGACGTTACCGAGTGATATGAAGGGAAGTCTACCAAATTAACCAGATATATCATTCCCTAACTTCCACGCAGAACTACGTACAAAGGCTTTCGTCTGCGAAAAACGTGTAGAACTGAATGAAGAACTTGCGGCAACTGTTCATGGGTACTTTGTACACGTCATAGAATTACGCAGGAAATGGAATCTATTAAATGGAAGAGCGCTGGGAAGAGTACACCCAAAGGGGAACTTCTTGACAGAGTAACTGTATTTTTTACTTGAAGAAGAATCCTTCGGTAGTATCATGCAAACTTTCACGTACGATCTGTACTCGTACTTTATTGAAACTTTCCGGGGAAACAGCCGGTGGTCGATATATAAAATTATTCACTGAAGTTTCGTCCTCATATGTGGGATAGTTTTATAAGGGATGATCAAAAAGTTTTCGTTTCAGGGCGTTGCTGCTGCGTGTAGACAAAGTACCGCGACTTAGATGCGGGTATATAAAGACCGATATTTAGACAAGTAATTAGGGTGGCATTCGTGTGTTTCCGACATGCGTGTGGTAAATGATGAAAGGTGAACTATGGCGACGTTATTACCAATTGTGTCCATATAGGACTAACGTGGCGTTATTCTTTTCTTGGCTGCCAAACGCCAGTAGTCATCCATAGGAGAGTGAAGAATGTGTAATGGGCAGCGTGCCTGTCGAAAGCCACCATTGTGGATCAGTAACTACGACAATGAGTGCTACTGCTGCTGAGTAGTAATCTCTCCTCCCCCCCCATGCGATTATCACGCCTTTGATCCTTTAAAAAAAGCCTTGAAAGGTCAACGATTCTTGTCGGACGAGGATGTGCAACACGCAGTTACGGACTTCTTCACGCAGCGGTGAGCGGTGTTTTACCAAATGGGTATCTTCGAACTGATGCATCGGTTGGATGACTGCCTCGATGCTCATGACGATCTTTCTTCATTGGATTACCCGTTCTGGATTGTAAGGCCTTCGAATGTAAACTTTTCGATAACCCTACATGTATAGCCTCTTCGTCTCTGAAGAGCTTCCCCCATATGGCGTCTTTCGTTGCCAATACGTGATATAAAATTTCAGTTACAGCGTCAACTATCATCTATATTTGTATTATGACAGTCAACATTATCGTTAAAAATGATTATCTGCTGTAATAGGAAGTGAAAGGGCAGGCTTGCATACTGTTGATTCTACAGCTCAGTTTCGATAGCATTTCGCCAGCAGCAACACGGGGCTACTGTCATGCTAATGAGAGACAACTACCGAGAACTGTTCTCTGATGACGGCGGATATGTGTTTCCACGAGATACAGAGCTGGAGAGCTATCTTCACCTGTATGCAGTTATCTTCCGCTTATACTTCGCAAGGACTGCTAGAGTTGAGTCCAGGGCGAACTAATCTCACTCGACGGTGTTAAAAATGTGCTCATTAGCGTTGAAACTAGATAAACTGGGCAGCTTTATATTCGTGGGTGGTCGATCTGAATAATTGTAACACATTGTGGAAGCGATGGAATGTTGAATTGTTTCGTGGAAAGTGCACCTCGCTTGCAGCTTGCACAATTGAAAGAGTTGGTGCCTGCTGTCTAACAACTGCTTCTTGTATCACTCACAGGTGAAACCCTATGACAGTCTTATCAACTGGTTGGAGTGCTGACACATTATCTGCGTATCCAATAATGCTGGCAACTTATGTGGTATGCGTGGGGACCATATCAACCTGTACCGCATCAAAAACAGCCTGAAGATGACGCACTGAAGCCTTGCAACTGGTAGCGACAAAATAAAATAAAATCTTAAGGACTGCTGTAGGTGTTTTTATTTATCACAATATCTCCACCTTTGCTTGAACGAATTTCTGTTTGAAACGAACAACGTTACCACATGTGTTAGTGGGGAGAGTTGTACCTACAAGATAATACGCCTAGGAACACTTGACGTTTTTCGATTGGTACATCAGACCTGTAACTGATTTTAGAATTACATTTAGGAACGCACATCAAAGACCGTCATAAGCAGTTCCCGTCATTTTCTATAGATGTTTTTGTTGCTAGACCTCAGGTTGTATTTTGCGCAGAATTTATAAATATTTCGAAATCTGCACATTCAAATGCAGAATAATATGCTAAAGTTATTCGGAATATATTGTTAATTCTTCAGTTACAGATCTGTGTGACTAATAACATTCTATATTTTTTAAAATAATTTTTATAATGTGTGGATGATTAGGCCAAACTTCATCGGTCGTGCACCACCTTGTACATTCCAAGTGATGAAGGCCTTTATAACTGAACTTATGATACTCGCAAATTAACTGATTTTGGTAAATGTTTTAACAGTTTTATTACTGCTGAAAATGAGAACGTGTGTTAGTGGGCAAAACAGTTTCTTTGAAAATGCATTTAAGTTGTAGATGGTTTTTGACAATATTTCTGCTTAATTTGAATTTACTTACTGATTACTCGTGTGCAGTAGAGCAGTAATGTAACATATAGACTGCTGAATACAGAACAAAAGATTTTTCATTTGCTACACTTTAACTTTCAGTCGAATATTTCCTCCTGGGTAACTGACCGTGTTGTACCTCGGAGCCTGTTTTCACATTTGTAAAATCCACAATTTTCGGAAGTAATATTTGTATACTCAGGAAAAGACTTCAATATATAAGAAGGGAATTTGATCATTTCAATATGGAAAGAAAGTCTTAAACTTCTATTACAGGACTGGCTAGAGGAGAAATTCTGCAAAGTGTACCAAGATATTCTCGCCTACTCGTACCATGCCATCAGCGTGTATCAAAAAGCATTACGATTAATCAATCTACACGATACCCTTTTCGACCTATAATGACCACTCATGCCGCTATGTGCACTGTGTGGCGTTTTGTGAGTAAAGGTCTTATCCGAGAAGATTATTGTGATTGGCACGTTTTCTGTGTTGTTTCCTTGTATTTATTGTTGTCGTCTTGCATTGAACTGTTGAAAGTTTTGTAGTATCACGGCGCCCCCATCCACCGTTGTAAGCCGCGGTAATCTTTGCGTTAATACGTCGTCGCCCACAACACCTTTGCTAGCGGCGGCTTACCTCGAATCTAGGTAGCTCACTAAGTCAGAAATATAATGAGACGCAGGCCCATAAGTGTTCACAGGGAATTGCACGGTGACAATTATTGAACTATACGAAAAAAACGTAAATTAGTTACAAAATAAGGCGTGTACACATTTTATTCAATACATAAACGTCACTACGGATTTAGGTTATGACATGTTCGATAAGCCTGCCACCATTGCCGATGATTTATTGCAGACGAATAGCGAAATTCTGCATGACCCGCTGAAGTGACGACATATCGATGTTGTGGATGATCTCCTGAAGGGCTGTTTTTAGCTCAGCAATGGTTTTTGGATTATTGCTTTAAATCTTGTCTTTAATATAGCATCACAGAAAGGAGTCGGATGTGTTCAGATCCAGAGAATATGGCAGCCAATCGAGATCCATGTCAGTGGCCTCTGGGTACTCTAGAGCCAGAATGCCGTCCCCAACGTTCTCGTCCAGGACATCAAACACCCTCCTGCTCCGACAGACTCGTCCTCTGTCTTGCATGAACCACATCTAGTCGATATCAGGTTCACACTAGATGATGGGGATGAAATAATCTTGCAAACCCTTCATGAACAGTTTGTTAGCGATCGTGCCATCGAGTAGTATCGCACCGAGTATTCCGTGACTGGACGTTGCACACCACACAGTCACCCATTGAAACTGATGAGACTTCTCGATCGAAACTGAAACCCATCCAAATCAGAGCGGGCTCTGTCGTCATACCAAAACATGCATGAGCATAATAACTCCTATCATGCCCCGTGGCAAGCCGTGCAGTTGGAAAATTGAAACCCACCCAAATGAGAGTGGGCTCCGTCGTCAAATCAAAACATGCATGAGCATAATATCTCCTATCATGCCCTGTGGCAAGCCGTGCAGTTTGAAAATTGAAACCCACCCAAATGAGAGTGGGCTCCGTCTTCAAATCAAAACAGGCGTGAGCATAATATCTCCTATCATGCCCCGTGGCAAGCCGTGCAGTTTGAAAATTGAAACCCATCCAAATGAGAGTGGGCTCCGTCGTCAAACCAAAACATGCATGAGCGTAATAACTCCTATCATGCCCCATGGCAAGCCGTGCAGTTTGAAAATTGAAACCCATCCAAATGAGAGTGGGCTCTGTCGTCAAACCAAAACATGCATGAACATAATAACTCCTATCATGCCCCGTGGCAAGCCGTGCAGTTGGAAAATTGAAACCCATCCAAATGATAGTGGGCTCCGTCGTCAAACCAAAACATGCATGAGCATAATAACTCCTATCATGCCCCGTGGCAAGCCGTGCAGTTAGGAAATTGAAACCCATCCAAATGAGAGTGGGCTCCGTCATCAAACCAAAACATGCATCGGCATAATAACTCCTATCATGCCCCGTGGCAAGCCGTGCAGTTTGAAAATTGAAACCCATCCAAATGAGAGTGGGCTCCGTCGTCAAACCAAAACATGCATGAGCATAATAACTCCTATCATGCCCCGTGGCAAGCCGTGCAGTTTGAAGGTCCTAAAGGGAACCGTTCAGAAGTTATGACGATTTTATTTCATATAGATTAATAATTGTCACCCTGTATACACCTGCAGTGGCAGACGCTGTGGAATCACACCGACTGACAGTCTGCTAATGGTACTAGGCTTACTACCAAACGAACTAACCCAAACAGGGAGAGGTGCACAGTACTGGCTCACAAAGGACAAATATCATAAAATGGAGGAGGTACTGGACACAAGAGGCCCATTAATGAAGGAAATACGGTAAGCCTTGATAGAGAATGGCAAGAAATCTGTCATATGGTAGAAGATAAAGGAGAACCTGTCAGTTCTTTCCTAGCGTAACAGCAAGACAAAGAACGTCGCTATTCTCGCCGACCATTTGAGTAATACACTTCTCAGGACATGCTTCTGTCATACTAGTCCAGTAAAACTACTCCAGCGCACCACGGGCAGCCGTAAAGTTAGAGTAATGTATCCTCTGGTAGTTCGCCTATATTAAAGGCGTTACAGACTAGAACAGGAACGTAATCCACCATTTGTCGCAAAAAGTAATGAGGAACCGGGGCATAATTTAAACTTACCGACAACCAAAATATCAGCGAACTGATCCTACATGGCCCAGAGACATACTATAAAAATCCATACATCATTACAACGAGACACACCGAGAGAGAATACGTAACCACATCGACCTCCAAGAAGTAGAGACGAGATGAGACTTAGAGACGCCCAAGAAGGGTCTCGGGGTATTACAATCCGGGCAAAATGAGAAAAGGAAATATTACTTCTGACACTAAGTAGAACAGCATAGCAAAGAATTATGAAATACAAAATCTGTGATATAGCACCTGGATGTAATAGGGAGTGCAGTAAACAAATTTCGGATGCGAATATGTTTACCAGTGGACCAAAGGATATACTTTGTTGCTTAACATGTTATTATTCATTCTTTTGGAAAAGAACGAAGCAGTATGCCTTGTCTCTTTTCATTCTGCGGTAGGTTAATATACAAATTAGCTAAATTTTTATTTGCAAATTAGAGACAGTTTGATACGTAATTAACTACATTTCTATTAGATCCAATGTACATTGAGGAGACTGCGGAAACACATGTTTATTTCCAGCTGAAATACAACAATGGTTGCGTAGAAAACCTTATCTCTAATGGGTGCGGCTTAAGGCTGTTGAGCTGTGTCCTTCCCAGAGCAAATAGGATATTCTTAAACAGGGTATATCCTAATGCATCACTGAGCTTAGGAGGAGAAGGAAATGCCAGTCGGCAGGTATGGTGCAATGGCGATGGTCCTAGAGCTGCTCATTGTCTGTCATCTGCTTTATGGGTAACAGTTATCGATCACCCCTCTCCTCCCATGCCCCTTAGATAAGAGTTTTACTACTATGGAGATAGAGATCTTGAAAGCTCACTGAAGTACGAGGGCAGTCTTTGAAAATAAAGGTTACATGATCGACCATCATTTCGACACCTAGCCCAACATGTTTTTACTTCTTTTTTTTGTTTTCCCACGCTAGAAAACGGCTTTCCAATATCAACAAAATTAAGACATTCAGATTGGCTGAAGTATCGTGATGTAAAATTTTTAGCCTGAAATTTCTGGATGCGGGGCATCCTACGCTTGATAGGGATGGCCGCATAACACACTGCGCACAGTGGCGTCAGGTTAATTTTTTCATTCGCGGGATGCTAAATGTAGCTTTTCTGAGTGGCTGAGATACGAGAAATGTTCCCAGAATTTATACAGTACCAGCTGTTTACACACTTCGGAATATGTTCTCGGTAGTGACACACTTCGGTTATGAAGCTTCAGGTGGAAACATCACCCAGCAGACTTCCCGTTCAGATCTCGAGCGAGGATGATGTAACAGCTGTGCTTACACAGGCGCACTTAGCGAGCCATCGGCACCTTCTGCAGGTACCACCTTCACGCTTCAGTGACGGTGGGGTTAAGAGGTAGCACTGAAAGTATAGGTTGTGGTAAATTTAGAAACCCCCATAATTTCACGGTTAGGCCGACTTCGCCGTTGAAGTAGGCTCAACGGCACAACAGCTTCACTTCTGTTTAGAGCGTGATAAGCAATCGCTAGAGTCAGGGATTTTGATCAGTTAACTTCAAATATGTTGGAGTGCTTACCATTACTTACTTTCCTTTCCTAAACTTTGCCAAGTATAGGTCTTTCCGGTTTTAATTTCTTGGTCATTATTAGTATTCCTTACATATGGAGTAATCTTTTTACTACGTTATTTGATAATCTTTGAAGAAATTAATGTTAGTAAATTCAGGGATTTAGTTTACCTTTGAATTTCATATCACAATTAATCATTCATTTGGGTGACTAGAGAAAATATGTGGTTACCCCCATCTATTGATTCACTGCTGCGCCGAAAATCAGCGTTTATTTATTCTGTTGGGCGCAGTTTAATTATCTTGTGTCTTTGGGAAGAAATCTGAGTAGGCAAGTAGTTAGCATCATCAATCTCTCTTTAGCCGAACGGGGAGGTTTCGCGCTCTGTCTCCGTCCCGGTCTCCCTCTCTCTCTCTGTTTTGATTTCTTATTTTTCATTTATTTTTACTTTCCTTAAACAGCACATTCCTGATTCACCAACACATTCTATACTTGTATAAACAACTCAATGTGCAACACTTCGACTGTTTCAATTCCTAGCTATCAGACTAAGCGAAACATTAAACAAAACTAAAAAAACAAAAACAGAAAGTTCGACGTAGCCGCGGTTCACTCTTGGCGAGGGAAGCGTTTCGTGTCTACAGAAACACAGAGATGGAGTACCCACTTCTTGAGCTTCCACCACGCGACAGAATGCTGTAATATACTGAATCGTGGCCACAGTGAACAGCAGACGACCATGTAAAATCTGATAACATTTCAGTCATGTGAGGGATCCAACTATTCTTTTGTCACGATGACAGCAGCGATCCTTACGCAATGGAGAAGCTGACTCTGAATCCATTGTTCGTGGCTGTATTTTCATTATTCACTGGCTAAAGGGAAGTACAACTCGTTCTCGATTAACAAAGGGGCCAACCTGTTCATTTGTGAGTCGCTGATATCAGCAGTATGGACTACGTAAGTGACAAAAGGCTTATCGAGCTAAGCCAAAGCACCGCAGAAACTGCAGAAAACTTTGTTTTCATTTAGGGCGGAGGAGATTAGTGTTTAACGTCTCGTCGACAACGAGGCCGTCAGAGATGGAGCACAAGCTCGGATTAGGGAAGGATGGAAAAGGAAAGCGGCCACGCCCTTTCGAAGGAATCATCCCGGCATTGCCTTACACGATTTAGGAAAATCACCGAAAACCTATATCACCATGGCCGGAAGCGTCGACCACCCGCACTACAGTCAAGTTCGTTAACATCTGCGTTATCCCGCTCGTTTTTATTTAGGGCATTTACTTCCCCACTGCCTTCCAAACGTGATATATAATGTAAAACAAGGACAGTAACGGCCGAAATTCCATTTTCTCTGCCGACTTTTATTCACGTAATGTTTTTTTGAGGTAATATTTGTAATAGGAAGATTTATTTATTTAATTGTGTGAAAGCATCCAGCAAGAGCAATTTTATTTCTTGTATTCGAAGTATTGCCTTGTTTTGGGATAGAACATTCTCTCTGTGAGGTGCGTATGGCTTCCCCCCCTTTAGATACAAGTAACTATTGGGAGACAGTAACAATGAATATCATTCCGAAGCTTGAAAGCAACGACGGAGTCATAACCACCTATACATTAATACGGTAGTAATGTTAGTACGCAATTATAGTAATATTAATAAAGCAGCGCTCGATGACAAAAGGATATAGTGGATGTGGGCTATTGGCTAAAAATTTGCTGAAATATTAACACTATGAGAACGTGTCTGACGAGCGTTAGATGTTACAATTTATAGTTCACGTTTAAATAAATTTGTGGAGGCGCGTGAACCGAACCCAGCAATTTGTGTTGACTCATTTCACGTTGTTGTCGTGGGCAAATAACCTTAGACAAGTTAAAAAATTTGCAGAGTCATACATTTTCTTCTCTAAAAAAAGAACAACATTAAGTTGCTTGGTATTATGGGTATTCTTTCTGCGCTAGAAATAACATCTGGAATGAATACCTCACGTGGCGCTCAAAAGCCTGAAATTCAGTTTCTATGAATAGCAACAGTTACCTACAAAACCCATGAATTACGTCATGGCGTCTCAAAGAATTGTGTCCACGTAATATAATGGATAACACCGTTTTATTTGGATTATCTTCGGACCCAATCAGCTCCTACTGGGAAGCGCACCATATCACCAGAGATGGATTCATAGAATCAGTGTATATGAATATTTGCAGTGAGAGCTACTGTGGGTGGATAAAAATACGGAAACTCCAAACACGCAACACATTACCATGCCTAATATGGTGTGGGAAAACAGTGGGCATTCAAAACCGCCTCAAGTCGTCTCGAAATGGATAAATATAGTCTTTTATGATTTTCAATGGTACGTTAGTTTGTTCTTTCTTGGAAAATAGCGGCAGCTGCAAGTGGCTATGGTGAACAGCAACCACACTTTCTTCTTTCCAAAACAGACTGCAAAGGCTCAATAATAATGAGATCCGGTGAGTGTGTTTGCCAGGGACGATGCGTGAATTTATCCCCGTGATCACAAAATCCGTTCTGCAAGCCATGTGAAAAGGGGCCCTGCCGTCTTGAAACACAGTATCAACACTGAGGAACATACAGTATACCATTGTCTCGATCTGATCTGCCAGATCCAAGGCAACAAAGGGTTCTTGCAGGTTAACAATCGAACCTATATAGAGAACCACGATATGGGCCCCCAAATCCTCATCGAAATCCAGAAATATTTCATTCTTGGGACGCAAACTTGACCAGAAGTTGTAAACAGTGTGAAAGAAGAATAAACCTACCAAATCACTTTCTTCCACTGTTCTACAGTCAATGTTTGATGGCTTCAGAGCGGCGTTTTCGTGTTAATGGCTTTTGTATCACTGATGAGTGGTTTTGGAATTCTAGGTCGCCTTGAAATTCCCTGATTGTGGAGATCGCTTGGTGTCGTTTTGGTGCTGATAGTGTTTGTGAGTGCGACATTTAGTTCTGCAGCTATCGTCCTGTAAATGTTGGTCACAATATTCTTTAATGACCGTCCGTCATAATCACTCAACACACACTTTCATCCGCCCTGTGACTTCGGGGAAGCTCTGTCTCCACTTTCCCTGTATGCGGTATAAGACTTGGATACGATGCCTCTTGATACAAGAAAGACTTCGGCTACATTGGTTACGGAAGTGTGCACTAAACGAGCACCAACAGTCTTCCAGCGTTTCATCTGAAACTGATCGAACTGAAAATTATAACTGAATTTTTTACCCTAATCCAAGTTCACTTAGTGCTGACATAAGGCAGTCACAGCACATAACACTGTTCTTAGCCCTACTGACTCCTGCACATGCCTTTCGTTGTCAAATACAACAGCACAACTGCAGGCTTGCCTAGCAAAGCATTTCTCGCAGTATAGATGAGAAGATGACCTGTGTATCGAGTGGAAACCGATAATCCAGATTAAACTTAGCAAGATCCCCAAACGGAGTTTCTATTCACTATCTACAATAATAGTCAGGATTATAAAGGGAACCGGCACTCGCTGAGGTTAAAGATCGTGCATACGATTTTCATCTGATACTGATCGAGCTGAAAATTATAACTGTGTTTTTGACCCTAATCCGATTACAACTAATGGATTTTTCAGACGCAACTCAGAACTCTTCATCAGGTCTACAATGTAAGAAACGTCTCTACTCAGGTGCTCTTATTTGGAGAGCAACGGGCACGAGTAAATTGTATTTCTGTTATACGCACACGGCAAGTGCATCAATATCGACTCCGTTGCTGAGTTAATATGGTTCAAAAATGGTTCAACTGGCTCTGAGCACTGTGGGTCTTAACATCTGAGGTCATCAGTCCCCTAGACTTAGAACTACTTAAACCTAACTAACCTAAGGACATCACACACATCCATGCCCAAGGCAGGATTCGAACCTGCGACCGTAGCAGCAGTGCGGTTCCGGACTGAAGCGCCTAGAACCGCTCGGCCACAACGGCCGGCAGTTAACATGGTACTCGTAACTTCTGTTACCTAAAAGTTAACATTGCATTTTTTAAGAAACGGTAGAGACGTTAATTCCCTGAAAATTAATAACATATGCTTGAACCCCGTACTTTAAGCGTTCCACAGAGAGAACTTTAAACTAAGCAGTCTAGGCAGTTACCGAGGATCAGTGCATCGTCTATACCCACCAACTAAGCAAACTTTCACATGTCTGAACTATTCATGACAGCGAAACTCAAATAATGTTTCACAAACGAAGCACGAAAACTCTGTTGACTATTACGCGAAGCAACAGTGGAAAATTGCTTTAATGCTATCTTCATCCACACATACAGTAAAGTGTGTGATGGGCAAGTTTTAGGCGTTCGTAGATATAACCTGTTGCGTAGATTCTAATTACGAGGAGAACCTCCAGAGATGAGTAGCAAGCTTCATATTAAGAAAATGCATTATTAACTGTCATTAAACAGCAACATCCTGTTTGTTTTAAGTGAGGCAAGATTTAGTATACCTGCTGCTATTAGGAGAAATTGATGTTGCTTAGATGCATCGATAAGGTCTGAAAATAAAGATATTGTGGTAAAGTGTGTGTTGGTACTGTCGTCATTAACAGAGATATGTCTACAAACTATTATTAATTATGGCCCATCCATACTGAATGTTCAACACATACTGTATGCTACTGTTTGTGAGAAATTACAACACCAATTAGGAGAAATCCGATTACAATTAAACTTATTAGGGACATGACAATCCATACGCATGCGACAGTATGCGTAACTAATATCCGTCAAAGCGCCGCACATACAAACAGGGTTTCCCGGTGCACATTCCTCGCGTGGTGATAAAAAGTAAAATCAAATGTTTTGGATGACCCTTGGGCTAGGGACCATTTGTGCACCCGACAAAAGGATCGTGTTAATGTCACTATCCTACAGTACACGGTCAAAGTATGAATATTATTCATTTCCTCCTGTCTTGACAGAACTGTTAATTTCTTTTAGCGCATGATGTGGTCTACGGTGGACTTGATGGGGCTCATGGGAGCACCGTTAGTTCGTGGGCTGCTTTTCGGAAGACCCCAAGAATTTTCTTACTACTATGTTTTCGCCGCGACTGGCGGATCATAACCCGGCAGAAAATTCCACGACAGCTATGCACAGCAAATGGCTGTAATTTTTACGATGTATTCCTAGGAACTCAAACAGCCTTGCAAATTTTCTTCATACCTTTATCCGTTGCTGGGATACACTGGTTCAAAATGACTCTCCTTGTACACGTACAACACGCACATATAAGAAGACGGTGTAAGGTGAAAATGTAGTTTACGAAGTGAAGTAGCAAGGAGAAATATGCTGTAAAGCGTCTGCGTTATCATCTGGGAACCCTATGTTGCAGTACTGAAGAAATATTTTACTTTTTTTTTTTTCGTTTTTGAGTAATCAGTCTTCGGACTGGTTTGATACGACCCAGCCCGAATTCCTCTCATGTGTCAACCTCCTCATCTCAGAGTAGTACTTGCAAACTACGCCCTCTATTATTTGCTGGATGTATTCCAACCTCTATCATCCTCTACGGTTTTTGCCCTCAACAGCTTCCTCTAGTACCATGAAACGCTTTCCCTGATGACTTAACAGATGTCCTATCATCCTGTGATTTCTCCTTGTTAATGTTCTCCATACATTTCTATCCACTCCGATTCTGCGGGAAACCTCATTCCTTACCTTATCAATACACCTAATTTTCAACATTCGTCTCTAGCACCACATCTCAAATGCTTTGATTCTCTTCTACTCTGGTCTCCCCATAGTCCATGTTTCACTACCTTACAATGCTGTGCTCCAAACGTATATTCTCAGATATTTCTTCCTAAATTAAGGCCTATGTTGTATACCATTGATTACTCTTGGCCATAAATGCCCTCTTTGCCAGTGCTAGTCTGTGATGTCCTCCTTGGTCAATCTGCTGCCTAGGTACTATAGTACCTTAACTTCATCTACTTCGTGACCATCAATCTTGATGTTAAGTTTCTCGTTGTTCTAATTTATGCAACTTCCCATTGCTGTCGTCTTTCTTCTATTTACTCTCAATCCATATTCTGTAGTCATTACACTGTTTATTCCATTCAGCGCATCATGTAATTCTTCTTCACTTTCACTAAGGATAGCAATGTCATCAGCGAATCTTATCATTGATATCCGTTCACCTTCAAATTTAATTCCACTCCTGAGCCTTTCTTTTATTTCCATCAATGCTTCTTCGATGTTCAGATTGAACAGTAATTGCGAAAGACAACATTCATGTCCTATAGCGTTTTTAAAACGAGCACATCTATCTTTGTCGTCCACTGTTACTATTCCTTTTTGGTTATTGTACGTATATTACCCGACTCTCCCCACGGCTCTCCCCTATTTTTCTCAGGACTCGAACATCTTGAACCACTTTACGTTGTCGAACGCTTTTTCCACGGTGACAAACGCTATGCTCTAAGGTGTCATCAGTGGGGTCTATAACGATACAGTTTTGTTGGTTATAGATTATCAAACAGTTCACTTCGCGATTTTTTGTAAAAAAAAGTAATTATTTACGATCGTAAGTAGCAGCAGTAAGAGGCAGTTTCATTTACAAAACAAGTATCGCCAATTTTCTTTTCCTCTCCTCTGTATATTAGTCTTGTCAGCAACTTGGGTGGGTGAGCTGTTAAGCTGACTGCGAGATAATTCTCGCACTTGTCATCTCTTGCAGTTTTCGGAATTGTGTGGATGATATTTTTGCGTAAGTCAGATGGTATGTCGCCAGACTCATGCATTCTACACGGCAAAGTGAATAGTCATTTTGCTGCCACTTCCCCCAATGATTTTAGAAATTCTGATGGAATGTTATCTGTCCCTTTTGCTTTATTTGATCTGAAGTCTTCCAGAGCTCTCTTAAATTATGATTCTAATGCTACATGCCTTATCTCTTCTAAATCCACTCCTGTTTCTTCTTCTATCACTGACGTATCTTCCACCTCACATAGGCTTTCGATGTACTCTCTCCACCTACCCTCTCTCTCTCTCCTCTGCATTTAACAGTGGAATTCAGGCTGCACTCTTAATATTACCACGCTTGCTTTTAATTTCACCGAAAGTCGTTCTGACTTTCATTTTTGCTGAGTTAGTTGCGTCAACAATCATTTCTTTTTTCAATTTATTCACATTTTTCATGCAGCCAATTTGTCTTAGCTTACCTGCACATCTACAATTTCATTCTTCGGCGAATACTATTTCTGTAGTTCTGAATTTCCCTGCACATTATAGTACTTCGTGCTTTCATCAATGAAGTGAAGTATTTCTTCTGTTACCCATGACTTTTTCGCAGTTACATTCTTTGTGCCTATGTTTTCCTTTCAAACTTTCGTGATTGCCCTTATTAGATATGTCCATTCCTGTTCAACTGTACTGCCTGCTGAGCTTTTACGTACGCTGTTTCTATAGCCTTCGCGAACTTCAAGCGTATCTTGTCATTCCATATTACTTCCGTATCCCTCTTCTTTGTGTATTGAGTCGTCCTACATAGTCCCTTAAACTTCAGTGTACTCTTCATCACTACTACATAGTGAGTCCATATCTGCTCCTGGGTACGCCTTACAATCCAGTATCTGATTTCGGAATCTCTGCTTGACTGTGATGTAACCTAACTTAAATCTTCCTTTATCATCTGGCCTTTTCCAAGTATACGTCGTCCTCTTGTGATTCTTGAACAGCTCATTCTCTCGCTTTTACTAGGTGAAATTTATTATAGAACTCAATTAATCTTTCTCCTCTTTCATTCTTTGTCCCAAGCCCATATTCTCCCGTAACATTTTCATCTACTCCTTCCCCTACAACTGCATTCCAGTCTCATATGACTATTAGATTTTCATCTCGTTTTACGTACTTTTTCCTTTTCAGTATCCTCATATACGTACTCTATCTCTTTATCTTCAGCTTACGACGTCGACATATGTACCTGTACTATCGCTGTCGATTTTAGTTTGTTGTACATTCTGGCAGAACGATCCTATCACTGAACTGTTCCTAGTTACACACTCCCCGTCCTATCTTCCCATTCCTGACGAATCCTACTCTCGCTATAACATTTTCTGCCGCGGTTGATATTACCCTATACTCATCCGACCTGAAAACCTTGTCTTCTTTCAGTTTTGCACCACTGACCCCTACTATATCAAGATTGACCCTTTGCATTTCCCTTTTCAGATTTTCTAGCTTTCCTCCCACGTTCAAGCATCTGACATTCCAAGCCCCGACTCGTAGAACGTTATCCTTTGTTAATTATTCAATCTTTTCCTCATGGTTACATGAATAGATCCGCATGCCACTAGAGCTCCAGTGTATTAAGACATGGTTTTGTAAAACAGATCTGAAGATTGTCGTTCTAGACCGAAACCGGTAGTCTAACGACACAAAATTTTTTGACCATAGACGTGAAGTAAAGGAAATGTAAGTAATACGTACTGGAAGATAGCAGACAATTGCTGTGTTACAGAAACACCGAAGGAGGCAACGGCAGTGTGAGAGAAAGAGAGAGACACTGTGGCAGTGGATCGTAGCTAACACTGACAGAACAGTGCTAGGAAAGGAGTGAAAGAGAGTTCCAGAGGGGCGGAGCTGGAATAAAGAGAAAGAGAAAGTGGATGAAGGTGAAAGCCAGTGATAATAAGAGAGACAATATATGACAATGACAGCAAGAAAGAGTTAGTAAAAGTGAGGAGAGACAACAGCAGTACGAAGGAAGGAATGAGATGTTAGCTGTAAGAGAGGTCAGGAGAGAGACATTGATAATGAGAGGAGACTGTAGTAGTAGGGCAGAACGGGACTGTGTCTGCGGCACAGGAAACTGTTACAGAGAGACTCAAAGAGATAATGGATGAGCGAAGAAAGATAACTAGGAGTGGACAGATATGAGCGACCTACAGCGATGGACTGGTGCGTGTGATTGAGTTAGAGTGTTAGGGGAGCTTGTGGAATGTTGAGGTGAGTAGAATGTTAAAAAAAAAAAAAAAAAAAAAAAAAAAAAGAAGGAGGAAGAAGTTCGCATGCCAAAATTTTTGGCAAAATATTAAATGTACTGTGGAAAGTAGAGTGAGGCAATTGGTATCATACTTTTCAGTCACAGTCATTTAAATAAACAGAAACATATTCGAATTTTTTATGCTCTGATAGGAGCGTTTTTCCACTGGTAGAAAAATGCTCAGGATTACAGAACTGTACATTCACTTCGACTGTGAGAATTCAGTACTGTGTGAAGCTGCCACGTGCTGTAATAAGAGCCTCTACAACTCTCTCCCTGAAATTATACAGGGGCTTGATTCGGTGCTGGAGTACACAGTGCCATGCTGTTTGTTGCGTGTCTATGAAGATCGAAAGTGGTTGCAGGAATTGCTGGGGGAGCAGAAACAGCAATTAACATACCGACCACATCCGTGAGATGTTCGATGGGGGCATGTCAGGCGAACGTGCAGGTGAGAAAAACACTGAATGTCTGGGCACACAAAAGAGAGAGCTTCTGGGCCTACAACCGTGCCCCCTCGCTGTAAGCTTAATCATTTATTATGTGTACACTGTTCTAAACATACTCCAACTTCAGAGAGGCTGGGATCATTCCTCCTGTCGTAGTTTCGCACATAGTACTGCATTTCTCCAGGTGTTAAATGTGTCATTATATTTCGCTTACTTTGTGACTCTAGTATCTATTAAAGTTGTCATCAGTTCCCGTTTGACATCCATTGGTGACTTACAGACTGCTTTAGATTTTTATGTGCATTACAGATCAGTGACAGGTACGCGTGTTGCTGTTTTACGCTTCATCTGCCAGCGAACTACATTCCACTAAACCGTGGTCATAGTCATTTCTAGTTCATAATTTCTTCACCTTGCTACATACAGGGTGATAGGGGTATAAGTGGAGACATCTCTACTGATGACTAAAGACAGTGTACTGAACAACTTTACAGCAGCGTTTACTTCATTTTCAGACTAATTATTGTAGCTATTACATTCAGTACGATTTTAGGTTGGTTAGTCCCTCTAAGAATGCATGGGACAAGCAAGCCATTAATGTGTATTTTCATTTGGGCAGCAGGTCAGGTATTGAAGTGTGAATGCGTGGACGTAAAACGGATGGTCTATACTGTCAGACGTAGTCCACTCCATGTCGCAGTTACGACCGTGTAAAGAACATCAGACAGTAAATTATGTGATGTGTCTCTGGAAAGACTATTAGACAAAGAGAAAAAACAACAGACAGACATAAGTTGGGTGTATATTAAGGTACCAATATCACAATATCTGTGCCTATATCCCTAACATTCAGTATATTGCAGACATTCATTTCCTGTTCATTATAGTCATAATCACATCTTCCATTTCAGTCTGTTCCTTAATTCTCCTGTTGAATTTCAACGTGCATCTCTTCGTTTTCACTAAGGAGTACTGCCTTCTTGAACAGTTTTCCCTTTAAAATTCAGTGCTTCACTATCATTAGCCAGAAACAGCAAATCCCCGGTTACAAGTTTTGCTTTTCAGACACAACAGAAGTTTAGTATTTAAAACATTACATCGTTGACCAGAAACATTCTACGACTATTTCAATCTTCGGTTTATTTCTTTTTCGCTGTACATCGACGAAAAAATTTCGACCACCGTTAAAAATAAAAAATCGACAACTGGGTCTCCGATTTCTTCTACTTTTTTTTCGAAGGGTTGTTGTACCTCATTTTAGTCTTATCATATCTGAACTTCAATCATATATTGAAATTACTTCTGCTAGTTTCTTCCGTTTACTGCCAGAAAATTAACAATGTAAGGGGCAAACAGTACAAGTCGTCACCGAAACTCAGGAGGTTCAGACATTTTCTATTAACACATATCCCTTCTTCGCTGTCTCACTTTAGTACCGAATAAGGTGACGCTTTATACAAGACACGGTTTTCCTATTTTGGAGGACAATGTCTCAAAGTCTCATCCAGACATATAGAGTAGGACTTCGGTAGTTTCCCTACATACTTCAGTTATAAAAAAACACATCCAATTTCCTTTAGCATCCGCCCCCCTGAATTTGAGCTTCCTCTATGATCTCATCGTCGAGGATGGATAATCGGATAATCCCTAATAACCCTTCTTTCCTACTCATTTTAATTACCTGATTATAACCACTAGGGTTACGTATAATAATTTTGGTGATATCTGGCGTTCCCCAAGGTAGTGTTATAGGCCCTTTGCTGTTCCTTATCTATATAAAGGATTTGGGAGACAATCTGAGCAGCCGTCTTAGGCTGTTTGCAGATGACGCTATCGTTTATCGACTAATAGTCAGAATAGGATCAAAACAAACTGCAAAACCATTTAGAAAAGATACCTGAATGGTGCGAAAAGTGGCATTTGACCCTAAATAACGAAAAGTGTGAGGTCATCCACATGAGAGCTAAAAGGAATTCCTTAAACTTCGGTTACACGACAAATCAGTCTAATCTAAAAGTCGTAAATTCAACTAAACACCTAGGTTTTACAGTTACGAACAACTTAAATTGGAAGGAACACATAGAATATTGTTGTGGGGAAGGCTAACCAAAGACTGCGTTTTATTGGCAGGACACTCAGAAAATGTAAAAGTTGTACTGAGGAGACTGGCTACACTACGCTTGTCCGTCCTCTTCTAGAATACTGCTGCGCTGTGTGGGATCCTTAACAGATAGGATTGACGGAATACATCGAAAAGGTTCCAAGAAGGGCAGCACGTTTTGTATTACCGCGAAATATGGGAGAGAGTGTCACACAAATGATATAGGATTTGGGATGGACATCATTAAAAGAAAGCGTTTTTCGTTGCGACGTAATCTTCTCACGAAATTTCAATCACCAACTTCCTCCTCCGAATGCGAAAATATTTTGTTGACACCGGCAGAAACGATCACCACGATAAAATAAGGGAAATCAGAGCTCGTACGGAAAGATATAGGTGTTCGTTCTTTCCGCGCGCTATACGAGATTGGAATAAAGAGAATGTGAATTTGGTTCGAAGAACCCTCTGCCGGGCACTTAAATGTGATTTGCAGAGTATCCATGTAGGTGTAGATGTAGATGTGGATCTTCATAACAGTCTCAGGCCGGCCGCGGTGGCCGTGCGGTTCTAGGCGCTCCAGTCCGGAGCCGCGCTGTTGCTACGGTCGCAGGCTCGAATCCTGCCTCGGACATGGGTGTATGTGATGTCCTTAGGTTAGTTAGGTTTAAGTAGTTCTAAGTTCTAGTGGACTGATGACCACAGCAGTTGAGTCCCATAGTGCTCAGAGCCATTTGAACCATTTTTTTGAACAGTCTCAGTTTTGAATACTTTACAATCTATACAAAATCTAGTATAAGCTGTTGCATGTGTCCACATACATCAGCATAATATCATTAGCACACCAGAGAGAGTGTTAGCTACGCTTCAGCAGTCACCATGCTGATACCACGTAGCGACACCTCTAGCCTCGTCAATAAACTAATTTCTACAAGGAAGAGAGTCGACAAGTTTCTCCAGGTATACATTTGAAGACCCCAATTACTGTTTGATCCCGTAGAGCTTACCGAATTACAGAGCTGCTGACTGCTGCATTTCAACCGCTGATGTAAATAGTTCCTGACCTTTCCTATGGGATTAAGACTGGGAGATTTAGCGCGGCAATCGAGATGCGATAAAGTCACAAACCAGGAACGTACGTGTTCACGGTTATTTTCATCTCGGAAGACATTCCCGTCTGGAGCATCCTTATTACGAAGGTGTAGAAGAAAAGCGCAACACTTGGTCACTGACAATTTTGAAATAAACATCCTGGTTCATGTTCACGGATACTTGAAAGACTGTGGCTAAGTCATGCTATACAAAAAGTTCCCAAACCACCACTGAACCACGTCGTACCTTAAATGTATTCTACACGAACCAGAAATTAAACGCCTCAGTGGACAATCAGTGCACTGGACGCGTTACACTATTTGGAAAAAAGAAAAAAACCTCACATAATTCTGCCAATCAGATGCATGCTAATTTATGTGTTTGCTTACCTTAGCCGAACGAAGAAGCACGGCTATGTGTAACGCTGTGAGCAATGACCTTTTCATAGGTATCTGGTTCCAAATGCCCATTGCATGCAGTTATTTTATAATTTTCGCTCGAAAATTTAGTGTGATGGACCTGCATTTATTTATAGCAGCGGATTCTGTCGAATTTCAAACAAACAGTCATTTTTGGGGTTGGAAGCTGTCTCCAGTACCTGTCGGTTACGACAATTTTACGACCAGTCATCTTGGGCAGTGTTACACCGCAGCAAGCGGTACCTCATTCCATCTTTACTGATACTCGAACTAATAAGGTAACTTTATTCACAGTGTGGTCACAGGCACGTCCGAACATGGTACTTCCTTTCAGCAATTCTGTCACCTCCGCACGTCGACCCATTTTACTGTGCTTGTTATAGACACCCGACTGGCGCTTGAGCGCTGCTTCACTGCTATGACTTACGTCCACGTGGAGGTTTACTTGGCCACCTGAGCACCTTCTACCAATTCGCCAGTTCTGCTCCATCTACAACGCTGCAGACCGACCAATATTCTCTTTTTAAAGGCGTGAGTAGTGTTTTCTACGGCGGACCTTAGCTTCTGTCAAACTTACATATCGTTACAGCATTTGCTTGTGAAGGTCACGCAGAGGGTCGTTGTTTGTGGTGGTCTTGTATATTGTTCCTATTTCAGCTAGGAACACGGGGTAAAAAGTTTTTGGTTTAGATCGGACCAGTGGCCACTTGTACAGCCATTCAAATATCTGTCTTACTGTAGTTATAGTGTATTCAGCAAGGCAGCTACATTACAGTACATTAATTAAGGTTTGTTTGACGAACTGGAGCTGGTGCCCAGGAAACCTGTGCAAATATATTAACTCCTTCTGCAAAGGATGTTAATTGGGCTGAAATTAATGCTTAGCTAATGTTACCATTCGTATGTGCGTCCTTGGGGTTGTACAAACAAATACATGCAAAAAAAAAAAACTTTGTCCTGGGAGATTTGTGAAGTGCCCTACTTCTGAACTTTAAATCGTTTCAAACCTTGCACTGAGGTAGAGGAATACATAAATTCGAAATTTTTTTTCATGCAATAATCTTTAACTGTTGTTTAAATACGGTGATTTAAAGTCGAGCTAAATGAGCACGGAAAATACATTCTTAGGTGAACTGAATCAGCGCAAAGCGTTAAATGTGTATTAAATACATAGAACGCACCTTCTTATGACAGTTGAAAACTCAGTTTCAAAAATGTAACTTCATTCGGATTTTACGCGCAAAACTTCGTTTTCGTGAGATTTTTACGCACGGCCGTTCTATGTTTCAAATTTGTGCTAATCGGCTCATATTTTGTATGGCGGTAGGCAAACACCTTAAAACTTGGTCTGTTGATACGATATAAGAGATATAGCTCGAAAGTAGTCAACAAAAATCTAGATCGGTTCCCAAGCTACGGCGGTCTAATTTCAAAATGAAGGTGCGCTAAAAGTTGGGAATAAGAATAAAAAAGCTCCTGTTGTAGCACAAAAAAAGAGGAGAATGTATTCTGGGTATAGTGATGTAAAGGAAGGGAACTAGCTTTACGACTTGTCTGCGAGTTTCGAAGACATTTAAATCAAAACATCTTGACATTTTTGTGCTTTTTGACTTGTCGCTCCCATGCACGTAATGTAATGCGTCGTCTCAAGTAAAGTAACATGACACATGGTGTCATTCTCTTCCTCCCCCCCCCCCCCAACCCCCACCCTCCTCACCCCAAGAAAAAATCCATACCTAGACATACTACCGTCCCAGAAAAACTTGTACCTGGTAGATGTATGCCCTTCAGCCGCATGATATTATATATTGGTTATTACGGATGGTGAATCCTCTCTGTTTTAGACACAGGATCCGGGACTTTAGCCTAAAATTGCGAGATGCAGGTGTACCACCATTGGGTTGATCGTAGCCTCCTGGAAGAAGGCGTCCATGGAGTAAGCGTGGGGTGGGCGTGAATTATAAAGTCGAAAGACGATTCAACCGTGGAAACTTTGACATTAGAGCTCGATAATCGGTTGGAGGGTCTCATCGCCTGCACAGCCGTCATATCTAGCATATGTACGTGATATCATCGAATATCGTGACGGACTAACGTCCCTACTCAATCCGTGTCGCTGCAAGCCTGAGACGTACCCGGTCGTCTTCATACTGTACTACTACCTTGACGATTACCAGGCGTCAGACACTCTCTCACTCGTCGGCGAACAGAAATAAAAATCATTAATCAAGGTTCCTTTACAAGTTATGCAATATCATCGGAGTTTAGGTTTCAAAAATGGTTCAAATGGCTCTGAGCACCATGGGACTTAACAGCTGTGGTCATCAGTCCCCTAGAACTTAGAACTACTTAAACTTAACTAACCTAAGGACATCACACACATCCATGCCCGAGGCAGGATTCGAACCTGCGGCCGTAGCAGTCGCACGGCTCCGGACTGCGCGCCTAGAACCGCGAGACCACCGCGGCCGGCGGAGTTTAGGTTTCAACATAAAATCGCACAGGAGGTCTGCGACCATTATGTGAACAATGAGAACGTCTTTTATATGGCTTTATATAGTCGCTAATACCAAAAGTTCGCTTATTGTTAATAATTTACTTACTTGCTTGCTTGTTTGTTCGCCCGTAGCCCATGACATTAATATCAGATAAGTCATCTGGGGTCAATGTAAAGATCGTAATCATGTAACATGATACTCTAAGTCCTTTTATCTGCTGGTCTGCTGATGTGATATGCCTCTAATGCATTAACAAATGAAATCTAAGCATTAACTAGGATTTCCTTATAGACCAAATAATAGGGTTAAACGACGTTATCAGTATTAACAATGTGCAGCTTCAGCGATTTGTAATTTATATACGGATAAAAACCGAGAAATTAAATCACAGTTTCCTTTCCCTGTAATGGTCCGGTGACGGTCACCATAAACATCACACTGAAACGGAGCAACTAAATTCGTTTCGTTAAGTGCTCCAGGCGCCTAAGTAAGCAGGCAGTGCGTAGTCATTCAGCTATTCCACTCTGCCACAGCAACACTAAGCTGAAAGAGCAAACCGCGTTGGGGAAGCAGCGTTGACTTACAAAAAAAGAGAGAATACAGTATGTCAAGATGTTTTGATTTAAATGTCTTTGAAGCTGCCAAGTAACTAGGAAACCTAGTTCCCTTCTTTTACATCCCTAACTTTGTAAAAGGCATATTCGCCTTTTGTGTGCTATAATAGGAGCATTTTTCATTCTCGTTTTACTACAAGTGAGTAACATATCATTCTTAGTATCTATGAATCATTATTTACTAGCGAATTATATTGTACGTTACTTAGTCTGAGCCTTTCATTCCGAGACGGAAATCCGTACTCTTGCGTTATACATTTTCTGGCCTAAGGCGTGCCGTCGGCAGGCCCTCCTGAGAATTTCGTGACCGCCCAGTGCTGACCATTTGTCACAGGTCGCCGCCAGCTGCAGCCTACACGCCGCCCCCTCACGCCCAGGCCTGACAGGCACTTCCACTTATCTGCCCCCCCCGGCTATCTTCCTGACTCACCAGCTGTCAACACAGCGCGTCCCCCTAGAGACGCTTTTCGGTTATGTCCTTATTTTACGCTACGTGTTACTTTTCCCGTAATTTTAAAATTGTCTTCAATACTATCTTTCCCGGCCGTTGTGACCGAGCGGTTCTAGGCGCTTCAGTCTCGAGCCGCGCGACCGCTACGGTCGCAGGTTCGAATCCTGCCTCGGGCATGGATGTGCGTGAGGTCCTTAGGTTAGTTAGGTTTAAGGAGTTCTAAGTTCTAGGGGACTGATGACCTCAGATGTTAAGTCCCATAGTGCTCAGAGCCATTTTTTGAATACTATCTTTATCGCTACACATTATCCCCCCTGGCCACTTCAGAGTAAAGATTCTTGGTGTGGTAACGGAGGACGTCATCGATTGTAGCTTGTCTTGCAGATTCTATTCCAGCCGGAAACCGCAGAAACTTCTCATGGTTCACGCGTCTACGACGACAGCCTCAAGTGTTGCGTCACATTCGAATAAGTGCTGAAAATGGCACGATGGGACTTAACTTCTGAGGTCATCAGTCCCCTAGAACTTAGAGCTACTTAAACCTAACCAACCTAAGGACATCACACACATCCATGCTCGAGGCAGGATTCGAACCTGCTACCGTAGCGGTCGCGCTGTTCCAGACTGTAGCGCCTAGAACCGCTCGACGCTGAAAAAGGGACGGTACGAACTTGTCGTCAGCGATTTGGTTCACAATGACAGAGGTTCAGGGTATGACTAGCACTTGAACATACGTAAGTCGTAACTCTAAATCATTTTCTCGTAAATCTACGTTGATCGTTTTGGGCGTTCATGTATACTTTGTAGTGTGACTAGTTTTCCAATTACGGTTTGAAGGCAAGCCCTTCATTTTAGAAGCGGGAGTTTCTGGATCAATACTCAGTACCGGTATTTTTTCTCATTCATACATTATTCTAACAAAAGGTTTATTATGGATGTGCAATTGATAGACATTCAATTATCCATGTATTATTTCATTATCTTTACCATGAGAAAACTTGAAAAGAATTGTTTTTTGTAAGAAGATCGGAAATAGAAATAAAAGATGCACTAGAACATTCAATCAGATAATCGTAGTCGTTTTATTTATATTCTTTTACCGGCATTTGTACCAACTTCAGCGGGGAACTGTACGATCAGGATGATACTAGTCTTAGGAACATGGAAAACGATAAATATTGCGACATCTAGCACATACAAGTGAACGCCGAGTTCTTGCATGTGCATCATCTATTTCAGTGTGTCTGTTGTAAAACAAACGTGGTTTACAATCATAAACCGTTCTCGAACATGAGACAAGTTCGTGATGTACCATGCATATCCAAGCATACCACCGAAATATTGTTGCAGAGAACTAGTGGTGTACGACTGATTTTTCAGAAGTTATCTTTCTTGTCGTTGAAGTACGCGCCATTTTGAAGCCGTTTCGTAAGGTTCTAAAATGGTTCAAATGGCTCTGAGCACTATGGGACTCAACTGCTGTGGTCATAAGTCCCCTAGGACTTAGAACTACTTAAACCTAACTAACCTAAGGACAGCACACAACACCCAGCCATCACGAGGCAGAGAAAATCCCTGACCCCGCCGGGAATCGAACCCGGGAACCCGGGCGTGGGAAGCGAGAACGCTACCGCACGACCACGAGATGCGGGCCCGTAAGGTTCTCCAACGACCTGTAAAATAGACGTTGGAACGCTGCACCGGCGGAACTCAATTTGGAAGAATTACCTTAATACTGTACGTCGACAGACTCTTGTTTATCCTGGAACGTCTCAACCCACAAACCCGGGTTAGCTTGCCCTCCCTCAGAAACGAGGAACAAAAGAAGTTGTTCTCTCACGTACAGCTTCAAGGCCTCAGTTGCGCGTTTTCTGGGCTTTGGAGCTGTTCTTGTAAAGTCAGTACACATCGAATTATTTTTTTCACCCTTGGTTCAAATGAGGCAGTGGTCGCTTGCAAGCATTTCCTCAAGATAAAGATTACGAAATTAAAAATGAAAAATTAACTGCATGAATTAATCAACAAATTTCTACAGTCATAATAAATATGTTGTTAAAGTTATGTGTGAAAGAAGTAAAAAGTACTCGCAACGAGTTTCGGTTCAAAAAGTTCACGATTATTTAACGGAGCGCTTATTCGCTAGGCTGTGGACTCTTTGAATACATCGACGATGCAGTGTTTAACCACGCCCAAAATTTTCAAACTCAGTTGGGTGCAAAACGCTTGAAAGTTGTTGAAGTGCTAGTCGTCCAACACACATCAAGACAATATGAATGAAATCGCTGCGAGGAAGTTGGCAAGATCCGCTTGTGAGTAAGGAAACGACGGCATGGAATGAGGAAGGGAACTTCAACAGAAGGAAAGTGACGTTCACTGACAGTTAGAGAGTCTGTCGGTAATTCAACAATAGGAACCATTGAAAATACAATCACGAGCCAAGTAATAATGACTACCGCCCACACCGACAGTGAATGCCACCTGGTGATGATGCACGAACGTGCGAGATACGTGAAGTATGAGGTGCATTCAAGTTCTACGGCCTCCGATTTTTTTTCTAATTAACTACTCACCCGAAATCGATGAAACTGGCGTTACTTCTCTACGTAATCGTTCTGCAGATGTACGGATTTTTCACAACGCTGACGCCATGATTCCATGGTAGCGGCCAAATCTTCTTTAGGAGTCTGTTTTGACCACTGGAAAATCGCTGAGGCAATAGCAGCATGGCTGGTGAATGCGTGGCCACGGAGAGTGTCTTTCATTGTTAGAAAAAGCCAAAAGTCACTAGGAGCTAGGTCAGGTGAGTTGGGAGCATGAGGAATCACTTCAAACTTGTTATCACGAAGAAACTGTTGCGTAACGTTAGCTGGATGTGCGGGTGCGTTGTCTTGGTGAAACAGCACACGCGCAGCTCTTCCCGGACGTTTTTGTTGCAGTGCAGGAAGGAATTTGTTCTTCAAAACATTTTTGTAGGATGCACCTGTTACCGTAGTGCCCTTTGGAACGCAATGGGTAAGGAGTACGCCCTCGCTGACCCAGAACATTGACACCATCATTTTTTCAGCACTGGCGGTTACCCGAAATTTTTTTGGTGGCGGTGAATCTGTGTGCTTCCATTGAGCTGACTGGCGCTTTGTTTCTGGATTAAAAAATGGCATCCACGCCTCATCCATTGTCACAACCGACGAAAAGAAAGTCCCATTCATGCTGTCGTTGCGCGTCAACATTGCTTGGCAACATGCCACACGGGCAGCCATGTGGCCGACTGTCAGCATTCGTGGCACCCACCTGCATGACACTTTTCGCATTTTCAGGTCGTCATGCGGGATTGTGTGCACTGAACCCACATAAATGCCAACTCTGGAGGCAATCTGATCAACAGTCATTCGGCGATCCCCCAAAACAATTCTCTCCACTTTCTCGATCATGTCGTCAGACTGGCTTGTGCGAGCCCGAGGTTCTTTCGGTTTGTTGTCACACGATGTTCTCCCTTCATTAAACTGTCGCACACACGAACGCACTTTCGACACATCCATAACTCCATCACCACATGTCTCCTTCAACTGTCGATGAATTTCAATAGGTTTCACACCACGCAAATTCAGAACACGAATGATTGCATGCTGTTCAAGTAAGGAAAACGTCGCCATTTTAAGTATTTAAAACAGCTCTCATTCTCGCCGCTCATGGTAAAATTCCATTTGCCGTGCGGTGCTGCCATCTCTGGGACGTATTTACAATGAACGCGGCCTCATCTTAAAACAATGCGCATGTTTCTATCTCTTTCCAGTCCGGAGAAAAAAAATCGGAGGCCTTAGAACTTGAATGCACCTCCTATATAAGCAGAGCAAAGAGAATGGGAAATCATCTCAGCGGTGTTACGAGCCGGAAACAGGAAAATCTTCTGACATAAGCCGCTTCTGTCAAGGGCATATTGTTGCGACATGATACCTCTGGAAAGATTATCTCGCATGCGATGAAGCTGGTCGGCTGTCATGTACTACTGTCGTGAACATCTATGGAAAGTAACTTAAGAACAGTGTAATCACGAGAAGACGACAAAATGTTGTACGTCCACCTCTCATCACAGAATGTAGAGATCGGAGGTCTGCCGGATCTGTAAAGCAGGGCAGGCGGAGATTTGTGGTGGATCAGACGGCATACAACGCTGATGCTGGAATAAATGTTTCAGAGTACAACGTTCACCGTACATTGGTGAACATCGGGCTCCTAGAAGATGACCTGTTCGTGTTCCCGTGTTGACCCAAAGAAGACGTCAATTACGGTTCCCGTGGGCACACTGTCATCATGGCTGGGCCGCGCATCAATGGAAATGCCTAGTGTAGTCAAATGAATCGCAATTCCTTTTATACCAGACCGATGGTCGTGTCTCCAAACCCCGTCATTCATGAGAACGATTCCTCGGGACACGCACTGCGCCACTGACGCAGGGTCAGTGAAATATGTGTTCCTCCTCCGTACAGACCTCGGAAGGCCCAACGGTAGCGACAGACCGTCGTATCATCCTCTGCCGGCAGCCGTCACTAGATGCGGATATGGAGTGGCATAAGGTCAGCATACGGTTCACTTGGCCGTTGTCAGTTTTCGCCACCCAAGCTGCTACTTCTCAAACAAGTAGCTCCTCAGTTTGCCACACAAGGGCTCAGTGTTCCCGCTTGCCAAAATCGCTCGGCAAATACGGATGGTCACCATCAAAGTGCTAGTCAAGGGTTTATTTTCGGTGATCTGACGGAAACCGGTGCTACCACAGCTTCAAGGCCGTTGGCGATTCAGTATTATGTTGTGAAGGATATTGACCTGGGATCCCATGGGAACTACGGTAGTAACCAAATATATGATAGCTATGCATTGCGTGAACAGTAATGCGTACCACTTCATCCGTTCATCCTAGAACTCTTTCCCCACGGGGATAGTGTCTTCCAGACTAATAGTTCGTGTCACAAGGCCAGAATCGTGGTACAGTGTTTGTGAAGCACGGTAGCAACTCACTATGATCTCTTGGTCACCAAAATCAACTGATCTGACCTCGATGGACAACATCTGGGCCGCTATCTGGCATGAGCTCCACCTCCACAAACCACTGGCCTATTATTCACGGGAACTGCGTGACCTGTTCGTAGACAACTGATGGCACACACATACGGAAACCGACAAAGTACTTGCCAAAACCGTGCTATCCGTAACTACCGTTGTATTGCGTTCTAAAGGTGGACCAAACCGCTATTAAGCGTGGAATCTCAATGTTTTTGCTCATCACTGCATTTTTACAAGTTTTACACCACAGCTCGTGAGTATTTGAAAACCACCTGAGCTGCCGATGAATAAAGCGTTATTTATTACCAATTTTGATTTTATGATAATCTACAGGTGCCATAAAGCTATTTACTTCGTTATTTCCTTGACGTTATATATATATATATATATATATGTGGTGTTACGGCCAAACTTTCAGGAAACATTCCTCACACACAAAGAAAGAAAGTATGTTATGTGGACATGTATCCGGAAACTCTTACTTTCCATGCTAGAGCTCATTTTATTACTGCTCTTCAAATCACATTAATCATGGAATGGAAACACACAGCAACAGAACGTACCAGCGTGACGTCAAACACTTTGTTCCAGAAAATGTTCAAAATGTCCTCCGTTAGCGAGGATAACTTGCATCAACCCTCCGTCGCATGGAGCCCCTGATGCATTGATGCAGCCCTTGGGAATGGCGTATTGTATCACAGCCGTCCATAATACGAGCACGAAGAGTCTCTACGTTTGGTATCGGGGTTGCGTAGACAAGAGCTTTCAAATGCCCCCCATAAATGAAAGTCAAGAGGGTTGAGGTCAGGAGAGCGTGGAGGCCATGGAATTGGTCCGCTTCTACCAATCCATCGATCACTGAATCTGTTGTTGAGAAGCGTACGAACACTTCGACTGAAATGTGCAGGAGCTCCATCGTGCATGAACCACATGTTGAGTCGTACTTGTAAAAGCACATGTTCTAGCAGCACAGGTAGAGTATCCCGTATGAAATCATGATAACGTGCTCCACTGAGCGTAGGTAGAAGAACATGGGGCCCAATCAAGACAACATAGCCTAATCAAACGTTCACAGCAAATCTGTGTTGATGACGTGATTGCACAATTGAGTGCGGATTCTCGTCAGCCCACACATGTTGATTGTGAAAATTTACAATTTGATCACGTTGGAATGAAGCCTCATCCGTAAAGAGAACATTTGCACTGAAATGAGGATTGACACATTGTTGGATGAACCATTCGCAGAAGTGTACCCGTGGAGGCCAATCAGCTGCTGATAGTGCCTGAACACGCTGTACATGGTACGGAAACAACTGGTTCTCCCGTAGCCCTCTCTATACAGTGACGTGGTCAACGTTACCTTGTACAGCAGCAACTTCTCTGACGCTGAAATTAGGGTTATCGTCAACTGCACGAAGAATTGTTGCCTCGTCCGTTGCAGGTGTCCTCGTCGTTCTAGGTCTTCCCCCGTCGCGAGTCATAGGCTGGAATGTTCCGTGCTCCTTAAAACGCCGATCAATTGCTTCGAACGTCTTCCTGTCGGGACACCTTTGTTCTGGAAATCTGTCTCGATACAAACGTACCGTGCCACGGCTATTGCCCCGTGCTAATCCATACATCAAATGGGCATCTGCCAACTCCGCATTTGTAAACATTGCACTGACTGCAAAACCACGTTCGTGATGAACACTAACCTGTTGATGCTACGTACTGATGTGCTTGGTGCTAGTACTGTAGAGCAATGAGTCGCATGTCAACACAAGCACCGAAGTCAACTTTACCTTCCTTCAATTGGGCCAACTGGCGGTGAATCGAAGAAGTACAGTACATACTGACGAAACTAAAATGAGCTCTAACATGGAAATTCAACGTTTCTGGACACATGTCCACATAATATCTTTTCTTTATTTGTGTCTGAGGAATGTTTCGTGCAAGTTTGGCCGTACCTTTTTGTAACACCCTATATATATATATATATATATATATATATATATATATATATATATACACTTCACATACAAATTTGCGAATATATATATATATATATATACATAATTATAATTATCGAAGAAGCACCTCAGCCGACCAGCCACATAACACCCGCCCACCCTTTCACTCTCTAAGTTGGTGTATGGTAGAACTGAAGCTTTTGGGGACAATGCATGTGTCAGTACATGAATAAGTGAATATTCTCGTCCCGTTACCACCACTGCTCTCCCATCCACTGTGCTTGATAGTGATGGACAGTGAGTTCCTAGCACTTCATAAAGAACCATTCACTAAGGGTGTCGATGCATGTTGGAACTATACCAAGAACTTTTGTTATGCTTTGTGACAAATGATAATTCATGATCAGTGTTATCCTACGCTTCATGAATCTTCTGGAAATTTATGGCATACTAATAATACATATAATTTCTCTCACATCCATGCTGTCTGAAATCTGAAAGTAGGCCTTTAATTATTTCTATTTTCCATTGGTTATAACGTCACCTTCTTTCCTCCAAAATGCCTTTCGAGTGTTTGGATTATGTTCATCCTAGGTACACATTGTGCTTTTTTTTCGTTTTTGAGTTATCAGTCTTCTGAATGGTTTAATGTGGTCCGGCAAGAATTTCTCTCCTTTGCCATCCTCTTCATCTCAGAGTAGCACTCCTCATGTATTCGAGCCTCCGTCTTCTTCTACAGTTGTCCCCTCTACTGCACCTCTTGTACCATGTAAGTCATTCTTAACTGGCCCCTTCTTCTTGTCAGTGATTTCTATATATTCCTTTCCTCGTCGATTCTCCGGAGAAATTCCTCAGTGCATTTATGGAAAAAGATGGGGTGCCATTGCACCCCACTATCTGCAAAATCAGGTCATGCTGCCAAAATATTTGACAGCAATACTGTGTCCTTTTTTTATACGTCGAAATGCCCTTATCATATCTGCAATTCTGTGGATTTTGTAAAACGCGTCTAGAACTTCAGGATGAAAGAGATATCCCGGTGAGTTTTTACGTTGTTTCGTTATTCGTCAGGGTGCCCCTGAGAAAGTCACTAGCGCTTGACGAGAAGACCTGACATCCACATATTTTCTGTTTAGTGGAGAGCACTATGAACAAACGTGCGGAGCCGCAATGGGCAGCGTACCCTCGTCTGAGGTCGCAAATTTGTATGTGAAGTACTTTGAGAGAAAGCCCTGGCTTTATCCAAATAGAAGCACAAGTGTTTTTTTCCGTTATGCGCGTGACACGCCAGTCATCTGGCCACATGGAATAGGCTAACTGGTTCACTTCCTTACATATCTGAACTCCATAAACCCCAACAGCAAATTCACTACGCAGACCAAAGCAGAGGTAAGATTACCATTACATTGTCAATGGAAGAGGGGGTTGTGACACCCTGGGGGAAGGTGTGGAACGGTAGAAAACGCGCACTGACCTGTATTTGCATGAAGACAACTACCACAACCCTTCGCAGAATAATGAGGTACTAAAAACTCTAGTACACAGGGCGCGCACTAGTTGAAACAGCTCAGAACTGTATTGCGAAATAACAGTTACGCAGAATAGCGCTCTTCGCTCCAACACAACAGTAAAACCTGTGGAGACGAACGAAGTCATAGAGGAAGAGGAAGCCACTGCCTTTATATCGTACACAGGCGCACTATCAGCAAAATTCGGACGCGTATTGAAGACGCACAGAACAAAACCTTTTTCCTGTCCAATGAAACACAAGAATTACTGGGAAGCGTTGAAGATGATTTCGGTAGCGGAAGGCATACCAGATCCCGCGTCAGTGTGAAAGACTATTGCAGAGAGCAGCAGAGTTAAACTCGACTGACGTATTCCAACAAACTAGTGGTCGCAGAGTACTGTTTGTCCAAGGATCACGCGATGGAACACGAACGTAGCACAATCCTGGCACAGACTTCCAAATAGTGGGACAGCGTCGTTAGGGAGGTCATAGAAATTCGTACCAGGGACGATCTCATTAACCGATATTGCGGCTATAATCTTAGCAAGTCTTGGGAACGAGCAGTGAGTATAGTCAGGAAGGCTATCAGCAAACGAAACGATGTGGCCATCAGGGCAGACAGAGCACTTACATCAACCTACCACAGACACCGACATCTACGCCGGTGGCCTCAGAGACACTAGCGTTCCTAGTGTGAGGCCGCCGTCGTGGACGTCGGTGAGAACTGCTCACAGGTCGACGCGATATAAGTCGGCTACGCGCCCTCAGGAGCTCAGTCCATTAGCGCACCTGATGATGGCGACGTTACTGATCGCCGAATTATTTTGCCCATTGGACATTATGAACCGGCAGTAAGCCCGTGAACTATTCGATCAAGAAATACACCGGAAGAACCTGAAGGATCACGCTTCATTCTAGGTCTTCCAGTCTTATTGTGTCGTCTTATTTCTTGTACGTTTTGTATATTACCCAGCTTTCCCTATAACGTACCTCTATTTTTCTCAGAAGGTCGAACATCTAACGCTATTTTATGTTCTCGAACTTTTTTTTCCAGGTCGACAGACCTAATGAACGTATCTTGATTTTTCTTTTATCTTGCTTTCATTATCAACCGCAACGTTAGAACTAGCTCACAGGTACGTTCACCTTTCCTAAAGACAAACTGATCGTCATCTAACAAATTCTCAATTTTTTTTCCAAACACAGTATATTATTCTTGTCAGCAACCTGCATCCAATTCCTGCACTTGTCGGTTAATGCTGACTTAGGAATTGTGTGAATGACGTTTATCTGAAAGTCTGGTGGTATATCGCCAGTCTCAGACCTTCAACACACCAACATGAGTAGTCGCTGTGTTGCAACTTCACACACAGATTTTAGAAATCCAATGGAATGTTATCTGTGTTTCCTGCCGTAGCTGTTTTAAACTCTGATTCCACTACCGGATCCCCAATCTCTTCCCTCTAGGCTCCTGTTTCTTCTTCCATCGTGACATCCGACAAGTCCACCTCCTCATAGAGGTACTCTTTCCATGTGTCCGTTCTCTCCACTGCATTTAACAGTATAAATATCATTGTTCTCTCAATGTTATCCTCCATCGCTTTTAATTTCACTGAAGTTTGCTTTGGCTTTTCTATATGCGGAGCCAGTCCTTCCGACAATCTTTGTTTACAGTTTCTTCACATTGTTCGTGCAGCCAATTCGATTTAGCTTCCCTGCACGTACTACTTTTTTTCATTGCTAACTGTCTTTTATTTCTGTATTCCTGAATTTTCGTGCACAGTTCTGCACTTCCATTTTCCATCGATAAACTGAAGTATTTATCCTGTTGCCCATGGATTCCTCGATGTTACCTTCCTTGTATTTATGTTTTTCTTTCCAAAAACGAGTACCCATTTTAGAGATATCCATTCCTCTTGAAAGGAACTGCCTACTGAGCTATTCATTATAGCAGCACCTATAGTGTCAGAGAACTTCAAGCGTTTCTCTTCATTCCTAATTATTTCCCTGTCTCACTTCTTTCCGCATGGATTCTAACTGACTAGTTTCTTAAACTTCATCCTACTCTTTATCATTGTAAATTGTGATCTCACCTTACATTTGTCTTGGGTGTATGTTACATTACAGGACCATATTTTGGAATCTCTGCCTGACCGTGATGTAATCTTACTGATATCTTCCCGTACCTCCTGGCCTTTTTCAAGGATACCTAGTCTCTCCCTACATTCATTCCTAGTACCAAACCCATTTTCTCCCGTAACCTTTTCTTCTGCTCCTTCCCCAACAACCGCATTCCAGTCCTCGACGACTTTTAGATTTTCATCTCCTGGTCTGACCAATATCCTCATATACTTTCTCTACATCTTCAGGTTGCGATGTCGGCAGATGTATCTGAACTATTGTTGTCTGTGTTGGTTTGCTATCGATTCTGATGAGAACAACAATATCACTGAACTGTTCGCAATAATTTACTCTCCTATTTACAACGAATCCTAATACCGTTATACATTTTTCCGCTGCTGTTGTTGTCACTATATACTCTAACAACATACTCATCTGACAAGAAACCTTCTTCCCATTTCACTTCGCTAACCTCCATGTAGATAAAGTTTAACATTTCTTTTCAGATTTTCTACCTTCCCTACCAAGTTAAAACTGCTGACATTCAACGCCCCGGCTCGTAGAGCGTTGACCTTTCGTTGATTAACCAATCTTTTTTGGGGGGTCGCCTCCCCTGTTGGCAGTACCCTCAAGGAGATCTAACTGGAGGGAACAGTGTGGAATCTTTTGCTAAGGGAGAGATGATCATGATACTTCATCAACAATCGACCATACGTCCTATGCGTACGCATTATGTGTCTTTAATGCAGGGGGTTCCATTGCCTTCTGCATTTCATTCCATGGAACACTGTGGATTCTTCCTCCCTTTGGGGCAGTTCACAACCCGGAGGGGAAGAGAGTGCCCTGAATCTCAGACCGCTCCTCCCCCTCCTTGACAAGGCCGTCGACAGAATGAGAGGCACATCTTATGCGGGCCGCTGCTGTTGTTGTCACTATATACTCTAACAACATACTCATCTGACAAGAAACCTTCTTCCCATTTCACTTCGCTAACCTCCATGTAGATAAAGTTTAACATTTCTTTTCAGATTTTCTACCTTCCCTACCAAGTTAAAACTGCTGACATTCAACGCCCCGGCTCGTAGAGCGTTGACCTTTCGTTGATTAACCAATCTTTTTTGGGGAGTCGCCTCCCCTGTTGGCAGTACCCTCAAGGAGATCTAACTGGAGGGAACAGTGTGGAATCTTTTGCTAAGGGAGAGATGATCATGATACTTCATCAACAATCGACCATACGTCCTATGCGTACGCATTATGTGTCTTTAATGCAGGGGGTTCCATTGCCTTCTGCATTTCATTCCATGGAACACTGTGGATTCTTCCTCCCTTTGGGGCAGTTCACAACCCGGAGGGGAAGAGAGTGCCCTGAATCTCAGACCGCTCCTCCCCCTCCTTGACAAGGCCGTCGACAGAATGAGAGGCACATCTTATGCGGGCCGCCATTGTTGATGATCTTCAATCAAAATTTAAGCAGTAATAGGATTGGAACCCAGGCCTGAGGACGTCACATTACTCGTCAAAGCCGCAACTCCCAGAGGACGGAGAAGCATAAATTACAATAAATATCATCTTATTTATTGTGCCAATTCTGTGGTTTAAACATAACCTATCCGATGGACATGTAGTGTTTCATACACCTCCTTTCAGTCTGACCAAACTTAATTTGTCCAGACCACATGAAAAGCTCGGACCAGTCATCAGTGAATAGCAAATCACCGGGATCTCCGGTGTTCTGAATACTTCCGTACATAGAGTTTGCCGAGTTCGTATAGCAGGTAGAACCCCTTCTTGAGGAGCAACTTTCTCCACCTAATTTGTGTCACACTGTGCCAAGTAATCCATAAACAGTATACAGCAGACATAAGTATAACATGAATCCGAGTGGAACAACATTTAAGCACCGTTTGGAAGCTCATCAAATGTAGATTCAGCCTTCGGCTGAAATGTTGAGGAAAATTTGTGTCAGGCTTTAGCTGAACGGTTGAAGAGAATTTGTCATTCTTTTTCCGACTCATATCAGCGGAAGTGATAGATACCAGATATTACTGAAAATTTTAATACTGAATTTGAATGTAGACAAGCATTAAGGGATTTAAATGGCTCAAAAATGATAGTGCCCTTCCAATCCCATCAAATACACAATATTTTAATACACTATAATACCTAAAAATATTATCCGGATCTCAGCTCGAATCCTGTGAACAGTTATACACACAGGCAAGAAGAACAAACACTCCTGGAAATTGAAATAAGAACACCGTGAATTCATTGTCCCAGGAAGGGGAAACTTTATTGACACATTCCTGGGGTCAGATACATCACATGATCACACTGACAGAACCACAGGCACATAGACACAGGCAACAGAGCATGCACAATGTCGGCACTAGTACAGTGTATATCCACCTTTCGCAGCAATGCAGGCTGCTATTCTCCCATGGAGACGATCGTAGAGATGCTGGATGTAGTCCTGTGGAACGGCTTGCCATGCCATTTCCACCTGGCGCCTCAGTTGGACCAGCGTTCGTGCTGGACGTGCAGACCGCGTGAGACGACGCTTCATCCAGTCCCAAACATGCTCAATGGGGGACAGATCCCGAGATCTTGCTGGCCAGGGTAGTTGACTTACACCTTCTAGAGCACGTTGGGTGGCACGGGATACATGCGGACGTGCATTGTCCTGTTGGAACAGCAAGTTCCCTTGCCGGTCTAGGAATGGTAGAACGATGGTTCGATGACGGTTTGGATGTACCGTGCACTATTCAGTGTCCCCTCGACGATCACCAGTGGTGTACGGCCAGTGTAGGAGATCGCTCCCCACACCATGATGCCGGGTGTTGGCTCTGTGTGCCTCGGTCGTATGCAGTCCTGATTGTGGCGCTCACCTGCACGGCGCCAAACACGCATACGACCATCATTGGCACCAAGGCAGAAGCGACTCTCATCGCTGAAGACGACACGTCTCAATTCGTCCCTCCATTCACGCCTGTCGCGACACCACTCGAGGCGGGCTGCACGATGTTGGGGCGTGAGCGGAAGACGGCCTAACGGTGTGCGGGACCGTAGCCCAGCTTCATGGAGACGGTTGCGAATGGTCCTCGCCGATACCCCAGGAGCAACAGTGTCCCTAATTTGCTGGGAAGTGGCGGTGCGGTCCCCTACGGCACTGCGTAGGATCCTACGGTCTTGGCGTGCATCCGTGCGTCGCTGCGGTCCGGTCCCAGGTCGACGGGCACGTGCACCTTCCGCCGACCACTGGCGACAACATCGATGTACTGTGGAGACCTCACGCCCCACGTGTTGAGCAATTCGGCGGTACGTCCACCCGGCCTCCCGCATGCCCACTATACGCCCTCGCTCAAAGTCCGTCAACTGCACATACGGTTCACGTCCACGCTGTCGCGGCATGCTACCAGTGTTAAAGACTGCGATGGAGCTCAGTATGCCACGGCAAACTGGCTGACACTGACGGCGGCGGTGCACAAATGCTGCGCAGCTAGCGCCATTCGACGGCCAACACCGCGGTTCCTGGTGTGTCCGCTGTGCCGTGCGTGTGATCATTGCTTGTACAGCCCTCTCGCAGTGTCCGGAGCAAGTATGGTGGGTCTGACACACCGGTGTCAATGTGTTCTTTTTTCCATTTCCAGGAGTGTATTTAATTTAAGAGAACGGAAACTTACGACCAAGTATCGCAACTCCTGCAATCCAGACTTCCCTCTAACAACACAAGCTACGTAGGTCTGCCTAATCGTCGGGCGAAGCGAGTGCTACAGGTAAATCTAGCGGACTGCAGCAGAGGTCTCTACCAAAGCGGAACTGGCTTTCATGTCACGGGTCACGTGAAACAAGCACTACGGAGATTAGTATCACTGCGCAAGACACGATATCACCACGACAGAGCTTACGCCTACTGGGCGTAGCCCCATGCGGGACTGTCACAGGCTATTGATACTGTACAACGATCTCTTGAAGTTACGGTGTGAGGATAAATACTTGTTTTTGGAAATATAAAGTTGAGATTTCAGTAGTTTCTGCTTAGAAGTATATGTGTCGGATACTTGGCTGGGAGTATCACACCTGTTTACACAGACATCAACGGCCTGTCTGTGTTTCTTGATTACTTACTCCATGGCGAAGAAGTGTGCCTACAAGTTTTGAAACGTTTTTAATAGGGAAAGTTATTAAGAAAGGTGTTACATTTTGACTCTCATTTCTGTTGTTGTTCTGATACGAGCTCTCCTATAAAATGAAGAGAAGTTGGTGATGGCAAGTAGTTACGATTTAGACTATTACTTTAATCCATTCTACGGTCCTGCTGATGTTCGTAATGGATGCGTGGAGATCCAGCTTGTTGTCTGGATCGGCACAGCCCTCACAATTGGCTGGAAAAATGGAGCGTGCAGTTCTGCTGCATCGCCCTCAGTGTCCCTAGGAGCCATAATTTGTAGGTAGTGTTCAGCAGCCAGTGTTGTTGACCACAGGCGAATACTATGAGGCGTACCTTTGCTGTTTTGAGCCACACGATAGCGGATGAATTTTCGAAAACGTCGCTAAGGAGTAGTCCAGGTTGGCAGGCAATTTTCAGTAGCGCCGTGACGTGGCAGTATGTGCACAGTCTAAGCTTGAAACGGTTGATAGACTGAACAGGGCACAGAAACTGCACTGTCCTGTTTTCAATTAGAGACGCATCGCTAGGAGCCATAATTTGTAGGTAGTGTTCAGCAGCCAGTGTTGTTGACCACAGGCGAATACTATGAGGCGTACTTTTGCTGTTTTGAGCCACACGATAGCGGATGAATTTTCGAAAACGTCGCAAAGGAGTAGTCCCGGTTGGCAGGCAATTTTCAGTAGCGCCGTGACGTGGCAGTATGTGCACAGTCTAAGCTTGAAACGGTTGATAGACTGAACAGGGCACAGAAACTGCACTGTCCTGTTTTCAATTAGAGACGCATCGCAGTTTACTGAACAACACTGAAAAAGCTGTTACATCGATTTGCTATGGTTAAAGTGCACTAAGGACGCCGTTACCTTCTAAAAGTGCATAAAATTCAAAAGAAGATGGGGTCGAAGTCATCTGAACATAGAAAACAGGACTGAATTCAACATCCAATGAAGAAAGGATCACAAAGACGCAAAAGGCATACGGTATTAGAGGAGTCTTTGCCAATGCTACGTTAAGACACGTTAGCATGACATCCAGATGAAAGGCATTGCACGTCTAAGAAGCAAGAGTAATTAAGGCAAGAACGGAAATCAAAGAGATAAAAAAAACAAGAGAGGAAGATACTGAGAAAGAGCTGTGTACTGATTGCTATGAACTGTTTCAGAAAGAGTGGATCTTCATAATTCCGACAAAAGAACTGCTCTAAAAAACAGAGACGTTTACAGGCAATATCAGGAAAAGCACAGCAGTGTTCTATGGTTACATACATACGATCAACGAAGACGCGTTGACCATAAAAATTTTTAACATAGGGACATTGAAAACAGTGATAACCAACTGTGTGAATGAAACCTCAAGAAACTAAACATCTCCACAGAATTCAGAGAGGAAAAGTATTGAAAGAAAATCAGCAAACAGAAATTTAACTATATATGACGGTAGTATCTGTTCCCGAAAGAACAGTTACCGTGGATGACCATGCAGCTTTGCTAGAAATGAAATGATAATTAAATGGACACCCTAGCTGCAAACAGGCGTTGATATACTTCATTGGGGACATGTTGAAAATGTGTGCCGCGACCGGGACTCGAACCCGGGATGGATAGAGCGTCTGCCATGTAAGCAGGAGATCCCGGGTTCGAGTCCCGGTCGGTGCACACATTTTCAACATGTCCCCAATGAGTTACATCAACGTCTGTTTGCAGCTAGGGTGTCCATATAATTATCATTTCAAAACAGAAATTTCACCAAACGCCAAAGGCGGTAAAAAATGGAAAGCGAAAGAAGTGGACACAAGAGAGGAAGACGAAACAAAGTGGATATATAGAGATTTTTAGTAAGAAAGACGAAACAGAGCAAAAGCCATGAAAATTGTGTGGAATTATCGATAAAGGTGGAATTATCGATAAAGTACGCAGCACTACCGAAATCTTTTCACGTACTCATTCGAACAAAACGACTAACATGAAACGAGAGATATAACAATCAAAAAGGAATTACACCTCTTATTTGTTTTTGATTGCAAGCGTCGTTGACACCATCGTTATCTCCATTTGTAAAATTGCTGGAGTGCAATTATACTTTCCCATTAGCCACTAACGCATATTAAGTGATGCTTCAATAATTCCGTAAGTGCTTCTCTCGGGAGCAGTGTGTACATACACGGCTTCAGTTAAGTGGGTTACAAGATGATATCGGCTAGTTAGTGAATTATTGACAACGTCCGTCCACGTTCGCACTGCCAATCACGGTTGATAGCACCTCCGAACTACGCCACAACGTTCACATCATCGATTCATGGGATATTAATCAAATCATATGTAGTGAAATCTTATCTGGAATCTGCATGTGAAGCGAAGTCACAAAGTGCAGTGTACTTGTACACTTTCAGTAATGTACTCAGTAGTAAAGCCGCTTTATGAAAAGGGAGAAAGGGGTAATGTAGAGAACTTTAGACCTATTTCTACGCCGTCAGTGGTTGCTAAAGTGATTGAAAAGGCAACTGATAATTTCATATCACATAAATTGCTGTCAGATGCACAGTTCAGCTTTAGAAGTGGTTTAACAACTGAAAATGCTATAGTGTCTTTTCTCTGTGAGTTACTGGATGGATTAAACAAAAGGTTTCGAACGTTAGGCATCCTTTTTGATGTAACTAAGGCGTTTGATTGTGTTGAACACAAAATATTGCTCCAGAAGTTGGACCATTGTGGAACACAGGGAGTAGCTCACAATTGGTTCACTTCTTACTTTAACAACAGACAGCAAGACGTCATTATTCGTAATAATGAGAAAGGCTGGGGTGTGGACTGCGAATGGGGCACAGTGAAATAGAGGAAGGGAGGGGGTGCCTCAGGGAGCAATGTTGGGACCATTCCTGTTCCATAAATACATAAATGATATGCCCTCTAGTTTTACAGGTGATTCTAAAATATTGCTGTTTGCTGATGACACTAGCTTGGAAAGAAAGGATGTTGTGTGCAACACTGGCTCTGTTTCAAATAGTGCAAATCATGACATAAATTAATGGCTTGTAGAAAATAAACTCAGACTAAATCACAGTGAGACTCGGTTTTTACCGTTTCTAACATACACTTTAGCAAAACCCGACGTTTTAATTTCGCAGTCTGGGCATGTGATTCATGAAACTAAACAGTTCATATTTGTAGCGGTTCAGATAGATAGTAAACTGTCGTGGAAATCCCACATTCAGGTTCTTGTTGAACGACTTAATACTGCCACTTTTACTACTCGAACGGTATCTGAAGTAAGTGATCGTTCGACATGAAAATTAGTCCATTTTTCTTATTTTCATCCGCTTATGTCTTACGGTATTTTACTTTGGGCTAACTCTTCCCATTCTCGAAGGATATTTTTGGCTCAGAAACGGGCAGTTCGGGCAATAAGGGGCGTGAAGTTCGCGAACCTCTTGTCGACTCCTGTTCACTAGTCTGGGTACTCTGACATTGGCCTCTCAATACATATATTCCTTACTGTCATTTCTTGTGAACAATATTAGCTTATTCCGAAGAATAAGGAGCTTTAGTCAGTTAATACTCGGCAGAAATCCCATCTGCATTTGGATCGCACTTTCTTGACTCTTGTGCAGATAGGTGTGCAGTATCCTGCTGCATTCATTTTCAATAAGCTACCAAAAGAATTTAAAAATCTCAGAAGTAATCCACACGCTTTCAAATCGCAACTGCAGAGTTTATTCATGGGTCACTCCTTCTGTTCGGTCGACTTCTTTGAAAAATTAAGCTGATTCCGTTGTTACGTAGTTAACTGCCTTTGCTTAAACTTGTGGCTTCTCTTTCTTGGGTTCATAAACATTTTATTTTATCTGTTATTACTTTTATATTATGATTTCATGCACTGACACATCAGTGATAAAACCATTGGTAAAATTACATGACCCACGCATCCTGAAAACGGAAGAAGCAAACACACTCTCATAGCCGGTCGCTGTGTCCGAGTGATACTAGGTGCTTAAGTCCGGAACCGCGTGACTGCTACGGTCGCAGGTTCGAATCCTGCCTCGGGCATGGATGTGTGTGATGTCCTTAGGTTAGTAAGATTTAAGTAGTTCAAAGTTCTAGGGGACTGATGACCTCAGAAACATGGAACCTTTCAAAACATATGCCATTCATTTGTGTGTAAAAACCAAACTGGATTTGTCAAACACGCATACAAACTATCTGGTCTGCCTTACGTGAGGATGTCTGCGTGCAAACTGACTAATTTTACAAACCAAAGTGTTAGGTAAAGAAGACTGCTGGATGACGCTACCATACTGTGTTCACCAAACTCTTATGTCTTGTAATACAGAAGTATTGATACAATTCATTAATATTATAGTGTTAACTGTCAAATAATTTTCTATTATATCTGTTACATGAGCCACTTAATTTTTAACAGCTATACATCAGATGCTAGGAGTTTGGTGAATATTATCAACGCAAGGTGGAGTGAATGTATAATGATGTACATGCAGCGTGTGAGAGCTCATTGTACAATAAAACGAATTACAATAGATGCATAATTTGATATACAAAAATGCATAAGAAAAAAGGTCTAATCAGTTTGCAGGAAATCTAAACAAATACATAACGTAAAATCACAACGTTACAGGCAATATGCGAGGACATGTACTTAGATATGTACAAATCTTGCAGGGAAAATACAAGTGCGAAATAAATATAAAAATAAAAAGCATGTGTAACGACAGGAAAAAAAAGAATAGGCACTTAATATACATAATCATTCGAGCTAATGATAGATAGCGAAAAATTGCCATTTGCGCCATATCCTTAACTCCCTCACAAAACTTTTTTTCTAGGTAAATGAGCTAATGTGATTTAAGATGGCGACTATTGATCACCAATAAATTGCTCTCAGAGTAAAGAAATTAAATTTTAGCCTACAGTATTCACCTTAGCACCGAAAAACTACTACAATGTTGTAAGCCGATAAACAGCGTTGTCGGCCGAATACTTCCGACATACGAAGTCACTCTATGTCTTCCATCGGCCTTGTCAAACAGGACGGAAGACCGGAGAAAGGTATCGGAGCACTCTCCTGTCCTAGGGTGGGAAACTGCTCCTAAAGGCACCAACAATGGACAACGACATGAGGATGCATTAAAGACACATAACGTGTACCCACTGGACATGTGGCCTGTTGTTGAAAAACATTCCAGAATAGCCCCCCATTTGGATCTCCGGGCGAGGACTGACAAGGGGAGGTGACCATGAGAAAAAGGTTGAGTAACCAACGAAAGCATAACGTTCTACGAGTCGGAGCATGAAATGTCAGAAGATTGAATGTGGTAGGGAATCTAGAAAATCTGAAAAGGGATATCCAAGGACTCAGTCTAGATATAGTAGGTGCCAGTGGAGTGAAATGGAAAGAAGGCAAGGGTTTCTGCTCGGAAAAGTATAAGAAAATATCAACAGCAGCAGAAAATAGTAAATGGGAATAGGACTCGTTATGAACAGGAAGACTGGACAGTGAGTGTGGTATTGTGAACAGTTCACTGAAAGTGTTGTCCTTATCAGATCAATAGCCACCCAACACCGGCAACGATAGTCCAGGTATATATGCTGACGTCGCAAGACGAAGATGAAGAGATAAAGTATATGAGTATACTGTACTGGTAAATCAATACGTAAAGGGAGATGAAAAGATAATGGTTATAGGGGGTTTGAATGTGGATGTAAGGAAAGACTAAAGAAAAAGGTTACGGGAGATTACTGGATTGGTACTTGGAATAATAGAGGAGAAAGATTAATTAGGTTCTGCAACAAATTTCAGCTATCAATAGCGATTATTCTGTTAACACCCAAAGGAAGAGGTATTCTTGGAAAAGGCCGGTGATACAGCAATATTTAAGTTAGATTACATCATGGTCTAGCAGAGATTCCGAAATCAGATACTGGATTATAACGCGTACCCTGGAGCAGATACAGATTCAGGTCACAATATAGTGGTAATGAAGAGTAGACTGAAGTTTAAGACATTGGTCCGGAAGAATCGATATGCGAAGAAATGGCATACGGAAGTGTTAAGGATTTACGAGTTACGCCAGAAGTTCTCTAAGGCTATAGATACAGCAATAAGAAATATCTCAGGAGGCAGTACAGTGGAAGAGGATTGGACATCTCTAAAAATGTAAGTCAGAGAAATTGGAAAGAAAAAAACACACATACAAGAAGATAACTGCGAAGAAACCATGGGTAACAGAAGAAATACTTCGCCTCATCAATGAAAGAAGGAAGTACAAAAATGTTCCGAGAAATTCAGGAATACAGAAATACAAGTCTCTGAGGAATGCTATAAATAAGAAGTGTAGGAAAGCCTAAACGAATGGCTGCAGGAAAAATGCGAAGAAATCGAAAAAGAAATGGTTGTCGGGAGAACAGCCTTAGCTTATAGGAAAGTCAAAACAACCTTCGGTGAAATTAAAAGCAAGTGGAAAGATTACATTGATGGCCTCTATGAGGGGGAAGATTTGTCTGATGTTATAGAAGAAGAAACAGAAGTCGATTTAGTGGAAACAGGGTATCCAGCATTAGAATTAGAAATTAAAAGAGCTTAGGCAGAAGGGGTAGATAATATTCCATCAGAATTTCTAAAATTGTTGAGGCAAGTGGTACCAAAATGACTATTCACGTTGGTGTGTAGAATATATGAATCTGGAGACATACTATCTAACTTTCGGAATAATATCATCCACACAATTCTGATGACTGCGTGAGCTGAAGAGTGTGAGACTTATCGCAAAATCAGTTTAACAACTCGTGCATCCAAGTTGCTGACAAGGATAATAAACATAAGAATGGAAAAGAAAAATGAAGATGTGGTAGATGACAATCAGTTCGGCTTTAGGAAAGGTAAAGGCACCAGAGATGCAATTCTGACGTTGCGGTTGACAATAGAACATAGACCAAAGGAAAATACAGATACGTTCATAGGATTTGTCGACCTCGAAGAAGCCGTTGAAAATGTAAAATGATTCAAGGTGTCCGAAATTCTGAAAAAAGCACGGGTAAGCCACTGGGAGAGATGTGAAAAGTAGTATATTTACAAGAGCCAAGAGGGAATAATAAGAATGGAAGACCAAGTATGAAGTGCTCGAAATAAAAAGGATGTGAGACAGGTATGTAGTATTTCGCCCTACTGGTCAATGAAGAACGCTACTGAAGCAATAATGGAAATAAAAGAAAGTTTCAGGATTACGATTAAAATACAAGGTGAAAGTATATCAATCATACTATTCGCTGATGGCATTGCTGTCCGGTGTGAAAGTGAAGAAGAATTACATGGTATTCTGAATGGAGTGAACAGTCTAATGAGTACAGAATATGGAATGAGAGTAAATCGAAGAAAGAGGAAAGTAATGAGAAGCAGCTGAAATGTGAACAACGAGAAACATTACACTGGGATTGACGTTCCCGAAGTAGATGATATTAAGGAATTCTACTGCCTAGGGAGCGAAATAACCATTGACAGACACAGAAAGGAGGACATGAAAAGCAAACTAGCACTGGCAAAAGGGGTTTTTCTGACCAAAAGGCATCTACTAGTGTCAAACAGAAGCCTTAATTGAGGAAGAAATCTGTGAAAATTTACGTTTTGAATACAGCACTGTATGGTAGTGAAACATTGACTGTCGGAAAACCGGAACAGAAGAGAATCGAGGCATTTGAGTTGTGGTGCTATAGACGAATGTTGAAAATTAGGCAGACTGGTAAGGTAAGGGATGAGGAGGTTCTGCGCAAAATCAGAGAGCATAGGAATATGAGGAAAACACTGAGAAGCAGAAGGCACAGGATGATAGGACATCTGTTAAGACATCAGGGAATGATTTCCATGGTACCAGAGGGAGCTGTAGAGGGCAAAGCGGCAGAGGAAGACAAAGATTGGAATATACATGCAAGAAGTAACCGAGGCTGGAGGTTGCAGTTGCTACTGTAAGATGAAGACGTTGACACAGGAGAGGAAATCATGGCAGGCCGCACCAGACCAGATAGAGGACTGATGACAAAAAAAAAGTTGTGCAATACTACGATGTAGTAGTACAGCTGAAAATCTTGCAGTGTTATATATCAACATTCAACTTGCGATAGAATCAGTATTGTACAATAAAATCAAGCTATCAGATATCAGCTTTTAGTTAACATGATGTGTACGAATCATATTTTCTTGATTAGTTTGTAAGACAATAACGAGGTTATTAATTACATGAGACAGTACAACACTTATTAAATTAAATTTATTTGGTTTCTTACTTCTTGCAGCTCCTAAGGCATACTATTACTATACCTTCTTGTTGCACAGTACTTTTCTATACTGATAGTTTGCTTTCGTTGTACATTACTGGTAGCATACTAAGTTGAATGTTGTTATATAATACCGCTAGACTTTCAACTGTACTCTCACGTCGTGCTGTGGCATACAACTTTATGAGTATTTCAACATTTGCGCTTGACGTTAGGTGTTAGTATAACGCAATACACTGACTTTTTACTCGTTTATCTATGACAGAAAATTAGTGGCTTTTAAAACTCGTCCTCTTAAACGAAATTAGAACATTTGGCTGAGAAAAACCAACTCAGTGATGAGATCAAGATTTGGCGCAGATGTTAATATTTCACTATTTATCAGGTGTTCGGATGATAATGTACAGGGTGATTCGAAAAGAATACCACAACTTTAGGATTTTAAAACTCTGCAACGACAAAAGGCAGAGCTAAGCACTATCTGTCGGCGAATTAAGGGAGCTACAAAGTTTCATTTAGTTGTACATTTGTTCGCTTGAGGCGCTGTTGACTAGGCGTCAGCGTCAGTTGATGCTAAGATGGCGACCGCTCAACAGAAAGCTTTTTGTGTTATTGAGTTCGGCAGAAGTGAATGTCTGTATATGGGGCACTGACAATCCACGGGAAACAACTCAGTATGAACGTGACTCGTCTAAGGTGAACGTTTACTGTGCCATTTCAGCCAATAAAGTTTTTGGTCCCCTTTTCTTCGAAGGTGCTACTGTAACTGGACTACAGTATCTGGAGATGTTAGAGAATTGGCTGTTCCCTCAGCTCGAACAAGAAGCACAACAATTCATATTTCAGCAGGATGGTGCGCCACCACATTGGCACTTATCTGTCCGTAACTACCTGAACGTCAACTACCCAAGGCGATGGATCGGCCGCCAGGCAGCCCGTGACAGTGCACTTCATCACTGGCCTCCAAGAAGCCCTGATCTTACCCCCTGCGATTTTTTCTTATGGGGGTATGTTAAGGATATGGTGTTTCGGCCACCTCTCCCAGCCACCATTGATGATTTGAAACGAGAAATAACAGCAGCTATCCAAACTGTTACGCCTGATATGCTACAGAAAGTGTGGAACGAGTTGGAGTATCGGGTTGATATTGCTCGAGTGTCTGGAGGGGGCCATATTAAACATCTCTGAACTTGTTTTTGAGTGAAAAAAAAACCTTTTTAAATACTCTTCGTAATGATGTATAACAGAAGGTTATATTATGTTTCTTTCGTTAAATACACATTTTTAAAGTTGTGGTATTCTTTTTGAATCACCCTGTATATTATGTGCACATTCATCTGTTTTATTCTTAATCTTATTACATTTTTGTATTTATTACCACTGATACTTGTTACTGCAAGGCTGTTACATAACTAAATACGCATCTAGAAATTTTAAAAGTAATTTTGTAATTTTACTATATGCAATGGTCTCGATCTCCAGCATACTGATTATATCATTCCTCATATGCACTTGTTGGTACTAAATTCCGCACCTTATGTAATTCTTTTTGTTGTACAACTAAATGTTTACATATTGCATTGACGTCATTATACACTGACGTGTCGTGCACTGATAACATTTACCAAACTCCGGGGATCTCATATATATCTGTCGGTAAGTAACTACGTCATGTAATACATATAATAGAAAATTATTTTCGGTTTAATACTATATTCTGTTAACGAACTGTGTCAATACTTCAATATGACATAACAAATGATTTTCATAACCGCCATGTGATACTGCCATCTAGCTGTCTTCTTTACCTAATACTTCGGTCTGACACCTAGTTTGCCCTCATACTTCATTATATAAGGTAGAACAGATATGTTGTATCCATCTTTGACAAATCCAGTATGGATTTTACACACAAAAGTATTTCGTATATTTTGATGAGTTCTTGCTTTCGCTTTTTCATTTTCAAGTAATTGTACCAATGGTTTTTCACTGAGTGATTCCTTCTTCCTTTTTTACTATGTACATTTTTTGTAACTGCACCAGTATTTCTTAACTGATATTTTTTTCATGTAAGTCTCCTCCAGAGACTTTAAAACTGCGTATACTGGACGCGTAAGGAAGAATAAAATTAAGAAATACCGTGGTTAAGACTAATATAAGGTTCTGAGTGCATTTAAAATGGCTGCAACCCCTTATAGAACACTTCACGCTATTTGCAGTCATCATAACGCAACAAACGATTGTCGATCACTCGACCTTGGTTTAATCGACTTAATACAAAATACACACATCCGCATTTACATCTGTGGATCTTTTTCTCGTTGTTTTTGAAAAGCGCTGCTTCCTAGGCCATAAATAATGGAACGCCTACCTGACGTGGGCGTTTTGATACTAATTGCAATTGAAAGTGGCATGTAAGATTGAAGTAGGGGACTCGTGAAAAATGCAATAAGGAAATATACTTACACATCATGTAACTACAGCCCAGGTAATACAATGTCTCCATGCTTCATTTGGGCAGAAATACTCTGCTCTGGAGTGGGTCTCATGAAGTGAAGAGAAGTCGAGGAACATCCACCCAGTCACAGGTTAAATAGAACAAGTTGGCGGGGGGCTTTTTAGTCTGGATTTCCGAATAAGGTCAGCTACAGGTTGTAATGGGCAGTACACAAGACGTAGTCGCAGGTTAATTACCGGTACTCTTGATCTGATTCAGTTACGTATTTTTGTTAACAGCATTGAATTAACTCTGCACCCGGATCTAGGTGAATTTGTTTGCTGAAACTTGAAGGTGATTTATGTTCTTCTAGTTCATGCCACTTGAAGGAATGTGCCCTCCCATTTTCTTGCTTTCTCTAAAGCACTATATCAAACGACATGTTGCTTCAAAGAAATAACGTTTTTATTTAAAGTTGTTCTCAATACTCATGTGAGTTTGGTAACTGACAGCTTTCTTTGAGCTTGCGCCATATTTGTGTTACATACCAATATGTTTATCAGCGTTTAATGACGATGTAACTGTCACATGGAGATGAGTCCATTGAACAATTTCTTGGTTTAAAATAGTCGGGACAAGTCTCATTCACTCAAATTTTGTCAGGGCATTCAAGGTTTCACCCTTAAGTCATGATTTTGTATTTTCTGTGATGGAACTGATTTACTCAAAAGAGCTGGGACTTGGTGAAACGGTGTTCCCATAGTCACACTGCACAGGACACCCTACGGTTTCTTTCGACTGATTCCAAGCAAAGAAATGAGTCGAAAATTTTGATACCATTTCCAGCATATTGTGGAAATAGAAGGAAGATCTTAGGTTAAGGTCTCGTCTGTGACGATGTATAATTAACTGAGCCATGGTGTCTGCAATGTCTGAAGGTATCTCGAAACCGGCACCCAGCCGTATTACAAGAGGAAGACGTTCGTCAAGCAGGTCTGCTAAAACCCAACCATCCAACAATATCAACGATCAACAACCTCGAGCAAAGATCTTAGTGGCCTCAAACCAGAGAGACATCACACGACATATCGGGTTAGTGGCGCCAGGGATTCGAAAGTCGACGCCAGCAGCCCTGGGATCTAGCCATGACAGTCAGGAAAACCATAGGACAGCGAATTCATTTCAACTAAGTTTCTGTAGTTTTCAAGCTTCACTCTGAAGACTTGCTTGGGTAGTTTTACGATCAGACTGCTTTCAGTTCTGGTCATTGATGAAAACGCATACACATCTATAGGGCTACCTATAAGGGGTGTTCAAAAATAAACTAGTCGGAGGCATAATTACAGAAACCAGTAACTATGTGTTAGAAATATTGACCCTGGCTGAAGAGACACTTGTCGTCCTACGGTACTCAAGGCGGTGAATGGCTGCCTCATAAAATTCGAAGGGCTGCGATGTTAACCAGTTCCGCACGTATAACTGGGCGAGTGCAGGAAAGGTTATGTTGACGTTCTTCTCTGGCCCCTTCTGATTCACTTCCTGCAGCACGGGATAACAGTGAACGCCCAGCGTTACTCGCAAACCTTGAACACCCTTCGCCAAGCGATCAAATCAAAACGACCATGCAGTCTCATCCGTGGGGTCATTCTGCTCCACGACAGTGCAAAGCCTCATACGGCAAACAGTCACGGCACTCCTGCGGAATTTCAAATGGGAGGTTCTCGGCCATCCTCCATACAGTCCGGACCTCTCTCCCTGTGATTATGCCATTTTTGGTCCCCTTAAAAAGGTTCTGAGGGGCAAACGATTCACCTCAGACGACGTCGTCCAGCTGTACGTGCGGAACTAGTTACCATCGCAACCACGGGAATTTTATGAGACAGCCATTCTCCGCCTTGTGTCACAGTGGAAGAAGTGCCTCAACAGCCAGGGTCAATACTTCTAACACGAAGGTACTGGTATCTACATATGTCTCCGGCTCTTTTCTTTTTGAACGCCCCGTATACAAGACACAAAGGAATTACAGATATTAGCTGCCTGTGAGCATTGATTTATATCAGTGGGCAAGGTGTAAATTCATCGCAGATCAGAATCCGAACCCAGGTCTCTGCTTACAAGGCAGAAGGGCTGTCAGATTTACTGTACTTTCTGCAATCAGGGCCTGACGAACATCATTGTTATACACTGCGGCGTAATTAAAAGAATCAGACTGCGACACTTTACACAGAACTGATAAAGTAATTGTTGCAAATTGTCAATGGTTTCAGATATTTCAATGTGCTCTTTTACATAGTAAACTGAATTAACTATAATTCTTGTTTAATTTAGTACTTAACGATTTCTCTATTTTTGGATGGGCTACGATGTCAGATTACAGGCTCAATTGTAATGTCATAAACAAGTACTGTAGCAGAGCCAACGGGAAAGTGAAAGAAGGAACCACTGCGACGAGTGTAGCCCAGGAGCTTCGTACTGCCCACAGCATTCTTTCAAGTGTGTGTGGAGCGTTACAAACTTCAGCCACTGCTGCCAGGAGCAGAGGTGGTGGCCAGCTACGGCCTACTATAGCAGCATGACCACCAGATTGTGCGATAACCATGAAGGGAGACACATCGAACATCGGTCGCATTTGCTACCACGTTCACCAGTACCGCAAGGCACACAACTCGTTTTCCACAGTTACACGGCGACTTCATGAGAGTGAACCCTTGGCCCAACGATTAGAATGTTGTGTTCCGTTGACACCTGCATCTTGAATGCACCGTTTGCAATGATGGCAAGAGCGCTGAGAGCTGACCAAGGATGAGTGCTGGTCGCGTGCTGTTCTCGGATGAGAGCAGATCCAGTCTGAGAAGAGATTCTGGGCTTACACTTCTATGGCGAGAGACGGGAGCAGATAAAGCACCGAGAAACATTGTCGAACGTGACCGTTTTAGTGACCCAGATGTTATGGTTTGGAAAGGCATAATTTTGAATTGGCCTACTGACCTCCAAATCTTTGAACGCGCTACCTGTCAACATTGTTGTGACACAGTACTTCATCACGATGGGCGCCTTTTCTGGAGTGCTTTCGGCTCTGACTTCATTTTTACGAGTGTCAATACCCGACATCATCGAAGAGCGGAGGTGGAGGAGCGGCGTATGGACTGACCTGCCCGTTCCCCCGACTCAAATCGCATCAAGTACATGTGGGATGCGTTGGGATGAGGTATTGCAGGATGTCCACATGTTTCAATCACCGTCCAGGAGTGTCAACCGCGATAGTGGTGGAATGGATCGCCCCACCACGACATCTCGTAACGGTTCTAGTGGCCAGCATGGGTGCAGGTTGCAGAGTATGCATTGCTGACCGTGGTGATTACACACTCTATTAAAAACCATGTTCCGCCTTTTATAATGTCCAGGGAACCATAATGAACCTCGGTGGCTGTATAAAAGTATCAGTCCCTTTCGTGTCTTTGCGTATTTCTTTCAGTTACCTTGTCTAGTAAGGTCATCCGAAGAACAGTATCAGTTGCAAAGCGATTTAGAAAAAATCGCTGTATGGTGTGTCAGGTGGCAGTTGACGCTAAATAACGAAAAGTGTGAGATGATCCACATGAGTTCCAAAAGAAATCCGTTGGAATTCGATTACTCGATAAATAGTACATATCTCAAGACTGTCAATTCAACTAAGTACCTGGGTGTTGAAATCACGAACAACTTCAGTTGGAAACATCACATAGATAATATTGTGGGAAGGGCGAGCCAAAGGTTGCGTTTCATTGGCAGGACACTTAGAAGATGCAACAAGTCCACTAAAGAGACAGCTTACACAACACTCGTTCCTCTTGTTAGAATATTGCTGCGCGGTGTGGGATCCTTACCAGGTGGGACTGACGGAGGACATCGAAGGGGTGCAAAAAAGGGCAGCTCGTTTTGTATTACCACGTAATAGGGGAGAGAGTGTGGCAGATATGATACGTCAGGTTGGGATGGAGGTCATTAAAGCAAAGACGTTTTTCGTCGCGGTGAGATCTATTTACGAAATTTCAGTCACCAACTTTCTCTTTCGAGTGCGAAAATATTTTGTTGAGCCCAACCTACATAGGTAGGAATGATCATCAAAATAAAATAAGAGAAATCAGTGCTCGAACAGAAAGGTTTAGGCGTTCGTTTTTCCCGCGCGCTGTTTGGGAGTGGAATGGTAGAGAGATAGTATGATTGTGGTTCGTTGAACCCTCTGCCAAGCACTTAAATGTGAATTGCAGAGTAGTCATGTAGATGTAGATGTAGATGTATTCTATTGCCGCAATTCTTTATATGTAAGCCCACGTTTCATCAAGCTGTGTCAGTTTGGAGTCACAATGATGAAAGATCTACTTTCGTACTTAAGTTTTAGACACAAGCGTGTAACGAGAAAAATGTAATATCCGCAGCAGGCAAAGAATAACTGTGACACTAAAACCAGACCGCAACGAGATATGAAACAGTCCATTCGTGGCTCTGACGTCGCGTAAATTTGTACTACTAAAATCGGTAAACACTTAGAATATAAACCGTAAAGTTGAAACATAGCTGTGGTGTCTTTTATGTGGCATGGAAGGTGAAATTACTAAACACTGTCTCAAAAGTCAAAAGCGCAAGCTGCTATAAGAGCAGTTACTCACTGAACACAAAGGAACAACACATGCAAAGAATGAAAAATGTTATTATTAATATTTTATGAGGAGTGCTTATAAAGTATGTGCAATAAAGAGAGAGCAAATTGATATTCGAGTAGTTACGTTAGTACACAGCGGGTGCTGGCATTTCACAACGGAATGTAACGGCTCCTGTGGATATAACATTCTGTCCATAGCACCTCTTTCAGAAATGACAGTTAAGAAGCGTTGTAGTTACAAGGAACATTTAATATTCCGAATAGTGGGATGTAGAATTCACAGAATTCATTGACGCATTTCGCTTTTGCAATTTGAAATGATTCTCAGACATATAACGGTGCTTTGTATACTGTGTGCTATTCACGGCTTCCCTGGCTGTCTGACTTCATTAACTCCTCTGGTAGCACAGCGCTTATAAACGCACAACCTTTTAAGGCTTTCGTTGACGGTGGTATGCATTTCTCTCCGTTTCCAGTCGTTTTATCTCTTGGCTCTCTATACATAAAAAGTATACTAGCTGATTACTTCGCGCAAAGCTCTTACACCATAGAAGTAATTACCTTGTACCTCATAAACATGTGAATGCTATAAGAGGATTGGCCGATCTTTCTCCTAACGTAAAACTCTAACCGCCTTTTCACCCTGTTGAGACGCTGAAAAACATAATCACGTATTCATTCAAACAACTTCCTTTGACAATGTCAGTGAGGAAAATTATCTTTCCTTTTCATGAACATTAATTGGGATATTTCTGAACGCTAAGTGAAGTTAATTCGCAGTTACACTTTCACGTATATTCAGCAAGATTTACGATGTATGTTGACGAGCTTCGTAAATTTATTTTGTATTAATGGGACTAGCAAGAAATTTCTAATGGGGGCAATAAATACCCACTCTATCTTCGCTGTTTTACGTAACTAGCCTAACCTCCCAATTACTAATTTGTATGAGCACTATCTAAGCAGACAGAATGTTACTAAAGTGAGTCCTTTCTACTGGCTGCACACTGTTTATAACGACGCCTTTTCCATTTTGTTACAAGCAAGAGAAAGTCAGGCAGTACGCATGCAATCCCGCCAGCGCTTTATTAGCATTCTTTAATTTTTACTGGCGACTTCCTGTTCTACAGAAACAAACTGCTCGTTTATGTGCTAAGCAACGGTCCTCAACTGATCTCACTTTTCGTGTCGTGTCGTGTTTGTATATGCTATAGAAGTAGTATTTGTAATACTGGCCGGAATTATGCAGTCCTTCCGAATATTTTATACTCCTGCTATCTGGCGGAAAAAACATAATATACTGTCATTGCTGCACTTCTCTTAGAGGGATCTGCAACTGTCCGTACACAGAAACGCTACGAACCTCAATACGAACAAATACATAATCGCCACGTGGAAAGCCTTAATAAGAAGTAATGGACTATAAACGCGGAATGAATTCTAAAATTAGGAAAATAGGATATTTCATACAACTTCTGGCTCTAGACAAATTCAAACGTAATATTTATAGAAAACTGAGGCTTACATATACCTGCCGAAAAAAGTGTCACCGATTTCAAATAATCCAGTTGAAAGTTAAAAATTTGTTTAATGTGGGGTTCGTTCACTGTTGTGGGTATCAGTTACGTAGGACACCTTTCAGCCCTTTTAATGATTACGCAGCGTGCAGTGGTATTTGCGGATACCTTTCCCGAAAAATAAAATACAGTACCGTAAAGAACAACGTTCTGAGTACCACTTGTAAAAATATTAATTTTGTCTTCGGACAATAGAAAAGATTGGCAGACTTATGTGACTACAAACTACGACATTTGCACACCAAAATGTCTCGTGAGTAACACGATGATGCTTCCCTTCTAGAGAAAATACAAATCTATCGGCATGTCTGTTTTGAAGAGCGCGCCGCAGCGCGTAGTGTGAAGCCCGCCAGTAGGTCAGTCTGGGTCAGTCTCTCGTACCCAGTTTGCTAGTTTGTCTCACGTTCGCATTTGTTAGGCAGTTAGTGTCTGTCTGTCGTTCGGATCAACCTTTAAGGCCGGCAAAATGAGAGTCTTTCCACTCCGCCAGTAAGAGAACTCAGCGAGTGGTCGCCCGGTCGGGGCTTAGTTCCTGCATCTGAGTCTGCGTTTTAGTCCGGAAGTCTGCTCGAGTTTGCTCAGGCAATGCTCATTGGCGGTTGGATCGATCGGTTGGTCGGTCGCGCAGAGACGCAAGGTGACTTGTCCGTCTTGAGCGTCGGCGCATGTGAGGTCGCCACGTGAGTCCAGTGGGCCGCGGCGTATAGCGAGGGGTAGTGACTTCGTGGTCGACACGGGAGCAACAGGAGTCACCCACGACATCAGTCTGGCCGGTGCGAGCTGCGACGCCGTGAGACGGGAGTTTGGCGTGCCTTCCTGCGTCCGTTGAAGCGGCTGGCAGCGGACGGTTCGGGAGAGCGATTTGGGGGTGCTGCGCCAGGTCTTCTCGAGAAATCGCAGTTTGTTAGAAGTTAAGTGATTAGTGATAGCCGGCCGCGGTGGTCTAGCGGTTCTGGCGCTGCAGTTCGGAACCGCGGGACTGCTACGGTCGCAGGTTCGAATACTGCCTCGGGCATGGGTGTGTGTGATGTCCTTAGGTTAGTTAGGTTTAAGTAGTTCTAAGTTCTGGGGGACTTATGACCTAAGATGTTGAGTCCCATAGTGCTCAGAGCCATTTGAACCATTTTATTAGTGATATGTTGTTTGATTTACTCTTGTTAAATTCTACTTGTTTTCTTGGTGAGGTCACCAGCCGTTTTGCTTTGGGGTCGTCTCACCATTCTTATCCGTTTGCCCACCCGCATAAGGTGGTTGTTTATAAATTGGGTGGTCCGTTTTTCCTTGTGGAGTAGGGGCGGGTTAGAGCAAACCTGCGGATCGGGTTGTTCGGTAATCTCCCTATCAATCTACCGTACGTTAGTAGCTGCCTTTGTCATGTTTGTCGGATTTGGTGTGTTAACGAATCTATTTCTTGGAGTGTAACGGCCTAATACCTAAAATATGTTTTGATCTTTGGAAACTTTGATATTATTGCCTATGATCTTGAGAGGCGGTATCTGTGCTGTAGAGCATCTTAACTATTGTTTGGCCAACCTTGTAGAATTTTATACAAGATTGCATTTCATGGGCTTTTATTTAGATGATCATTTTAGTATATAAAGTTGCCACCCTTTCACCGTAAGACTTTTCTTGGAAGTTAAAATCAAGTTGCATCTCCTGTGGCAAAGTTAATATTTTAATTGTTAGTGTTTTGTACCATTACCATCTCTCCTACGGGGCTGCATAGCTTGTGTGCTTGTGCAAATTGTTAAAACTCTTAATTTAATGTTATCTGATGTGTTGCAGATTTGCACCAGTGTAGTCTTTCAGAGGCTGCTGTGAGCGGTCGTAACTACGGCCGTGTCAAAATGGAGGAGCAAGGTTCTCTGCCCGAAAGCTCATACAGTCAAAACTTGTTTCTTTCTGCCTCTGAATAAATTGTCACTTTTATATTTAGAGGGTGCTTTATAATTATAATTTTAAATCTGTTTCTTTTCAAAACAATGCTTTTAGGCACTACTAAAGTGAATAATATTCCCATTTGCTAAAAGGAATTTGGTTATGATTTCATCAGTTACTTCCTGGTAACTACTTCCCTGCTTACATAGTGTGATTAAATGTGTTAATGATCTTGATGAATCGCTAGTAAATAAAATAAATTCTTAAGAATATTCTCTGAAAATAAATCACGGTTCAGTCTCCTTGTGTGTGATTCACTGTTCAGAACAACCGAGCAACGACAGTACAGAGCGCCTTTGTCATGTTCAGGGTTAATGTAAATGACTGATGAAGTACTCTAGAGGTGGCAGAGACACAGAATCTTTCATATAGCAACGCACAACGTAAACACATCGATAAAACTGTAATGAGAGTGGAGACACCGACGAAATATCTGATCATTGTCTCCAGAGCAACCAGTCCAGTAGTTTGACAGTGTAGTGCCAAAAACTCAAACCTAAATGTCATTATAGAAGGGAGGAGGAAGGACGATTCTGTTACATGACAGGAGACGCTGATGAAAGTCAGCTGACTTGCAATTTGTAAGAGCCTAAAATGACTCGTATTCTGGAAGACTGTAAAATTCCAGAACGTTTCAGTTACACAGTTAACCTCTAAATATTTGTTACAGGTTTTCAGTTTGTTCCTTCTTGCACTAGTTCAGCATATATCGATCTGTAATCGCGTTTCATAGTGAAAATGTGCCTCCCAACCCCCACGTCACTCAAAGCAGAAAACAAAATAGAAAAAAAAAAAGAAAGCCGCGCTGTTAGAGGTGCCATGTCACTGACTACGCGGCTCCTCCCGCCGGAGGTTCGAGTCCTCTCTCGAGCATGGGTGTGAGTGTTGTTCGTAGCACAAGTTATTTTAAGCAGTGTGTAAGTCTAGGGACCGATGACCTGAGCAGTTTGGCCTCTTAGAAATTCACACACATTTGAACATTTTTTTGAAGAAAAGAAACAAATAAAACCGGTAATATTTCCTTAGATCAAGGTACGTTATTGTCGACTTTCACTGTACATCTACATCTACGTGATTACTCTGCAATGCACACTTCAAGTGTCTGGCAGGGGCTTCATAGAACTGCTTTCTATCGCTGTCTCGATCGTTCCACTCTCAAAAAGCACCTGAGAAATGAACACCTAAATCATTCCATGCGGTTTATCTCAATATAGGTGAGAGTCTTAAATATATTTACATTCGGAGAAAAATTTGGTGAAACAGACTACATGAAAAGATTTCACTGCAATGAAAAACTTCTTTGTTTTAATGATAGGTGCCCCAGTTCGCTTATCATATCCGTGATACTCTCACCCGTATTTTGCGATAATACAAAGTGAATACGCTTCTTTGAACTTTCTCGATGCCCTCTGTCAGTACCATCTGGTAACAATCAGAGGAAGAAAAGCGTAGTGTAGATACCCTCTTTAGTACATTTGTTGTGTCTTCTAGGTGTTCTGCTAATAAAAGGTATTCTTTGGTTCCTCTTGTAACCGGACATCCTCCTCTAGCGCTACTTTTCCTCAACATTAGTTGTCGATACCAGTATTGTTCTACGAATTTTGGACATGTCATTATTATCTCATACACTTTTCTGAAAACTCTCATATAATTTTATACACTATGTGTTATATTTCAAGCTACAATTTACGAAAAGGAATTGCTATATTTTCGATGCCGCAATCGGTAAGTACTAACTCTGAATGCAAAGTGCAATTTATTTTCTTAGAAACGTTTGGAATTACAAATTATTTGACACACTTAAAATTTCTGTTATGAATTACACAATATGTTTAATATGTTTATATCTGGATTAATTCACGAAATAATAATCGAAATTAATTAAAAATCATTTGCCAAGAAAAATTGTAAATCCTTTGGAATTGGTTATTACCGCAGAGTGTAGCAGTAGTAACCATGCCTCTGATGTCATAGGACGTATTTTTTGTATTTTGGGCGAACAATGTAATTTCGGCCTTGTTAATGTGAAAATTAAAATACTTTATGATATACTAAAATGTGACAAAATATATTAACTTAAAAACAAAAATTTTGCAACAACAGTCTTCAAATTTATTTATATCAGTTCAAACTTGTGGACCTAAAATATGAGATATTCAGCTTCAAGAATCAGACCCCTAGCCAAAAAGAACTGGAGCCAACTCTACACAAAAGCTAAGTAAACTAGACAGTATATTGTAATCATCACTCCACTCAAATTTTGCGTAAATGACTTCGCTTATTGGGGACGATAGCTTGAATTATGAAGGAGAGGTGTGATTACACTCTTCGGCAGAACGTTTTTGTTGTTTTTATCGTAATCCCTAGGTATTTAGTTGCATTTACTGCATTTTAATTTGTGTTATTCATTGTACAACCGAAATATAACGCTACTTTTTGTATTATTTAGGTGGAGGACCTCACTCTTTCTATTGCTTAGGAATTGTTACTTTTCAACCCATGCGAATATATTGTCTAAATCATTTCGTAATTCATTTTTATTTTCTGAGTGCTTTAATAGTTGATAAACGACAGCATCTTCTGCAAACAGTCTTAGAAGAGCTGCTTCCATTGTCTCAGAAATCATTTATATAAATTCAGACCAGCGGAGGACCTATAACACTTACTTGGAAAACACCAAATACGACATCAGTTTCACGAGATGAGTTCCAGGTAATTATTACTGACTGTGTCGTTTCTCACAGAAGATTGCGTATGCAGTTGCACAGCTGGATGATGCTGCATAGTAACGCAATATGATCAGAAGCCGATTGCCAGAAAACATGTCATAACCCTTCTCGACTTCTAGACGTCATGAACCTGAGATCCCAGTTTAGCTCAATGAAAATGGTATTTTCTAAATCCGTGCTGTTTACACATCATTAGTTTGTTTTCTTCAACATATTTCACCGTGTTGGAAGACAGTAAACATTCAAAAATCCTGCTGCAAATCGATTTCAGTGATAATGTTCTATAATTCAGCTGATTACTTCTATATCCTTTCTTGTACATTGCTTTAACCTGTGCAGGTGCTCATCAGTCTTGTAGCGAGCTGCTGTATATGAATACTAAAATGGAACTATTCTATCAGCTTACTCCAAAGGAAACTGAATTTTTATTCAGTCTCGAACAGAAGACAAACATGTACTTGTGGTGTCTTTGAATGGTGCTTTGCCTAGATCAGTCTTTTCATATTTCTGACACAACCTGTCGTACATCATTCTCCCCATATTTAATATACTATCTTTTACAATTAACAAAAAACTCTAAGCAAACTCAGAGTCATTGCATTCCACAGTAAGACATATCCAAAGTATTTTGCTGAATATCATGTGCTTACACCGAACATTAATTATGAGAAATTCGAAGGGAGACGAGACTCAAGTATTTCTTGGAATTAGCATCACGAGAGCTCTCGATTCTGCTACATTTGCTCATAAAAAGGTTACAAAAAACCTGAATAGTTCACAGAAGAATGCACAACATAATGGTACCGAGCTAGATCGAACGATACTGGAGGCCATGTGTAAATTACTGATGTTCGTTTTCTCAACGACCGATCCTTTAGTTTGGTCGAGTTTCAGAACTCATAGCCATTTGCTGGAAGCGAGGATGGAGCACAATTCTGTTGCGAAGAGCGGCCGCGGTAAGGCACTGGATTCAAATTCAGAAAGAACAAGTCTCATATGCCCGCCCGACTCTCCAGGTGGCTTCCCTCAGCCGCTTAAGGTAATTACTGGACTGGTTCCTTGAAAAATATCGAGGCTGATTTTATTTCCTATCCTTTCATAAGCCAAGGATGTTCTCCATCTGTACTGACCTCATTGTCTGTGATACATTAAAACCTGATCCTCACTCTTGCATGTTGACTGGTGAAATCCACACTGACGATCTCTGTGTAAGGCATGAGACAGTCTTGTAACATACCCCGATATTCAGGCCTTGGAATAGTCTTTTCTATTAACAGAAAGGGGCTCGGTTCGCAACACTGTGTAACTACACATATGACATAGATTTAATTAGTGTTGCTACACGAAAGTCCGGGGATGTTCTTTGAGTCAGGTTCGCAGTCTGAAGCTGAACATTGTCACTTAAATAAAAATGTAGCTACAAGGCTAAACAGCAACTTCTAACGAACAAGAAATTTCATATGCTGTTCCATTCGTGCAGAAAACAGAAATCGAGATACTTTATTCCTCAGCGCAGGCTTTTAGCAATTGCAAACAACAATGTGTTAGCTTTAATTATTTTTGTAGTAGCTTCCAACAGCCGTGATCGGAGGAGGAGCCGTCTATACCAACAAGCCTGCCCTTCGTTATTCGGTTTCGCATTGTCATACGATTCAAATAAGCCTATTTAATCTGTGAAACAGATACAATAGGATCTGTTAATGACGGAGCCGCTACAACCTCGGCGGCGTCTTTATAGCAAGCTGCATTAACCCATGACTCCCAAAGACCTGTGTGTAGCCGGCTGCTGTGGCCTAGCGGTTCTAGGCGCTTCAGTCCGGAACCGCACTGCTGCTACGGTCACAGGTTCGAATGCTGCCTCGGGCATGGTTGTGTGTGATGTTCTTCGGTTAGTTAGGTCTAAGTAGTTCTAAATCTAGGAGACTGATGACCTCAGATGTTAAGTCCCATAGTGCTTAAAGCCATTTTGAACCTGTGTGTAGATTAAACTAGGCGCGGAATGTTCTCTTCAACTGATACCCATGTATGGGCAGCAACACAATGCTGGCTGTTCTTTCTAACTAGCAACTTTGAGGGTATGAGGAATTACAGATGAGCAGAGTGAGCCAAATATTAGTAGGCCAGATACTGAGAATATTGACCAGAAGTTCCTTTTCATTGACCGAAGGATAGCGGCTTCCAGTCTGCTAGACAGGATATGGTTCAAGTGGCTGCACTTATCTGTGGACAAAGTGGCAAAGGCAATAAACCCGAACATCACGTCAGCGTCGATCAATATCTAGTGAATACGTGTGAGGCGACTATATTGTGTTAAAAGCTGACAGCCGGTATCGAGCTGCCATAATAGGAGCACAAACTGACCCTTTTGTTCCTTCATTAGAAGAAGATATCGATACGAAGCACAGATATGGTCTAACGACATTAGTACCCGGGCTGCTCATGAGATTCGCGGTAGGGAAACACACTCGATGGGCTAAGAGAGTCACCCAAATGTAATCGCGAGAGGCGCTCAGTAAGTAATGCAACAAACTCTTTTTATCATTGTTGACTGAGAAAATGCGGAATCTGTAGCTGATATTCTGGAATATTCCCACTTTAGCCCCTATAGTTTCATGGACTTCCGATAGGAAGCATTGCTATACGTAGCCTTCAAAATTGTATTTGTAACGGAGCTGCGTGCGAAGCAGAGAGCTATCACTGAGTTGCATGTCTCTGAAACCCCTCTTAGATATTCAGAGGAACTTGCATAGTGTCTATTGAGAACTGGTGGTGACCAAAACCATGGTGAGTATTTGGTTGAGACGACAACGTCCTGCAGACCTGTCCGATATCTCGTGTATCGGCCGGGCTCACACAGCTGTGTCCCTACATCGTTTGAACGTTCAGACACTTTCTTTCTAGATGATCAACGGATCACAATTAAGCAACTCGCTGCTCAACTGGAAGTCGCTGTTGGTAGTGCTAGATGGGGTACTCGAAGATGCATGCCTGCTGCGTTACTCGCTGCCTAACACAAGACCATAAAGACCATAAAGAGCAACGAAGAACCATGTGTTTGGAATTCCTTGCGCGTTACGGGGCTAATCGTGACAATTTTTGTCGAGCATTAAAGGCGATGAAACGTGGACTAATCACTTCGAAACGAAACCAAACAACAATCCATGGTGTACGGAGTGGAAGAAACGTCGAAGCCACACGTTAAAAACCACACCCTCAGCCGGTAAAGACCTGGCGACGATCGTCTGTGTCTTTGGAGGGTTCGATGTTCTCCTTCATGCTCAAACGGTCTGCTTCGAAGTGCACTGCACTCCCCTCAGAAAATATATGAAACGAATTGCCATATAGACGCAAACGAACTTCTCGTTCTCCATGATAACGCAAGGCCTCACGTAAGACTGCGCACCTGAGAGGAGTTTACAAAACTTCGTTGGACTGTACTTCCTCACCTATCCTGCAGCCCTGGTTCCACATCTTCCGACTTCCATCTGCTTGGCCCAATAAAGAATGCACTCCGCGGTAAGCAGTACGTGGTTGATGTGGAGGTCATTGAGGGAAGAATACTTTGACTGCGACGTCGACCAGTAGAGTGGTACCTTGGGGGCATACAGGCCCCCCTGGTAAGGTGGCGTAAGGCCGTTGCACTGAACGGATATTATGTTGAAAAACAGCATTTTGTAGCCAAAAGCGTGGGGAGTAATTCGGTGTAATGGAATCCTCAATAAAACCAACCTGCTTTCGCGTAAAAAAAGTGTGGCATTTCCTACCGAATGCTCCACGTATATGCTACCGCATTCTAACGGACAGATCTTCCGATTACTCGTATGAAGGTGCTTTTCACGCTCCATGTCTATCGCTTACAAGCTTGCTGTGCTGTTCACATTTGCTTTGTTCACGTTATTACGTATTAAGCAGACTACAGCTTAGTACGTGGTTTCGGACTGCATAAGATTCGCAACTTGGACAACGAAGTTCCTTGTAGATTCCATTAAGTATAGTCCAGGACCTACACATGATTGCAGTTTTTCTGCAGCCAAGAGTGACTTGCACTACAAACTGTTCTTTCATGTATCGAGAAGGACAGTCTTCCATTTACAGGAGATTATTCTCCAAGCCTTAGGCTCACTCTGCACCACTGGTCCTGTTAATAACTGTCCGTTGTCCATCAGCAGTGGTTAGTTCAGGTGTTCTGCACTAAAAGTGTCAACGTCAGGAAGATTCTGTGCTGAAATCAGTTTTGGAATACGTCTTTTCAGTAGTCAAAACAGTCCTGTCCATTGTTCTTCTGCATCCTTTGTTTCAAGCATGCTGGTCCAGCAGCGTCATGAGAGAGATGCTGTGGAATTTCAAGGGTGTTGACATGTGCCGAGCGTCTGTGAGTCCGTCCATGAGGCGCTATCGAATATTGCAGTTCGTGTTACACTCTCCCCGGTGATTTTCTTTCTATTCTCACTTAGGTACTCACTTGTAACTCGTCACAAACGTCCAAAATTTACTGATTTTGTACATTTTACTACACCAATCGTAAAGTAACATTTTGTTATATTTACAGCTTTAAAGGTATTTTAGAATCTGTGAAACTCAACCTGTTGCATACAAACCGAAAATAAGTAAATTTATTTACAAAGCAGAGGCACAGTGGATGTGTAGTCTTTAAAATATACATGATAAACAATGGGCGAAAGCTAAAAATCTTAGCACGAGTGGCGTTGGTGGAAGAAATGGTAGCAGGTCATAAATAAGGAAGCATTAACAGAAATAAATTTCAGAAGACGTAGTCGGAAACGGTGTCCATATATTTCCCATTTACATATAACGCTCATGTCAGCACAAAATATAGGAATAATTCGTCCAGTTGTTAAGTGCTGAATGTAAAACAGCGTTGATTAACTACGTATTACGACGAAGCAGTTGCTAAAAGTAGTAGCAATAATGTAAAATTCAGAAGGTACAAAGAAAAAAAAAGAGCTCTGTCCAAAAGAGTTTTATCTTCCTCTTACAAATCTGAGAAGGTTGCGATGCCTAAAATGGAGTATGTTAAGAATAATTATTATCTAGACTGTAGACTTTATAGTTTGTAGGCTGTCAGGCAAATCCAACACCTTCCATGGATACCCTGACATGACAGCAAATCCGGCAGTATGTCACATAGCTCCGAATAAATCCTGACATTAAATTAACCAAAGTAATACGATCAACGAGTGAGCAAATGGAATACCACAGACTAACACAAGAACGCCTAAATGCATGTCATACCTTCCCACCGTGAAACAGACGCAGTTCCGAGGGGAGAAACAAGAACAGAAGCCGAGCGCTGAACTGTGTTAAGCTAGAAGGTCCTACGATAAGGGACAGACACCCACGTCGCCAGCCGACCGCCAAGACCACCCTCAGACCATGTTAAAAGATAGAGCCCTCCAGAAGAACAGTATAGATCTTACGATAACACTAAAAGGGCCACACCAGCTGCACGTTTTAGCGTGAGACTATACGCGTCTCTGTTACGTAGCAAACATTAAAAACATTGCCCCACCACGTAAAGTATAACGTTTCTCATTGGATAGACAGAATTTTTGTAGGTGGAGCTTAAGGTTAACATTGAGCCCCTGATTGGTCAGCTAAAAACACAGCTAGATAGCTTTTCTTAAACCAACTTCGGTAAATTGCAGTAAGGAGAAGTTAATGAGAGTTGCTTCCGAGACGGCGAGGTGTGTGGAGCTGCGCCGCCCGCCGCCCCCTGACGCTGACTAACCACCGACTAACCACCGACACTCAGAACTGCAGAAGTCTCATCTGTTACACCACCTTTTTACGTAATACTAGTGTTGATCGTCAATTAAAGCCCATTGTATTCACATCTGCTACTTGAAGTTAAAATCTGAAACACGATGATTTTTCTGTTATATAATTATTGAGAAGCCACATCAGCCACTGTAATTTACGACAAGTTAGATAGGTAATTAAAGATAACTAAGGGTCACTGTAGACCATTTTTGATAGTTTTCTCTTTTATGAAATTTAATTTAAACGTAGATTATAGATGTGATATGGCATAGGTCATCCTTCGATCCATTGTAGAACTTGGAAACCCATTCAGGTAATATTCGTTCTCATTTTTGTTGAACGCAGTTGGTTTTTATCATCCTGTATTAAAATATTTCCTTTTATCAATAGTGCAATTTATAAACAATGTTTTGTGAGTAGAATAAAAATTCCAATGGTAAACTTAACTACTTTCTCGACGTTATTTTACCAGCTAACTAAAATAGGAAAGCCTTGAACCCCTTCCGCTAAATTTAGTTAATATTAATATTCTTTTACAGGGAGTGCAGTGGAGCTGACGCTGAAATCATTAAGTATTTGATTATATCATCGCTAGTCTCACTCAACTCTTCTGAACTCTATATGTCATGTGTGGTCTGGCGTCTCCTTACCAGCAACAGGTCCACACTAGTCAATTCCCTAAAAAACCCGCTTAGAGCGTCGTTGCGCGAAAGTGGTAGGGAGACACGACTTAGAACAAACAGACACCACGCAGAATGTTAGAGTCCAAATGGACGTCAAGGTCTCTAGTCTCTAAAGGTCAAAGCTACGTCATTTTATAAAACTACGTTACTTTGCGAACATCAGCTTCTGCTGATATCTTCTCTTGATTCAGTGCCTTTCGGTTGAAAATTTTTTCATCAAACGAACCTTAGGATCAGTTTGTGAATAACAATTTACGACTAAGACGGATAAGGACGGCACCATTGAAGACTGGCATTTTCAATGCTTATGAATGTACATAAAAAATTGTTTTCGGGAAATACGACAAAATTTCATTCTCACTTTTTGCGATAAAAATGAATCCACGTTAAAGAGCAAATAAATAGGAAAAAAGGAAACAAATGGGGAATATAAACAAGTTTATCGCCTGCAGTCTGGTCAATTAAAAAATGAAATTGGAATGCAAAGTAGTTTTTGATGCAGCTGCAGTGAATACAAATGATATTACAGTTGAATTTTTTAGAGACTGAAACTTGTACGTTTGAAATATCATTGAAATTACGTAACTGATAGTAGTCTGAAGCAGAGTTGTTCGAGTGGAAATGGCATGTGAACGTGTATTTTATCTCGTCGCTTATGCGCTTTGCCCTATACTGAACTTTTCTGACTGCGAGAATGTAAATTTAATTTAGTTGCGAGAAAGTAAACTGTCAATAACAATAACCCAAACCAAAACTGCATGAATTTACGTAACAGAAAAACTGGATCTGATGCAACACTATTGATTTATAATTGGTCTGGTGATAAAAAACAAAACTTGATCAATTTGATAAGAATGGTCTCTGTGCTTAATATATGCTATCCTTGAAATAACAAAATTTCTTACCTTTATCTCCGCAATTGTAACGCTGTTCGCATTGCTCTCTGTTAGTACTTTAAACTGTATAGTTAACAAACAACTATTGTGTGAAGATGTTGGCCGGCCGAAGTGGCCGTGCGGTTAAAGGCGCTGCAGTCTGGAACCGCAAGACCGCTACGGTCGCAGGTTCGAATCCTGCCTCGGGCTTAGATGTATGTGATGTCCTTAGGTTAGTTAGGTTTAAGTAGTTCTAAGTTCTAGAGGACTGATGACCTCAGATGTTAAGTCCCACAGTGCTCAGAGCCATTTGAACCATTTGTGAGTGCTATACATCGTCTCAGTCATCACTTTTGAATATGAGCATTGCTTCAGTAACAAAATAACTTTCTTTATGTTAATCATTTCCAACTTCTGTTGAGATTCCTGTTACAGTTATCAAACATCATTGTATGTTGCACATAAAAAAATCATTACAGCCGTAGCGAGTAAGTATATATTCAGTACACATCAGATAACATGTCTGTACGTATGAGTCCTCCATACATCTCTCGATCTAAAGTTACTCTAACACATTACCCATAACACCTTGAATCAGCGATCGCTGTTGAGCAGCGACGCTAATACACAATCGATATTACATTTGATCATCTCTGGTTCAATATAACATTTTCTTACAAAACTTGAATTAATTTGCCCTATGTATACGCATCTCAAGTGAAATGTCTTGGCATCATATAAAACGTAATAGTTCTAGCTGCGCGACACATAATTAAAACTACGTAATCAAACACGCTGTCCAGTGACCTTACTTCACTATCCATATATGCCATAAATCCATTAGGTACACTAATAAAACGGCTATTCAATAGGCACTTGTGATGGAACCAAGCATTTACGATTAGTTAACGTTAGATGTTTATCATAACACTAAGCTATTTCATGGAAAAACGTTTGTACAGATGCTTGCAACCGAGAAATGTATTAAAAAAATTAACATAGTAATGGCATCCTAGTCTATAAATATCTGGCAGACGATATTTACTACAGATTTCAATAGTGGAGATTTTTTCTTTTGAGACTGATCAAATTCATCTTCCGTTCAAACATTAATAATCATAAATCTAACCAGTATATTATGACAACGAAAGGTGTCACTCAATATGTCAGTTATAGATCGGTAAAATCCTTGTCGCAGATCCATTATAAAACCTGTCACTGACAACTCGATACACACAATAAATCAGGCTCTAAAGGAGAGTTTATGCGGGCAGTCACAATGGAAGCTAATATACTGGAATACTCCTACGCCCATAAAACATACCAATGCGTAATAAAAATGACGTCTGGGTATTACGCATCAAACTTTTCGTCACACGTTACAGCATTCTGGAAAGTAATACGTCACTTTCGTATTGCCGTAAATTAAAGTACAAATCTGAAATTTTCTGCCTTGCTTCATGTCTGCAGAGAAAAGTATCACTTACATCCGCAGTTAATGAAACATCTTTGCTGTCTACTTCCAATAATTGATAAAGTCAAGATATTAGGTACCAAATTAAGATTCACTGCCACGTCCAAGATAGTATTATCTCATTAAATAGCTATTTCACGCGTTTAGGGGAACTGGTGCTTACAGTAATGTCGCTGTACCTCTAGCAGCGTGTTTTAGTTATTGTAATAGGCTCACCTTCTCATTCACTCATTTACACACACACTAAAACACTTACATTCACACATTCCTTCATATTTTGATCTGGGATGTAATGTTCTACATATAAAAATATGTCCAAGAGTCCCATTTTGACCAAGGTTTGCGGGAGGTTTCAATTAGGAATAAGGCTGGTTCCGGGTCGTATAAGGTGCGCCACAATTCTAAAATGTATAATAATACTAACCAAAGGAAGATACAAATTTATTATTAACACAGAAATACACGTAAAAGATGCTCAAAGTGGTTTCCACACTGTTCTAAGAAACATTCTTCTTCTCAACACTGATTTTAAAATTTTAATACAAATCTTCAGCAACTGTAGGTTCTGAAATTTTGATTGTATTTTTTCCTTCACATACTCAATGTCACGACTATTGACGGAATAAAACCAGTTTTTAGGGTCCTTGCCTCAATCAGTAAAAGCAGAAGGTTTATAGAATCTCTTTCTTATCGGTCCGTCTGTTTGTCTGTCTATCTGTCTGTCCGACGGTTAAGAACCCTTTTTCTCAGGAACGGTTTGGCGTATCAAGTTCACATTTATATCATATACTAAGGATAACGGTTTTTTGGGGATGTAAGAATTATAAGTTCTTTTGTCGATGCAATCAAAAAATATGGCCATTTTTGTCACATTTGATATTCGCTAACTCATTCATCAAAACCTATAGAATACATCCCGTTGACCTAGCAGCATGATATTCGGCAGTTAGCAAGGTTCCACGGTACAAGTAAAGAAAGAGAAACAGCTAGTTTTTCAATTGTATCGCGCGAAGAAAAACATATTTGTTCATTATGTAATGTGACTGTCTGTCAGTCCGTCTTCTAAGACCCGTTTTTGTCAGGAAAGGGTAGACGTATCAAGTTGAAACTTATGTCGAACAGTAAGATCTACGGGCAGCTTGAGGTGTAAAAAATTTAAGCTTCGGCGTCGATGCACTTAAACGACGTAGCCATTTATGTCAAATATTTTGATAAATTGCGAGTGTCGATAGCGATAACAGGTAAAATCGTCAAAATCATCGATTCCCGAGATGAATAAATCATCTAGCTACGTTATTAAATCTGTACGGAATCTTCGGTGCGCGAGTCAAATTCACACTTATCCCAACGTTTTTTGTGCCAGACTGAAAAACGGTTGTTTGTGTTACGTGAGGATCGTGGTGCCGTTCAGTAATACCCTGTCCGCCAGTCCATTCATCCAAGTTATCATGTTTTTATTCGCCAACGATTACTCCATAATGTGGGGGTGCGCATTCTTGTTGCCATACTAGCTCTTCCTCAACCGGCTGCAGATATTCAAAAATTGGACAATTTTCTAGTTCTGACAACTCTTCTTGAAGTATAACAAAGTAATTTACAGAAGCGACTTCACCCTTAATAAAGCCGGGTAAGTGCGAAACGGACTTGCGCACATAATATTCAATAAGAATTTAATTATGCATGTAGATAGCCTATCTTTCTCGGTAATCGATAATTTTCGCAATTGCTACCTGCTATCGGTATCGATAGTGGCAAGATATCAAACTACGTGACAAACATGTTTGTTGTTTTTGATTGATTTACGTGTCCGAGGGACATGATTCGACATGAAGTTACATTTGGTATGTCCACTCGTTCCGAGAAAATAATGTCTTAGCAGATGGACAGAGGGACAGTCTCAAACCGTAACAAGAAATGTATTTTTTCATGTGATCTGATTACAAATGATCATTTTTTGTATATTTTTCTTTTACTTGTATACTGTTAAATCTTGCTTCTTCCCAAATTTCATGAATCTAGGTAAACAGGAGATACGCTACAGGTTTGATGAGTTAGTTAGCCAATGACAAGATGTGTGACATAAATGGCCCTATCTTTCGATTATATTGACTTGCAGGCTTAAAGTTTGTGTACCGCCAAGGGATGATAGGCCTTAGTGTGTGACACAAATTTCAACTTGATACGTCTACCCATTTGGAGGGGTCTTAACGGACAAACAGTGTGACTGACGGATTAAAAATAACAAGAAAAGATTTTTTGGGGTGATATTTTTACAAATTACCAATTCTCAGATTTTGTGCATTTTTGGGGTGATATTTTTACAAATTGACAATTCTCAGATTTTGTGCATTATTTTTACTGTGAAATCTTACCTTCTGCCAAATGTCATGTTTATAGGTCGATGTGAAATATCCTAAAGGTTTTGATGAGTGAGTTCGGCAGTATCAAAATGTGAGACATAAAAAGGGTATCTTCTGATTGTATCCACTTAGAAGCTTAAACTTTTTACACCGCCAAGTGACGATAGACCTTAGTAAGTGACATAAATTTTAACTGGATACGCCTAACTACTCCAGAGAAAAAGGAGTCGTAACAGAGGGTCAACAAAAGGGTCCAGTAAGGGCTGCGTTTTTATCGATCGATGGACGGAACCCAAATATATAAGTCCCGATTACCCACCGCAGTAGACACAATTTGTCTTGCCATTCTGTCATTCACCTTGAAAGTCACTTTGTCACTCCGAAGAAGGATTTTGTAAAATTTGGGATCATGTTTTTGTCGGGTTGTGTACAACTCGCATAATTCCATCCACCTGTCCAAATCATCATCAGACCAGCCAGTCCTTCGCAGGGTTATTCTTGCTACTCCTTCGGCGCCTATCTTTCAGGTTTAGCGACGAATGCACAAGACATTTCGCGACAACATGGAGATTCTCCTCCATAGTAATAGACTTGGGCCTAACTGAAAAACAAACCTCCGCTACTGTCACAGTTTATTCGGATATTAAATTGCGATTACTTTTTGGAGATGGAAGTAGGATGTTTCATAAACATAGCTGTACCTACCGTTATGTTTCCACCATGTTTGCATAAAAATGCATATTGTTATGTAATTTACTTCCTATTCATTGTTTTTCAGATAACAAGCAACATAACCTGAAACTGCTAGTCATAGGTGAATTATGGGTGCTACGCATTAGTCATATTCATAAATGAGTATCACTGTGCTGGGCAAAACGAAGTCTATGGATTGCTAGTGACAAGTGACTTACGTGCATACCTGCATACCAATCCATTCGGGAACCCCTCTGTCTCACGCTGTGGTCACTATTGTTTGCCTGAAGACGATCGAATTCCATAACGAGTGGACAGAAAATAACTGTCCCATATTTGGGAACAGTCTCAGATGGTCCGTTGCTCATGAAATGAGCGGAAACTTCGCATTGTCGGCTGGAACGAGGTCCTAGTGGACGTTATGTAATATCAAATGTGTATTTGAATCGTGTGTGACTGTGGTTGGTACAGCGTTTGTGTTGTTATGGGTGAAGTGAAGGGAGAGAGTAAAACCCAGCACAAACACATAGCCTACTCACCAATAGCATGGAGGGGACTACCGATCATAGCGCTCCTTTCCGACGTCTGGATCATCGTCAACAGTGTCACAAAGCCTCGTTCCATGATACAGTGCATATGGGTTAGGAGTCTAATCCAGCATATGGAAGAAAGTGTCTTTATCGAGAACTGTATGCCATCACCTCCCCTCCCCTTCCCGTCCAAGTAGCAGTAAAAATTTATTTCACCACCGGGAATCGAACCAGGTACCTCCGTTCGAGCACTCTGCACAAGCCTGCGTTTGTGGAGGAGGAAATGAACAATAAAATAAGAATGTAGAAAAAAATTATGTGCTATCGGCGTGGCCAGTTACACGGCAAAGTATGACTAACAAATAATTGATACTATTCTAGTAGACACACTAACACTCAATACACACAATTGACGTTGAATTTTTTATCTATATTTCAAATCAACTAAGTAATTCAGAAGAGCGATACGAACACAAAAAGTTTGTAAAATTCCAATATATGATGGCACAGGATACCGTACGTTAAAGATAATATTAATTTCTGCAGCCATTATCTCCAGTGGAAATATGAGTAATGTTTACCATGTAGATAAGAGAGATTCCCACTTTCGCAACCGGATGATTTTTTCTAACCAAACATGCTTTGTCTATTTATGTTAGGAATTATCAGTGGTATATAATATAAAGAAAGTTATTTAGCTGTATATGTGTTGTTGGTAGTTCTGTAACGATTCTTGGCTGTTCATTTAAATTATCTAACTATTTAATATCGTGCGGTCCTGATTTATCACAATCATTTGTCTGCCATTTTCATCCATCTCAGAGTTACTGCGTAGAGACCAGATGCACACAGTATCGATATTTCACTGATAGGACACTTTCAACTGTTTCACTGGACATAACCCATCGCGTTGCAGTAAGCAATGCAAGGTGAGCAAAGTAAAGCTCTGCACTCTAATGCAGATGCGCCAACCGGAACCGAACGATCGCCGCATCATCCTCTGCCAATGGCATCGTTCGGATGCAGTATACTGAGACATAGAGTTACCACACCGCTCTCGCGGCGGATGTCACCTTTCATGCCCTTCGAGCCGCAACTTCCCATTCACTACTCAAGTTTGAACTTGGTACGGACGTTAGAAGGTCTGGAAATGGAAATGATGAGACTCAACCCTAATTTTGTTGGGGCCTGTGAAGTAAAACGGAAAGACGGTAACGATTTCTGGTCAGGAGAGTATATGGTAATATCAACAGTAGTAGAAAATGGTATAATGGGTATAGGATTCGTTATCAATAGGAAGGGAGGGCAGAGAATGAGCTAATATGAACAGCTCAGTGATAGCGTTGTTCTGATCAGATTCTACAGCAAACTAACATCGACAATGATATTTTAGGTATACATGACAACGTTGCCAGAAGCAGATAAAAAGAGAGAGAGAAAGTGTAATTCAGTAATGCAAAGGAAGATGAAAATCTAATAGTTATGGGTCATCAAAGGATCGTGAGAACCTACGATCGCATACGAAAATACCGAACGTGGCCCAGTATGTAGAAGGACTTTGAGGACTGTATTAGAAAATGCCCCAGTTGTCAGAAAAGCAAAATAACACAGAATAAGACAAAAATGCCTTTGGTTATAACACCAACGCCACAAGGGGTATTTGATCGGTGTGATATTGACACAGTCGGCCCATTAACAGTAACCTAGAAAAACAACAGGTATATACTGACAATTCAAGACGAGCTAACGAAGTTCATTGGAGGTGAACCCACAGAAATACAGGACGCAGGAAAGAAAAAAATTTTAGGTTTGGAATGGCTTCAGTAATACTCTGTGATAACGGCAGCAACTTCTTGAGTGACACGCTAAAGAGAGTGTACAAACTGTTAAGGATAGACAGCGTACAAACTTCTTGTTACCATCTGCAGTCGAACGGCGCTTTGGAAAGGTCGCACCACACCATAACAGAATTCCTAAGCACTATATCAACAAACATCAAACAGAATGGGACGACTGGCTTTAATTCCCTGTCTCCTTGTTCAATACCACACCCGATAGTGCAACCAATTATACACCCCATTAGTTGTTTTTTGTAGAGAATGCAACATACCTGGAACATTGCAAAGAGATCCTACAGGTTTTACATATAATTACGATGATTATGTTCTTGAATTAAGAGAGAAAATGAGGCAAATATGCCAATACGCAAGGGGTCATAACAAACAGTGTAAACTGAAAAGTAAGGAGTATTATGATAGAACGAAGAACCCAATAGCCTTCAAAACAGGTGATCAGGTACTATTTCACGATGGAAGTGTCAGAAGAGGTAGCAGTCGTAAGCTAGAAACCCAGTGGCGTATTCCCTTCACTGTACTAAGGACAAAAGGACCGAATGTAGTCATCCGTTTAAGAAGAAACAATTTTTTTGACAGTACATACCAACAGATTGAAGGAATTCTCCTAAAACCGGATTTTCTTGAAATCACAGATGAGGAAACTGACGGGAGTGTTGTACGGGGTGAGCTGTATCGCCGTCGTGTACACCCTCGGACACTATCAAGATTTTAGTGTGGAAAAGTTTCCCTCGTCCCCAGGCTTCTATTATGATAGCAATGACAAGGTACGGATCTACAGTGTGAAGTGGAAAATCGTGAGTTATATTCAATACGGAGATCCCCTAGCTAAAGCTGATGAAACAGAGAGATTTGCACATTTATCTATAAGTTATTGTAAACAGAAATTACGCTTGAGCTGATCTGACGAGCATTTTCTTAGTTTTGGGGAAACTTTCCCGATCCTTTGTGAAAAACGAACCTTGGTCTCAACACCGTAACCGTGGACCCACGTCTCATCAGTAGATAACATGGTCATGACTCATGAGCCGTGGGAGGAAATCAGCGACAGCAAGGTGTATTCCAAGATGCTGTCTCAGGATTTCAAGTCATGACCCAATTGAAATGTTTCATTCTTCTTAAATGTCTTGGACTGTCAGTCTTCTATTGGTACACACAATTTTGTTGACGTTCGTGACTCGAGAGTCGTCGGTAGACGTCGAGTGGTGTCCTGAACGAGGGTCATCTTTAACTTCTGTCCGGACAGTTTCAAACAGTGTGAACCATTCGTAATACCGAGTACGGCTTAAGTACTCATCACCGTAGGCTTCCTGCATTGTTTGGGGTGTCTCTATAAAGGTTTCTAGAGTTTCACGCAAAATATAATACAGACGGGTTTGAGCCGCGGTAAAAATTGCTGTTTTGAAGAGCGCGCCGCAGCGGGTAGTGTGAAGCAGTCGCCTTCCGTTTCTGGCGGTGGCGCCGCTGTGGCAACCGCAGCTTTGGTGCCTCCCTCTGGTGGGAAAGGGGAAAGGTTGACTGTTCACGTGCGTTGAAGGGGCGCTATGAGCTCGCCAGTCGGTCAGTTTGGGGTCAGTCTGGGTCAGTCTCTCGTCCCCAACTTGCTAGCCTGTCTCTCGTTCGCTGTTGTGAAGCAATTAGTGACTATCTATCGACCAGAGTGCTAGTATGTCTTTCGTTCGGATCAACTTTTAAGGCCGGCAAAATGAGTCTTTCCACTCCGCCGGTAAGATATCTCAGCGAGTGGTCGCTCGTTCGGGGTTTAGTTCCTGCATCTGAGACTGCGCGTTAGGCCGCCAGTCTGCTCGAGTTTGCTCAGGCAGTGGTCAAGGCGATAGGATCGATCGGTTGGTCGGTCACCCACTGAGACACAAGATGAGACGTCTTGAGTGTCGGCGCATGTGAGGTCGCCACGTGAGTCCAGTGGGCCGCGCCGTATAGAGAGGGGTAGTGGTCTCGCGGGCGACACGAGAGGAACAGGAGTCAACCCACGACATCAATCTGGCCGGTGCGAGCTGCGACTCCGTGAGACGGGAGATCGGCGCACCTTCCTGCGTCCGTTGAAGCGGATAGCAGCGGAGGGTTCGCGAGAGCGATTTGGGGGTGCTGCGCCTGGTCCTCTCGAGAAATCGCACTTTATTAGAAGTGATTGGTGATATGTTCTGCGATTTACTCTTGCTAAATTCTGCATGTTTTCTTGGCCAGTCTCTCGTCCCCAGCTGCTCGTCTGTCTCTTGTCCGCATTTGTTAGGCAATTAGTGTCCGTCTGTGGTTCGGAGCTGCCTCTGTCATGTTTGTCGGATTTGGTGTGTTAACGAATTTATTGCTTGGAGTGTTTTTTTTTTTTTTTTGGTCATCAGTCTACTGACTGGTTTGATGCGGCCCTTTCCTGTGCTAACCTCTTCAACTCAGATTAGCACTTGCAACCTACGTCCTCAATTATTTGCTTCACTTATTCCAATCTCTGTCTTCCTCTACAGTTTTTACCCTCTATAGCTCCCTCTAGTACCATGGAAGTCATTCCCTCATGTCTTAGCAGATGTCCTATCATCCTGTCCCTTCTCCTTATCAGTGTTTTCCACATATTCCTTTCCTCTCCGATTCTGCGTAGAACCTCCTCATTCCTTACCTTATCAGTCCACCTAATTTTCAACATTCTTCTATAGAAGTGGAGTGTAAAGGCCTAATACCTGAAATATGTTTTGACCTTGCCTATAATCTTGAGAGGCGGTATCTGTGTACTGCAGAGCAGCTTAACTTGTTTGGCCAACCGTGTAGAATTTTATACAAGATTGCATTTCATGGGCTTTTATTTAGATGATCAATTTAGTATATAAAGTTGCCACCCTTTCACCGTAAGACTTTTCTTAGAAGTTAAAATCAAGTTGCACCTTCGCTGGCAAAGTTAATATTTTAATTGTTGATGTTTTGTACCATTTCCATCTATCCTACGGGGCTGAATAGCTTGTGTGCTTGTGTAAATTGTTAAAACTTTTAGCTTAAAGTAATCTGTTGTGTTGCAGATTCGCACCAGTGTAGTCTTTCAGAGACTGTTGTGAGCGGTCGTAACAACGGCCGTGTCAAAACGGAGCGGCAAGGTTCTCTGCCCGAAAGCTATACAGTCAAAACTTGTTTCTTTCTGCCTGTGAATAAATTGTAACTTGATATTTAGAGGGTGCTTTCTGATTATAATTTGGAATTTGATTCTTTAAAAAAATGCTTTTAGGCGCTATTTAAATGAATAAATTAATTTTGTTAAAAGGAATTGGTTTTTGATTTCATCAGTTACTCCATGGCAACTACTTTCACGCTTACATAGGGTGATTAAATGCGTTAATGTTCTTGATAAATCGCTACTAAATAGAAAAATTCTCAGGAAAATAAATTCTTGGGAATATTCTTTGAAAGTAAATCCACGGTTCAGGGTTGCTTCTCTAAACCTGCCACATCGAAAATCGCGAACTGTGTGACACAACGCTTATTCAGTACAGCACTGAACAAGAAATAACAAACATACAACAATGAAACTAGCAGCAGTTAGGCATTAAACACAAGGGTGTGCAGGGATGAAAACTGCATCTCGCTCCAACACACAACTGGCGCGAAATTAGAAATGTTCTGGAATTTTTTGAACATACCTGGTATACAGGAACCAAGAGTGAACAATAAGACTTCCAGGCAAAGAACGACGTCTCTGCGTTTAAATCTACACATCGAAGAAGCAATGGCATAAACAAAACGAAAGTTCAAGAGTGAGATTCAAATTCAGTGTGGAAGGATATGAATGACAAAGTTCGCTAACGACATTGCATTTGAAGAAGAATACAGAATTTGTTGGACGTAATGACCAGTCTGATTAGTACAGAATAAGGTCGAGAAATAAACCGGAGGAAGACAAGCTAAAGAGATGTAGCAGAAATGATAATAGACAGAAACTCAGCATCAAAACTGGGCATCACGAGGCATACGAATTTAAGGATTTCTGCTACGTTTTTAGTGAAATTATCATGACGAACGAAGCAATGACGACATAGAAAAGAGAGTACCTGAGACAATAAGGGCATTCCTGGCCAAGAGAATGTACTGATATAAAAAACTGGGCTTAATTTGTGGAACTTATTGCTGGGAATGTAAGTTTCTCCCAAGGCGTAAGAAACATGCCGGATACGCGAATTCTCTCCAACACAATTATTCTCTATTATAAAACCTTTATTATAATCTCACTTTTTTGAAGATCTGGTTCAAAGGTTCTCAGCTCTATAATAGGCTAATAATTCAAACTCCACCCCAACAGAATGTGGAATGAAAATGTTGCTCAGTATATATCGAACAAACCATCGACGTCCACCTTTGACAATACCGAACAACTAGACACACACATACACACACACACACACACAAACACACACACACACACACACACACACACACACACACACACACACACACACAGAGAGAGAGAGAGAGAGAGAGAGAGAGAGAGAAGACTTACAGGTAACTGACTGGGAAAATAATATGCAGTGAACAGTCTGAAAACAGTTTTACTCCGAAGTTTCCTAACAAGCTTTTAGAGAGGTTTTCTTTAAAAATATCGGGAACGGGAAAATTGCTCTCAGTGTTCCCAACTCTTCGTTAGGCGATGGTTAAAATTATCCGAACTCACAATGATCCCCAGTTTCTGCAGTTTTATTCAAATGCCAACTGAGATTGTTGGAAGGCTTCGCTTACGTGCCAAACTCCTAGAACGGTAATTCCCTCAATAATGTTTCCGGTTGGGAGCTCCCTCACCGTACTCTCACCTCGTTGGGTAACGCATGAAAAACTGCAGCTCTAAAATGGACACACTTCCCTTCTATATTCAATTCCTCTGACATTTTGAGGCCCTGTTTGGAGTTTTCCACGTTAATGTCTTACAGTAATTCATAAAAATTTTCGCACTGCGTTAGTATCACAGGGATATATTCCGTAACGTCAAAATTATATTGGATAACTTATTTCCTACACTTAAATAGAAAGCTTGCATCCTCGTTAACTTCATATTACATGTAATAAATTTCAAACTAAAAAGCAGCAATCTGACATTCATCAGAGATTGGGGAAATGTTAATGTCGTAATTACCTCATCCACGGAAATACTGGAATATTACTTTTGACAGTGCTCGGACAAAGTGTTCATAGTGCTTAGTTTCTCGGTGTATTTCAGGAGAACTTCCTTTAATGTTAAGAAACCAATGATAAGGAAGTCACCAATTATACAGTCGGTTCGTACGCAAGTGGAAAATAAGTGTGACGCGAAGCAATATTACCTTGTAAATCACAGAATCAAATTAACCCAAAATAATATTTTGACGAAAGCAATTCACAGCCTCATCTCGGTACAGTGCCAGCTTTTTAAAGAGGCGAAAATTTGGAGGCAGTGCCGTCGAGCATCCGTGCTCCAGGTTGCTCCCTTGTTATACTTGCCAAGAGTATTGCAAAGCAGCCCAGGTAACCTTCCCAAAATAACCCATACATTCCCAATGAGGAACAGGTCTGTAAGTTGCGTTGTTCAAGCAGCTTGGCAATCATCTCTCCCCTCCTGTGGGAAAACGTGAAGACTGCGTACCTGGGTATCCGCTAAAGGAGCGACAAGATAATGGACTGAATAACTATGAAGGTGTTTTCTAAGCTGGTCTGTGTTTCCTCAGTAAACGCTCAAATATCATGGTTATTTTAAGCTTCTACTTTACACACTACCGTGTCAGGAAATGATGGTAAATATCACTGCCTGATATACTCAGGTCGTTACCACAACTGAGTGAGGGGCGGAAGGCACCATACTCTCGTTCTGGTGGTATTGGTTTAAAATCCACAAAAGGTTATTTAGATATACTCATTTCCTTCCATATCCTATACCAATAATTTCGTCGTCAATGGGAAGTTAAATCTTGTTTTTCCTTTCTTATACGTCATCTACATGTATACCCCGCGAGCCATTGTTCAAAGGATAGAGAAGAATAGATGGTACTAATACTATTGGTACCTTTTTTGCTCCGTTAGCGTATTGGTCGAGGGAGAAATTGCTGTCTATATGTCTCTGCACATGCCCTGATATCTCTTATATAAATCTCATGATCTCTATACGAGTATACAGGTTCTTAGAATCTGCACAAGAGGAACACTAGAAAACTAATTTCCCTTTTTTCGCAGGATTCCCAGCTAAGTTCGTTAAGCATTTCTGCTAAATTTTTGTAGGAAAATACCGATCAGTTATCACCTTGGCATTGACTTCCTGTTAGGCACGCTTACTACACAACACACTGTCATTATACTTTTACATATGGATGCATTTTTAGAAACTTTCCAACATATCTAAGTCTTCCATTTGCTCTTCATTGTAATGTTCTTACGTGATCGCTCCATGAAAAATCGTTACTTAACAGGATTTGTCGTACTGTCGATGTTCCCCATTGATCTCCTTCCAGTTTACTTGCAAGGAAAAATCACTGATTACGGTTCAGGGTATGCCTTATCACTAAACCAATACGTATTTTTCAACCCTTCATTTACATCTTCCAGTACGCTATCTGACATGGGCTGCAGGACGATGCGATACGGGAGAGAGCCTCACGATCGCTGCCTTGCCTGCAACTCAAATCTCAGAATAATTTTCTGATAGTCAACAGAAGTGCTGCACTGTTGCTTCGTTGATCAGTAAATAAGAAGGCACCACCTGATAAAGTAATCGCTTTATCTAAAGCGTTTCGGGTAGAACCCGCCATCAGATTGTTTGCAAACCCGAGGTGCATAACAAATAACAGGAAAAACACATATTAAAAGAACATGCAGGAGTATGAAACTGCAAGTATCGTCAAAATTAAACATTTGAAATACATACCAAGAAACATATTAGTGATTAGATGTATGAAGACAGCTTGTAACAAATAAAACTGTCATGGCAGACTAACTGACTAGCTACGACTCAACAACCTAAAAGACAATTTAAGCCACCAGAGGTCGGTGGTCAGTATAATAGTAGCGCCATGCAGCAACAAAAGCAGATTTTTTTTCTTTTGTGATAAGAAGTGTAATACACATGAAACATTTACAAAATTTTATGAATTGTTAATAGTAAATTCAACGAATAACAGAAATTACGGTCATATAAAAAATATTATCAACAAGAAAAGACGTACTTGTAAACTGACAAATGAAGGGAAAAAAAAATTCAAATCAGTTAAAATGCCATATGAGTTACGTAAATTCAAACGTTCATACAAAAGTAAGAGTATAAAACAAGTCAAAGAAAACAGTTAAAAGGCTAAATAAAATACGATTAATAAAAGCAATCATGAAATAAGGCAAGGACTCAAACCCGTGCACGATTAGATGGCGATAAAAATTGCAGTGAAGTTGTTACGAATGCGTCCTCTATATTCCTTTCTATTCCTATTGTTTCTTATTATCACATTACGTACTTTTTTTTAAGAAGTGTTACTTGCACGATCTCCCTTGCCTAACTTTGCGAGAGTTTGAGGCCTTGCCCTATCTTACTCTTATTACTTCCATTCCATTGTATCCTTTTATATTTAAGGAAAATCCACATCTGTCACTACGTGGGGCAACTTTTCCTACATCACCGCCCTCTTGTGGCTTCAGTTGTCTTCGTGGTAAATGCTGTGCAGCTAGTCAGTTAGTCTGCCGTGACAGCTTTATTTGTATCTGCTACCTTCGTACATCTGATCTTCAAGATTTTCTTGCGTGTGTTTCAGCTAATAAAATTTGACGATATTTGTAATTCATACTCTTGTATGTGATTCATACAATTACATTTTTTGTTATTAGCTATTTATTTTTGGTTTGCAGGCAGTCTGATGAAGGGTTCTACCCAAAAGGCATCAAATAGAGTCATTGGTTTATCAGCTGGTGTCTCCTTATTTAGTGATCAATACAACAATTGTGCTGCACTCCTGTTGATTTGCTAGATTGTCGTATTGTTCCTGCATGACTTCATATTCCAGTTGCAAGATTTTCTAAAAGTCCTTCTAACTTTTTAGTGCTACATTATTTCTAAACTATGTTGTGGTCAACGTGGGATCACATACAGTTGCTCGTTCTTGTTACGATTCAAGCGTGAATTTACTGGGAGAACCTGAACTCAACCGAAAAACTTTCAGAAGCGGCTCAAGGACACCCTCTGATTATTTTGGTACAAGGAACCAGCAGTCTTCGGCGGCCTTTCTCACAGTTATTGAATTTCGCTTGGTTTCTTGCCCCAGTTAGTGTTGTATCTGTATTGCATCCATAACAGAGCGCAACAGTGCAAATGCAGATGATACGCGCCATGCGTCATGTTGCTTCCTTTTCCTCACGAAACCTTACATTATAACTGTGCTGCCATCTTTAACTCGTTTCCGTCGAGTTTGCATTAAATGCTGCTCTGTTCTGTTCATGGTTTTGCTTTCCGGCAGTGCTGGTTGTGTGTTGTCGTACACAACAGTACTACATATGGATTTACTGATGAAGAGCTGGGTGATGTACACTCTGACTATGGGTTCTCTGAATGCAGTGGAAGAACGACCGGACAGTGTACTGACATGAGTATCTCTCTTCACCTCTGCAAAAATACTGCACTCGACAATCATTTGACCGTTTTAATTGTATTAAAGCCGTGGTCTCCCTATACGGTTATTACCTACTACACCTCCCTCCATCACTAACTTAACTATCATGATGTGTCGCATCACCCAACCCGACTCTTCTGACCTTCAGCATTCGTCTGTAGCGCCACATTTCAAATGATTCTATTCTCTTCTTGTCTGTACTGTTTATCATCCATATTTCACTTCTGTGCAATACTACACTCCGGACAAACATTTTCCTGAAAGACTTCCTAAAATGTAAAATTGTATCCGACAGCAACACGCTCTACTCTTCAGAAGATCTTTTCCTCCTGTTGCCAATCTACGTTTTAAATGTTCCTTACATACATTAACCATAAATAACAAAATTTAGCTATTCGTTTTAGCATCTCATTCCCTAAATTAATTTTCCAGTGTCACAAGTCAGCTAAATTACACCCCATTACTCACGTTTCACATTAAGTTATGTTCACATTATATCATATTATCAGTATACAATCCACTGTATTCAGCTGGCCTTGCAATCCTTTAATTAATGACACTGTCATAGACGAACCTTCAAAGCTTTTTATCGCATTTCCTAAACTTTTTTTAACTTTTTCCTAGGTATTTTTTTACTGACTGCTCCATGCACAAATTGACTAACATTGGCGATAGGCTATAATCCTATCTGACTTCCCTCTCATCTACTGCCTTCGTTTAAGCTTATTCATCCATTAAACTGATGTTTCTGAATCGGACAAAAAACATTCTAGTATTTCAAGTAGGCATTTATTTATAGCCGCTGTGAGTTCTGGTTTCTCTCGCTCAGTTCGGAGTTGCTACACCATCCATAGTCCACTGTTTCGTGTTGTTATCCATTCCTCCCTTTGCAAGTATTTACACTTTTCATTTTGCACTGTCAACATGAATTTGCGACAAATGAAAATTGTGTCTTCACTTGGAAACGTGTCTTCCCTTGGAAACTTACAGACGTCTCAACGAGTTAATTTGCCAAGCAGTAAATTTTCCTTACACTATATGTGTTAAAGTTTGCTTGAAACAATCAGCAGAAATTCTGGCCGAGGCACAAAGAGTTCCCAATTTTTTTCCGATACTCCTGGAGTTGAGTCTTCTACGTGCAGTTAGATTTCATTTCTCTCTGCGTTGTATCTTGCGATTATGGGTCTCTAGCCGCGAGAAAGGCAACGCCAAATTTATGGCTCTCTTAGGGCGCAGAGGTGATACAGTTTCCAATATCCTTCTTTGAAAAATGTCGTCTGTTTCTTCCTTGCTAGAAGACGAATGCGAGGAATTTCTGGATATCAGCGCCAGAACACGATACAGAAGTGTACCAAGCAAAATTACTTCTTTCCTACAATTCAATTCGTTAACTGTGATAAATACGGTGTTGCTAATACGTTTACAGTCTGTCTGGAAACTGCAAAGGCAATACGTACTAGCTTAGTAACTTCGATGGGCTCAACAAATGATAGGTAAAGTAAATTGCGTAAAAGATATTGCATGTTTGATCATCTCCATTTTTTTCATAGTGGGTAATAGTGTACATTTTTAGTTCCTACAGTTATTTAAATTTTACGTAAGCGGAGCTAGTGGTAAGCTTTCTACGCGAGGATAACACGAATCTCCATATAGCGCCAACCTTCCCTCCTTACACGAAGAAACTAGAAAAAAGGTACGCTTTATAATGACAGGCCAAGTAACTTTTACGGAACGCTGCAATATACTTGAAAGTGACACAGACACATTATACTGTTTTTCCTGATAATCACCAAGTCTGTGAAAAAACAGTCAGAAAGTTCTATCAACCGTTCAGTTAATAGACGATAGGAATACACTCCTTGGTCATGTAGGCATTCGAGAACCATTTTGTGAATATCCTCATCGTTGCAACACTTCTTTTCCAAAGACGTTGTTTCAACTTGCCAAAAAGATGAAAATCGTATGATACAAGATCTGCACCCTCCTACCAGCATCATTCGCGTCTGCGTAGTCTTGATAAATTTTTGGCACCATTTCACTACGGCTTGACATGACAGAACATTTGTTTCATAGAGTGCCGGAATTTCACGACGGCTCTGTGTCCTATTTAGACACCCTGTCCACAAGAACTGAATTGCCCTGCTTACTGCCATTCTGGAGAAGCTACGTTTCCAGACGACGCCCAATTTCACTTCCACACTCTGAGCGAGGTGGCGCAGTGGTTAGACACTGGACTCGCATTCGGGAGGACGACGGTTCAATCCTGCGTCCGGCCATCCTGATTTAGCTTTTCCGTGATTTCCCTAAATCGCTCCAGGCAAATGCCGGGATGGTTCCTTTCAAAGGGCACGGCCGACTTCCTTCCCCGTCCTTCCCTAATCCGTTGAGACCGATGACCTCGATGTCTGGTCTCCTTCCCCAAACCAACCAACCAACCACACTCTGATGCTCCTGTTATCCGTACCACAGCAGAACTGCGTCTCAAAAAACCTGGCATTTGTACTAATCTTAGTTTGTTTGTTTGTTACATGTTCCATTGATTATTTGGACGACTCCTTTATCGAAATGGTGTGGAAAGAGTCACTTTGAAGGATATGTGAACATGATTACCGTTAATATTAATGAACTCACTTATTTCTAGTCATGCAACTACACTTAAAACAATATTTTTTTCTGGCTACCTGTTTCTAAGTAGAAATCCATCACTATAATAGAAGAAATTGCCCAGAAGAAGCGATTTTAAATTGTATTTAAGATTTTCTTCACTATCTGTTAGACACTGGGAAAAGGATCCTAAATTTTTATTGCTGCATACTAAACTCCACTCTGAGCCACAGACAGCTTTAAAGATGGGTCATAAAGGTCTCTTTTTCCTCTAGTGTTTTAGGATTGTACATCATCTTCTCAAATTGTGATGGATTATTTATGACGAATTTCACTAGCGAATATATGTATTGTGACAGCACAGTTGCAACGACTAGCTCATGGAAGAGGTGCCTGCGTCACGTCCATGGGTGGATACCACGTATTATTCTTACTGCCAGTTTTTGTGCAGTCAGTACTTTCTTTCTATATAATGAGTTGCCTCAGAAAATTATCGTGAGCGACATTATTGAGTGGACATATGCTAAACTGTCAGGAGGTTGATACGTTTGTTTCCAGGATTAGTAATTATACGAAAAGCAAATGCAGCTGAACTTAATTGTTCGAGAATCTCAGTAATATGCTTCTCCCAGTTCACGTTTTCATCAATAGGTACACTCAAAAGTCGAGATTGCAATAATCACGACAATGCCATCAGTAAAGCATGACACCATTGAAGTTTGACTGATAGTCAACTAAATTACAGTTCCAGTTACATGACGTTGCAACAGTGACAGGATACCTTTTTTCTCGCAAGCGAACGGCTATTCAACACGTATATTACGCGACGCATTGAGCACTCAGTACCAGTCGAAACGACACTTGCACCGGAATGTGTTTAAGATCTGTTGCTGACTCGAAATGTGCGTTTAACAAGTTTTATAAGTCGATATTATTAATTACACCAAGAGAATGACATTTTAACGTAGCTAGAAAATTGCACGAACTGCTCCATTACATTAAAAATTGGAAAATTCTTAGGAAAGTCATCAGAGCACTGAAACGTACGCATTTTGAAAAATGGAGGTCATCCAGCAACAAGGCAAGAACCATCCGAATCTACCAAGGAAAGGAAAGGATAAACTAATAAAAACGACTCTTATAGCAACATTTTTTTCGGTACCAGAACAGACAGATGTGAACATTTCCTTCGTAGATAGTTTACTGTTTCCATCAGAAGTACTTTAAATTAGTTTTAATAAAATTCAACTACATTCAATTTTCAAAACTTGTTTCAGCACTATAAACTCTAAAAAAAATGTGTTAAGAAGACGATAATATCAGTAATGAAATAACCAAATGATGTTGAGATTAACTTTGCAATATGTGAAGCTACTTATGTGATGACGAAGCTTTTCATAGAGGTAATATCTAAGATGTATTCTATCGTCAACCCAAGCCCATCTCTCAAATGTCCGTATTTTCACACGTTTTTGAAGAAATTGTGTACACTGTACTTTATAAAAATGCATGGAGAATCCATATTAGTAAAATGATATTTTAATTTCAAAATGAGCTGTCAGGTAATCGTATTACAATTTTCTACTCCCTATCGATCATAATTATCACATGGTATAGACAATGATACCTTCATACAAAAACTAAAGCAACAATAAACACAGAAGTCACCCACCTGTATGACGTTATGCTAAGTCGATCTCCCAGCTAATGAAGGAATTAGACATTGTTGTACCAAACGGTTTCACTTTACGCCCATTTCTTTCTTTTTTTTTCTGTTTGTCTACATTAGGTTCACACTGCCTGGAGATTGAGAGCTGCCTCAAAGACGTGTGTCGAGTCACATTATTATTTTATTTCAGTGTTCGTTGATGTATACATATTAGAAGAAATTTAAATTGAAAAAAGAAGGGCTACAAAATGTTTATAAGAGTTTCTTTTTTTTTATACGTGAGCGACAAGCAAATAAGTGGGAGCTGACGGTAGTTTTCCACGATGCATAAACAGTTTACGTTTTTAGATGTAATCTTCCCGCAGTCGAGGGATGTGCAGCAGCTGTGATAAGTCTTCTAACGACGCAAAAGTAAAAGAAAATACTATACCAGCATGTGATGAATGTTCAGTCTATGTGGAGTGTTTGTATCGAATTGTTGTATATCCCACGCTCAAATTAATTTCACTTTTAGTTTACATTGTATACCGTGTTGTCTGTGGTTAATAATCCGTTGTGAATTCGTTGTCAAGAAACGTATCATAGTGCTGATTATTTTTTGCAAAAAAGATAACATTGTGAGTAATTCTGACGAAGATCTATCACGAATATTGAAATTAGAATTAAATAATCTGAAAAGGTAAAGTACAGTTACCAGGTATTACGAAAAGTGCAATATCACTAATATTTTTTCAAAATCAAATATTCCGATAAACCGAAATTTTCACCGATAGATGGGCTTTTAATCGAACGGAGGATATCAGTATCTGTTCTGGCTTAAAAAGAGATAATATATACTTATTAATTAATAACAGTAATAATGTCAAAACAACATGTTTAAATACAAGCATACTAGAAATTAGATAGCCTGACTACTGAGAGAAGCGGTACATTGCAGAGAGCTGTGTCGTAGAAGATTTGGTTGCTACGGTAACTTTATCAACAGCGTTATTGATACCCAGAATTATAAGCGATCAGTCTGATATTCAGTAGATTTAGTGCCCATAGTTTGACCTCAAGAGCAATAAGGAACTTTTCTAGATCATATTAAATTCATCGAATGGCAGTGATATAACGGGACTATCCTAGTGGAGTGTCAACTGCGTTTGTAAAACAATACGGATACTACTTTCGATGGCGCATAGTTATTACGCAACTTTCCCACACCTGGGAGGTTGTAGCACAGCAAGATAATTATTTGTGTAGGTATAAATAGTAGAAGCAGTCTTCTCACTGGAGAGATAGCTACTGAAATATTGGGAATAGTAACAGATGATTGAAGGAAAATGGAAAATCTGTAAATTTTGACGAGACGTAGTACACAAAATCCTGCATTTCCGATAGAATTTCTCAGGGATGACATATCTCAGGGACACACGATATGTAAATAGTGTTACGTTTTTGTGACTACCTATAGATTACAACCTGAACTGGAGAACGCACAGTCTAGAATCAAGGTAGCGTCTTAGTTCAGCTACATTTGCAGTACACATGCTTTCAGCGACAGATCATTTAAAAATGAGCACCCAAATCATTCTATATATTTCCCTTTAATAATATCTTACGTAATTGGGTTCGTGGAAGCTCAAAACATAGAATAATTACCTTCAAACTACAAAGGTGGGAAACAAGTAACGTAAAATGTGTTAGCCGAAGAACGTCCTGCAGATGCTTTTCCACACCAGTCTGTAGTTTGCTAACAGTTTCACAATACTTTGCGTTTAGCAACATCTACCTTTTCTTAAAAAGTAAGAAAACCATGATTATAATAGTACGGCCCGAAGGAAATTCTACGTTCCAAAGGCTTCACATTGATAGAGAAAGGAGTCACATAGGAGGACACACACAAGTAGTCACAACCTACCAGATAACATTAAATGTCTTGTGTTGAAATTTATGTTGGAATGAAAGAATTTGTAATAAACAACTGTTACCGAATTGAAAAGTGACTTCAGATTAATGTTTTAGGTTATAATACAATAAGTCTTAAAGACATAATAAATAATACACTGAAAGCGCCAAAGAAACTGGTATAGGCATGCGGATTCGAATATAGAGATATGTGAACAGGCAGCTGTATAAGACAAGTGTCGAGCGCAGTTGTTGGATCGGACATTAGTGATAACGCCCCGTCGACAACGAGGCCATTAGAGATGGAGCCCAAGCTCAGATTAGGGAAGGAAATCTGCCGTACCCTTTTAAAGGAACCGTCCAGGCATTTGCCTGAAACGATTTAGGGAAATCACGGAAAACCTAAATCAGGATGGCCGTGTCACGCGAAACCTGATGAACAACTGCTGGTACTCTCTGGCAGAAAAGTGCCTGAATGGTAGCATTGGTGTACTGTTTAACGCAACAGCAGGACAAGTCCTCCTAACGGTACGAATGCACACCACAGAGTCTGCGATGCATACGTCATACCGCTCTCGAAATAGTATTCCTTACACACTCTGTAACACAGTGCAAGTCTCATGGGCAATGGCTAAGTCATAATGTGATATCCATTCTTTTATGGGTGCTTGTACAATGAGATACAAAAACCTTTCTCCTAAGTTTAGACTGTAAGCACTGCTTATGTGTGCCTAGCTAAAGAAGTCAACCAAAGCCACGAAGACTCAAGTGATATCTTGTATGAGGAAATTTTTCTGCGATTTTTATTTAGCACTTAATGTTTTCAGTATATGCTTTGTAAAAGGCTACAAGTACGATTCTCTCAAGCGTAGCTGCCCACGAAAAACCACGTGAGACAGCAGTGCTGCTGGGACTCACCGTGTGAAGTGAGCGTTAATGTCTGCTCTCAGACTGGTGGAGTGGATGGGATGCGCACTCACCGAACCGCGACAAAGTACTTGGCGCATTTACTTTTTGCTACACAAGCAGCAAATGAGATCTGCGTAATGCCCTTCAGCTGTCACGCCTCCTCTGTTAGTAACGCTTCAAGAAACTTCCGAGAAATTCTGCGCCGTCCCATAAGCTGCTGCTGTTGCGCAACGCTGGGACAAAAGGGCGCCCGAAACGAACTGCAGCGTCTCTGCCCGACGGTGGACTGTGTTGTCCTTTTGTCGCAACGACGTGCACGTACCTAAACAAGTCCACTTTTCCGTAGCTCACCTGGTTGAGGACAATGATATAGTTTTAGATCAAATATTTGTGAGTGTGTTTATTATTCTTATTTTTTAAATGGCTACCAAGTAAGAGAGCCATAAAGGATTTTAGGCGAAACATTTGTTTGTTTGTTTGTCTATAGTTTCACTTTTTTATGTCGCTACAACTATTCAGAATATAAAATTGGTTTCTTCAGTTTGGAAATATAGCAATGTTTCTGTATCTACCGGGTAATCAAAAAGTCAGTATAAATTTGAAAACTGAATAAATCACGGAATAATGTAGATAGAGAGGTACAAATCGACATACATGCTTGGAATGACATGGGGTTTTATTAGAACCTAAAAATACAAACGTTCAAAAAATGTCCGACAGATGGCGCTTCATCTGATCATAATAGCAATAACTAGCATAGAAAAGTAAGACAAAGCAAAGACAATGTTCTTTACAGGAAATGCTCAATACGTCCACCATAATTCCTAAACAATAGCTGTAGTCGAGGAATAATGTTGTGAACAGCACTGTAAAGCATGTCCGGAGTTATGGTGAGGCATTGGCGTCGGATGTTGTCTTTCAGCATCCCTAGAGATGTCGGTCGATCACGATACACTTGCGATTTCAGGTAACCCCAAAGCCAATAATCGCACGGACTGAGGCCAATTATGGCACGGACTGAGGCCTGGGGCCTGGGAGGCCAAGCAGGACGAAAGTGGCGGCTGAGCACACGATCATCACCACACGACGCGCGCAAGAGAGATCTTTCACGCATCTATAAATATGAGCTGTTTTTTTGCTCTAATAAAACCCCATGTCATTCCAAGCATGTGTGTCAATTTGTACCTCTCTATCTACATTATACCGTGGTTTATTAAGTTTTCAAATTTATACTGACTTTTCGATCATCCGGTATTCGCTGTCCTCTACATAAAAACACCAGACAGCTTTATATATCTTCGAAAACTAGTGTTCTAAAATATGTGTCTACGGTTAATTTGTGTATCTTATACTTCAAAGGTGAGCCAATTTTCGATACGTCGATAGTAGGGGAACAATGTTTGCTTCAGCACAGTTGGCATTGTTGCCAAATTTATTCAACATAGATGCTCTCCCTGGATGGTACCCCACCTTCTCTCTGTGGTGGTAGATGTGGCACTATCCCACTGCTTACATCACCACCCCTCTCCTCCCCCCACCCCAACCACTTCCTTTTCCATCCTCCACTTCCCCTTCGATCCACCATTTATGAACTGATGGGAAACGGACAGTCTATACTGAGCTGCTGCAGAGGGAAGATAGGTGCTGTCTTCAGAACTGTGTCCATTTATTTATATGCGTATCATCCAGCGTGAAGAATTTCCTACATTTTTGCAGGAAAACCAAACTGACAATTACCCTACAGCCTTGCTGTTTGAAGTTCAAATAAATACAACTATTTAAAATTAAAGGACGATAGAAAAAAGCTCTCATGAAAAAACAGTGGTCCACAAGTAATGAAATAGTAAACTCGAACAAAAATTGTAATCTTATGTACGCATCGAAAAACGCTTTGTAACTCATTGCATATAACAGTAAACTTCAAAGTACAGATAGAAAAACGTCTGAAAAACTATGGCGAAGAAAACACCTTTTCTAATAACACACTTCTTGCTACAGACGTAAGAACTTTTTTGTGCAGGTAACAAAACACACGTCAAAGAACACCAATGAATTTGTCACACAGTAAAACCAGATATCACGAGAAAGAACTCGATGAAGATTAATTTATTTACACAGTGCTAAAACACAATAGTGAAACAAATACATAAACTGCTGTACACCTAGAAAACAGCATGTCCTGAAAGAAACACTTACCACTCGTAAATTGGCATATTGTAAAAAACAATGGTTAAATAACGATAACAAGTTTCCTCTTATCCAATACACGGAGCAGCTGCCACCTGCGAACCTAAACAAATCATGCATCGCCACTGCCAGACTCCCCAAGCGCCTGCTGCCATGGCGTCTGCCATTCAGCCGATAGTGCTGGACAACTGGCACACCACCTGTCGCTACTATCTGAACCAGTAAGGGGTTATTGTATCACAGTGCCTACTCAAGCCTTGAGCAGTCTGTAGCGGAAACTCCTCCATGTAAGTACATCTTTCCGATTTTTTAACAGTGTTGTACTAGACTTTCATGTGTGTGTGTGTGTGTGTGTGTGTGTGGGTGTGTGTGTGTGTGTGTGTGTAAGAGTGTTCTTGTGCATGTGTACAGTGTAAATAGTTCCTTTAAAGAGTTTAATGCTTAAGCTTTACCTTCTACCAACCATCCAGTGTGATTAGTTTTTAGTTTAGATATACCCCAGTCCATATAGGAAATATTCTCAACCAGTGCTACTGTGTCCTGGAAAACTGCAAAAATATTCCCAACCAGTGTTAGTGAAAACTGTAAGTATTCTCAACCAATGCTACAATTGGGTGGACTGTAAAAAGGTTCTTCTAGTCTAACTTATTAGTAATAACATGTAAATTTGAAGTTATTTCTGCACTTAAAATATTAGAATCTTATTGTAGTTATTAGCATCACTGCACTGAAATATTAGCCGCAAACTGTTTCTCAAGAATCGGTTTGTACCTGAAGAACTAAGTTGTAATTTTGAGAACTGAATAAACGAAAATTTCGTCACATATGTCCTTGTTGCTGCCATTTACAGAAAAACTATGCCAACTGTACATGTATGAAGCATGTGCAAGGCACAAATGATATTAGTTTTACACATGAGTGTTGTTAAGGATGTGGAGTTTAAGATGAAGAATAACAGGAGTATGACCGCACGAGGACTCTGGTACAGACGTCGAGATACTGGGACAGCGTTGTTAGAGAGGCCATCGAAATTCGCACCAATGACGACCTCATAAACCGTGACTGTGGCTATAATCTTAGCAAGGCTTGGGAACCAGCGATCGGGTTAATCAAGAGTAACTCGAGCAAACGTATAGTTGTGACGACCACGGCGGACAGAGCCATCACACCGACGTCATCTCAGACGCCGTCGCAATCTGTTCCACCGCGCGACCGTGGCGCGGGGCGCCGACGGCGGAGGGAGCGCGCCGCGGGCGGAGGGTATTTAAATCGGCCGCCGCCGCGACCGAACCCAGTTCCCTCTGACCAGCCATAGCGTACGGATCTCCGTGCCGGCACGTTCACAGGAGCTCAGTTCACCTGATGATGGCGACATGTATGATCACCGAAATATTGTGCCCGTTGGACACTATAGACCGGCAGCATACCCGTGGATATTTTGATTATCAAATACGCCGGGAGAAACTCAAGAATCACAAGATGTATGTAATGTTTCCATGGTTCGCCTGTCGTTCACGATGGAGGGTTCTTGTGCTGCCTTTTCATAAGCAGTTTGATGCATTGTTTTCTTACTGTACACAGACATACATTTTGTTTTTAGACTGTGACTTTGAGACCTTTGTCAGGTGCTAAACGGACATTAACATGTTTCGACACATTGACTCTCACAGAAAGCTAGACATTGCATGGTTTAAGGTAAGCTGCTCCCACAACACATGGAGTGGTGGAAATAAAAGACAGAAGCAGTGTTTCTTATTGATAATAATGTGGAACACAAAGTAACATGTTGAAACTGGAAGAGGTGGCAGCATTGTGGAGCTTTACCAAACCGCTCTCAGAAGGTGATGACCTCTATATTTCATCTCATGATCCACAGTGACGAGGTAGCTGATGTCTCGGTGTTCCATTATTCGAAGAGATCAGGAGGACTGATTGCTGATATTGCACCCACATAAATGATCACTGTTTAGGTGTCATAGGTGTTGGTCATCGTGACCTCCAAATCTTTGGACTCGGCAGCTTTCATATTTATGGCTTATATTTATGGCTTAGAACGTATAAGTGCATGTGGAAGAGGATGTATCCTGCAAGTCTTAAACCCATAGAGCACCATCAGTTGTCATTCGCACCAGTAAGGGAATGGAATGGTTTTCATGCACACAGGCTCGTATATAAGTGTGTACAAGTACCCTCATTTTTGTCATATTTTCCTCAGTCTTATATGCTTTTCCCTCACTTTTTGCAATTTTACCAGTTTGTCTATGATGCCAATGCATTTTAGCCAAATTTTTATGACTTACAATGCCTAGCCAAATGTGGAACCAGTGAGGTACTCTGCAGGACCTAAAGCGATTGAGCATGGGTAGTATGCACCATCAGTTATCAGTCACACGGGTGGAGGAATGGAATAATTTTCATACATCGAGCGAAAATGCACATACACTCATTTTTCTTGCGTTAAACTCATTATTACGTATTTTTCATTAAGTTTCTCAATTTCACCAGGTTTCCCCTAATTTCAATGCGTTTTACTCGATTGTTCGAGTTCCAAACCACTGCTTTCACGCCAATAAAACATCTCATCCCATCGATTCTGTGGTGCTCTCAGACAAAGACACTGCAGCATGGTTCTCAAATTCTATATCATTGCTAAACCACCTCCTTTTTACAAATGTATATGTGACTGAAATAATACAGTGAGCAATATCCCTCATGCAATCTGGTGCACATCAAAACGTTTTGCATGTGTCTGATCCTAAATATGTGTGTATGCTGGAATGTCAGACATCATCCCAAATGTGCTCTTGCTTGCAGACCTGTAGCGGCAAAGTCAACGGCTTCCTTGGAACGTTGCGGCATTTAATTGTCACTCAGGACTACCGACAATTGAGTGTTCAACCCCAGAATCCTTTAACACAGTCTACATTACTAGAACGCTTTGCATCTTTCAGGATGTAGCCACTTCTATGGCTTACATAGCAGAAAAATATGTGTGGGAGATCTTGGAACCACAGCAGTTGTGTTCAAATGCTAAGTAGTATTACTCATGGATATGGGAGATATGACAGTTTTATCTTGACACCATATTTCTAAAATGCATTTTCCTTCCACTATCAAGATGTACACACATCAAAAAAAGCTTATCATCGACCCAGTTGCCAGAACTCCTGAAGACAGACATTGACTGTGGATATTGTATCACATACACAGTCCCTTTGACTGTTCAGATATGTCACCAAACCTGCTCAAACATGTAAACAACCATGCATGAACAGGCCCTATTAGACGGAGGGGGTCCGACAGCCGATCAGTTCCAGTCACTCCACCAGGAAGGAGGTACACGGCTCGTGTTGTCTGTAGTTCAGCCATGCCTAGACGGTCAGTGCCGCGGTTCGATAGCGTCCGAATTGTTACTTTGTGCCTGGAAGGGCTCTCAACAAGGGAAGTGTTCAGGCATCTCGGAGTGAACCAAAGCGATGTTTTTCGGACATGGAGGAGATACAGAGAGACAGGAACTGTCGATGACATGCATCGCTCAAGCCTCCCAAGGGCTACCACTGCAGTGGATGACCGCTACCTATGGATTGTGGCGCTGGGGATCCCTGACAGCAACGCCACCATGTTGAATAACACTTTTCATGCAACCACAGGACGTCGTGTTACGACTCAAACTGTGCGTAATAGGCTGCATGATACGCAACTTCACTCCCGACGTCCATGGCGAGGTCCATCTTTGCTACCACGACACCACGCAGCGTGGTACAGATGGGCCCAGCATCATGCCGAATGGGCCACTCAGGATTGGCATCACGTTACCTTTGTAACGACCCCTTAGAAAAATTATAGATTACTGTGCTGGTAAACCTGTTACGTTATTTGATTTTCAAACAGCTGAGCAAAACTGAACGTGCTCAGACATTTCTCTCTTTACTTATACTGATCATCAATAAACTGACACACAATATTTTTAGCACAACGCAATCTGCCTTTCAATAATCCCTACAAAAGAATGGCCCTGACTAACAATAACCTATACCTTTCATGAATCACTTACCTCACAAAAATCTTCGTTACTCGAACTACTGCAATACAGCGAACGCCAATATTGCCAGCTAAATAAAAGATTCCAACTACAGATGGTGCTAACTTCTGATCGGCATAGTCAGCAAATGAAAGATTTTGATAGAGAACAAACAAAGTATTTACCTTAATAGTGTTCAAAAGTCAGTTCATGACATCCAGTCTTACAAATTCCGTTTTTCTGACGGACACACGTCAAGATCGTCCGCTCTCAAAACTCTGCCATCTCTTCCAACATCCACCACTGCTGGCGTCTCACCTCCAACTGCAGAACGCAACGCGCTGTTCACATTCAGCTGCCCAACACCACACTAGCGAATACTCCAACAATGCCAACCAGCCACAGACTGCACACAGCACAGTCAGTGATTTTCATACAGAGCGCTACGTGGCGTTACCAACATAAAAACCTAAACAGCCTACTTACATCTTCACCGATGAGTGTCGCATATGCCTTCAACAAGGCAATCGTCGGAGACGTGTTTGGGGCAATCTGGTCAGGCTGAACGCCTTAGAGACACTGTCCAGCTAGTGCAACAAGGTGGATGTTCCCTGATGTATTCGGGTGGCATTATGTGGGTCCGACGTACGCCGCTGGTGGTCATGGAAGGCGCCGTAACTGCTGTACGATACGCGAATGCCATCCTCCGACCGATAGCGCTACCACATCAGCCTTTGGCGAGGCATTTGTCTTCATGGACTACAATTCGCGCCCCTCCCCTCCCCCGCCCCACCCCCATCGTGCACATCTTGTCAATGACTTCCTTCAGGATAACGACATCGCCTGACTACAGTGGCCAGTATGTTCTCCAGACATGAACCCCGTCGAACATGCCTGGGTTAGACTGAAAAGGGCTGTTTATGGACGACTTGACCCACCAACCATTCTGAAAGATCTACGCCGAATTTCCATTGAGGGTTTGGACAATCTGGACCAACAGTGCCTTGATGAACTTGTGGATAGTGTGCCATGACGAATACAGGCATGCATCAGTGCTAGCGGGTATTAGATGTACTGGTGTGTACAGCAGTCTGCACCACCACCTCTGAAGGTCTCGCTGTATGGTGGTCCAACGTGCAATGTGAGGTTTTCATTAGCAGTAAAAAGGACGGATATGATGTTTATGTTGATCTCTAGTAAAATTTTCGGTGCAGGTTCCGGAACTCTCGGAACCGAGGCGATGGAAAACTTTTTTGATGTGATTATATGTGCATCATCACCCTCAGAACACGCAACTGTCCTGATTTCAGCCAGTTCTCCAATATGTGGACAGTTTCCACTGCTGTTTTCTGTGAATACTAATGCCCTTTCTGCCTTCCCCTCCTCCCCTCCCCTTCCAGTCATAACCAGATTTCCCCATATTTGATGTTTAAAGTCATATACACACTCTTTTCACACATGTGCAATTGTCCCTCCTTTTTCCAGCCACTGCTGTCTTCACTATATATTAAAGTTAGTTTTCGTTTCATGACTCTGATGTCATGTAGCTCCGGTTTTCGTTTTCGTACACATACCGCATTAACTGTACTTAGAGGAGTAATAACTCTGACCACAAATTGGAGGATCATTTATAATAATTGGGCTGGAATCGCTGCTCTTTGCAGTATATCTGACGTTTCCGAATTTTTTCTCGATGAAACACTGATTTTGGAGAAGTTCTGTGATACGGTGAATCGGTGATTTAGAGAAGCTCATCTTGTAACAATATGAATGACAAGAAGGAGAATGAATGATAGACTTGCTTATTGTTAGTTTGTGACAGATGTCAAATTTGACACTACCTCGCTCTAGCCGTAACTGCAGATACAAGTAATTGAGAATATTGTTGCCATTCATTAGCTCGTGAGCGAAGATCATCTGAGGGTGTAGCGAATTAAAATCTTGAACTAGCCCCGGGACCTCATCCATAAAAATATATAATATAACAACATTCTAAATGATTATCAAAAACATCGACAATGAAGGCAGCCAGGCTACTACCCACTGCCTTTGTGTTGTCTGTAAAACTGATCATTGAATGAAAATTAATTACATGAAGTGATTAATTTAAGGAGTGAAATGGTTCGTGACTTCGTCTGCATTGAGCTGATGTTTCCCTCGGAGAACGTTTTTGATAAAGGTAAAAGTCACATTCAAGGGAATATTCCTGTATAGATTTTTAATCTCTAAAGACAAAAGAACGGAGACGAACGGAAAGGTTTTGACACACAGTACCTTAACCAGTTCATCTCTGTTACCAATTACAAAATTTTATTCAAAAACAACGTTGAAAAAATGCAGTAAATATTTAGAAATCTGTTCTTTGGGTTTCCTATCCCTTTAGATATTGGGCGACTCGAGTAGCTTGTTCTATGTGTCTTCACTTGCACACGTATCATAGTAGCCTTAGAGCTTGGGGAGTTTCGTCTTTGCGTCAACATCAGGGCTTATAATATTTGATACAGTCATTTCTGAGAGTGCCTTACTCCAAATTTTGACAAAATGAATTACGAACAGTACCAGTTTCTGTACATACAGATACATCTTTCTGCATGAAAAAGGTTATATTTCAGATTTTGTGATTGTGTTTTTGCGATTTATTTACAGCGGCGTCAATTTGAAAGGGCTTTACTCCTTGACTAATGACCTTTCAATGATTATCAGGTTTGTTTGCCATTTGTCAAATTTAGCGCACTCTCGTTACGTTTCGATTCTCGTAGTTTAAGTCATGTGCTTAACGATACTGCTAAATGGTATGCATAAAATGTAGAATAATGAGTCTGTAATGTATGTATTCCTTGAACGCACTACCAAGAAAGGAGGAAATGAAGTGAGCTCCTTTCGACATGATTGTATAAAATAATATGTACCAGGTAACGTCAAATTGTTTTCTGATGGTTATGTTATGCGAAATAAGAATCACTGTAAGTGAGGCGTTGACGGCTCGCAGTCGATTCAGTGTGCCTTGATTTCAGAAATTATTCACTGGCGCTACTGCTGACAGCGCGAATCGGTTGTAGCTCGTCGCTGGTTATCTCTGGCTGAGCGAGTCCTAAAGTAGGCCTTCAACAGAGTTGGTTGAAAGTAAGAGCAAGAGAGCAAGGCAGGGAGTGACAGTGGACTAGAAGGCATCAAGGGCCGAGCTTCGGAGGTAGTGGGTCAGTCGGCCGATAGCTCTGTTCATGTCAAGACCTGGCGTAACCTGTGACGTTGACATTGTGCTGAATATGGCGTCCATCTCTCCGCACCTGCTGATTTGTCCGGCGTTGATATTCCATGCTGTGTGGGACTGGGTGCTGGGAGCTGCACTGGATATTTTCAATGATTATCAATTACCTGTCACATCATGCGTTTATGTCCTACTTAGTGTTCTGAGGCTCGTGGTCGGTTTTTCAGCGGCTGGTGGCCGAGGGAGCTTGCTGCTGTTACGCATCAGCTTGGTGTTTATTGGCTGCTTTTGAGTTGCATCCGCGATTGCCTTATCAACTGGTTCGCGCTACCTGTTGATAAGTTTTACGTTGAGTAGTGGCCGTATTACCTAAGGTTCTGATCTATGCGACATTACCTAAGGTTGTACTGATTGTTGTTCATCTGCTTTGAAATATGCTTGTATTGCTCATGTTATGTTTTCGGTTCAAAAAATTGTTCAAATGGCTCTAAGCTCTACGGATTTAACATCTGAGGCCATCAGTCCCCTAGACTTAGAACTACTTAAACCTAACTAACGTAAGGACATCACCCACATCCATGCCCGAGGCAGGATTCGAACCTGCGACCGTAGCAGCAGCGCGGTTCCGGAATGAAGCGCCTAGAACCGCTCGGTCTCAAAAGCCGGCTATGAATTCGGGGTAGCTAAGTTTTTCTAAACTTGGTTAAGAACAAAGTACTGTCTTGAATGTTATCTTAAACGAATATTTCCAAATCTTTTAACCATAATTACTGATTTGAGCCTACATCGTAATTGTACGACATCTTAAACTCACCACTATAATAGAAACTGAAGATATCTACAACTTTTCTAAGTGATGCCCAACATACTAAAGAAAAAGACAGTTGTCGAGCGAATCAAAATGTAGACATCTTCCAAAATACAAGAAAGTTAAGTTTCAATCATGTCCCTTTATGTATTTTGGACAGGCAGGTGTTATGGCTTTAAAATACATAGACGGATTACAGAAGACATAATTCGGTTTTATGTTTCTGAATGTGTCTGTTGTTTTTCAGTTTGGAAAGGTTTCCACTGCACCAAAAGCTTTTAACAGGAACGAAGTGCAGGATCTTCAACGCTTACTTGATTATATTCTGAATTAATATAGGTATTTCTATGATGATTTGATGAAATGGCCTGTATGTAACACTGCTACTGCTACAGATGACGATCAACAAAACTCTTTTGTATGTACTTTGATTACAGGTACAATACTGTGAAAATATATGAGAAAGAAAAGAAACAACATTACTAAAAACGTAGCTTGACCATGCTTATGAGTTACTTCTTCAGAAAATAGGCATTATTCCAAGACTCTGGACGTACTTTTCTTAAAGAGATTGGAAAACCTAGCAAATATAGTAATGGCAAAACATGCATTTTATTCTGTACTTTAAAAATGGGAAAGTCCAGCTTGTTACATTCTATATACTCACCTACAGAATGTTTTCCTTCCTTCGTTCCTGAAAAGTTAAGATTTTGGGAAAAAGTTCTTTCAAAAACGCCCACCTTTGGGTAGTCCTCGAGAAAAGTTTTGAACTCTTTAGCATGTGCCTCACCTGGGTCAAAGTATATTCGTTGAACGTTTTTGTCCCCCAAAAAGGCGAGTGTTTTAGCCATGTAGTCTTCTTTATAAAGAAAAGCTGGCGTATTACCTTATCAGCATGAATTATCATTGCGTCATCTGATCTCAGAATACCATTGATGGTATTGAGTGCAAGATATTCTCTATTTTTAGGACTGTTGGAGTAGCCTTTTGGATTAAGGACGGATTTTGGTTTACGACACTATTTCTTACCTAATAGCAAAACTATTCTCAGTTGTAGAGAGGGCTACACAGCCTGTAACTTTGCCTCATACTACCCTCGTGCCCCCGTTTTTAATGTACCTATGCCCCACAGTGTTATTTTACACCTCTAAGTTAAACCGAAGCTGCCCCATAAGGGAGGAAAGTACCATTGCCAAACTATAGATAAAACAATTTGCAAACAAGACTGGCTTATTTCAAGAAATTCATAACTAGTTACTGCACCAGACGCCCAACATGAAACAATTTTTCTTAATACAAGATGTTCCTGGAACCGCTGGAATGCCTCACGAGATATCTGGCAATGAATCATGGGTGTTGGTTATGATCCTGAAACAAAACAGCGAACTTCACAATAGACGGCGCCATTCCCCCCGCTGCCAAAAAAAGAAGTACTCAAAGTTCGCTGCAACATCAAATCGCTGCTAATGTTTGCTGCAGTTTTCAGCAGATTAAGGGAAGATGTTAGACGTAAACGGCCTGAGAGATGGGATAACAAAGACTAGTATCACGAAAATGCCCCTCCATGCACTTCGCTCATCGTGTGGATGTAAGGGAAAAATTCCTCGCAAAAAAAAAAAAAAAAAAAGTGATGACAACTGTCTTCTTCCCACCCTGCCTTCCTTGCGATTTATTCCTCTTCCAGAAAATTACAATGAAATGTGGCGTTTTGACTCCACTGTAGATATTCAAACAGAATTGCAACTACTTACGATCCAGCCATCAGATTGATTACATATTTCTAGATTTCCACAAGACTTTTAACACCATTCCCAACAAGCGACTGCTAATAAATTGCGTGACTATGGAGTATCGTTTCAGTTGTGGACTGGATTCTAGATTTTCTGTCAGGAAGGTCACAGTTGATAGCAACTGACGGGACGTCAGCTAGTGAAACCCAAGTGATATCTGAGGTTCCTGAAGAAATTAATTTTGACGAGATATCTACATAGTGCGGAAAATGGCAGTTCATCTTAATAACACTTATTTAAATAAAGAAACATTTTACAAGGGCGAACAAAAAGTTTCTGTTCAAAGTCCGTACATTTCAGAATCAATATGCTAATCGCGCAAAAACGCCGTGGTCATTGAGGGGATCTTCCCACCGATTATCTAGGTAGCAATACGCGTTTGGTAAAACAAAGTATCCTGCTGCGGGAAGAAGTCCATAACTACCCGCCGCGCGGGGTATCCGCACGGTCTAGGGCTTCTTATCACGGTTCGCGTGGCTACCCCCGTCGGACGTTCGAGTCCTCCCTCGGGCATGGTTGCTTGTCTTGTCCTTAGCGTAAGTTGGTTGAAGTTAGATTATGTAGTGGTTTAGCTTACGAACCGATGACCTCAGCATTTTGGTCCCATCATTCCACAAATTTCCAATTTCCATAAATACCCACAGCACATCCTCATTCAACAGGTATCGCCGACCCTCCAAGGCCTTTCTTAAGAGGCCGAAGGCGTGATAATCGCATGGGGAGAGATCAGGATTATAGGATGGGTTCTCGGGTGTATTCCACTTGAATTGTCCTAACTTCTGCGTTACATTTGCGATACGAGGGCGTGCGTCTCTGTAGAGCAGCAGCACTCAAGTCAGTGCAGCATTCCATAACTGTGGTTTTCGACAGACATGCTACACCATACACATTCTTGATTATCCAGTAGATGTCTAATGGTGATTGTCCTTTGGCAGCCAATAAAAGAAGAACAATACGTCGCTTCTGTATCGGCCGGAGTGGCCGAGCGGTTCTAGGCGCTTCAGTCTGGAACCGCGCGACCGCTACGGTAGCCGGTTCGAATCCTGCTCTGGGCATGGATGTGTGTGATGTCCTTAGGTTAGTAAGGTTTAAGTAGTTCTAAGTTCTAGGGGACTGATGACTTCTGATGGTAAGTCCCATAGTGCTCAGAGCCATTCGTCGCTTCTGTTTGGACACATTTGGTAATAACGTCGGCATAGTTCTTGTTTCCGCATTTACCGCACGGTAGTCAGAAAGACATGAATGCCTCATTGACCCATTTCCTACGTGTCGGTGCTTATACATCAGCTTCGGAGTCGAGCTACGTTGCATCCTGTCAACTGTAATTATGCCGTCAACTGGAAACTATCTGAACTCCCCCCATAACATTACACCTTTCTTAAACTGGACTAAGACTATAAAACAATTTCTCCTAGCCCGATAGAGATTCTCAACCCCCTACAGATACTTCTGAAAATTGGTGCTCTTGAGCTTTTAACAGCTCTGACAGTACATGTAAAATTCAAAGTGACAAATGTGGGGGTGCATACATTAGATAATTGATGCGTGAATGATTCATCAAAGACGCTAACAATTTATTGCAGTGGTAAGGAATTGAGTTGTTGTGTTTTTTTCTCACCGACAGCTACAGTCTAAGCTCCTTACTATTAACTGTTACATGTGTCAAACGTCTTTTGTTCTAAATTATTCTTGTAATAGCCATTAAAATTTCAGAAGCACAAATTTTCAGGACTATCTGTATGGGATTAGGAAGCTGTAGGAGGCCAAGACAATTTATTTTACACTTTTCATCCCACTTTAAACACGTCTTGCTTAAGAAGGTTTTTTATTCAAATAACGACTTTCCTCTTTTCAGTCTAGTATCTGTTAAATATTTTCAATCTATTTGCAATATTTTGATGAGATTACAATAGGGACGTGTGGTAAATTTCAGATATATTTCATTTTATTTTCACTTGAGCCAAGCAATATGTTGCTTCTTCTTATTTATATCTCGCAAAAAGGTCCTGAAAGTAAAAAATTGAGAGAATCTAGCTCACATGTAGCCTTACTAGCTATCATTCTTACCACTAAACATTTACAAATGGAAAAGATAAATGAGGTAACAAAGCAGTGGTACACAAAGTACCCCAGGCTATACACGAGATAAGAAAGCGAGTTAATATTATGTTATCATGTGGTTCTGAGCTATGTTGAACGTTTCCAGTCTATAACCCATTAAGAAGTTATTTTAAAATCGATTGGAAAATTTGTACCGGACAGAAAAACAGATGGGAAAACACCCTACACTCAGTCGCACACTGCATCGCCATCGCACCGGAGATCAATGTAATGTCGACATGCAAGATCTCTGCCCCAGTTTGTGACCTCATCTTCACTACTCAACATTATCGTGAAGGAACAGCGATCGTGAACTTTCAGACGAACATGTACTTAATTAAAGTTGAACATCGTGCTTCAAGAGAAGAAAACGTGATGTATTGCTAGTCAGGAACAGTTGTCCAGTACTCCTGTGCCAAAGAGGTGTTTCAAAGTTAAGTAATTTTTTTATTCATTCATATAAGAAAAGTGAACAAATATTTCATCTTTTTTAGTTAAAAATCATCCCTCTCCCGGAGCACTCAAACAACGCACTTTTGTGGCAGGTCTACTGTAGTTCCGTCTGCTCACAACAGCACTGTCATCCCGTTCTGAGCTGTGTTGAAAGTTTCAAATCTCTAGCTCTTCGTTTGAAATAAATTGCAAAATTTTTGTCAAACACACAAACATCCAAGAAAATTACGTAATAAAACATGTTACAAGTGTGGCCGCGCGGTTTAAGGCGTCATCTCACGGAATGCGCGCCCCCTGCCGCCAGAGGTTCGAGTCTTCCCCCTGGCATGGGTGTGTGTGTTGTTTTTAGCGTAAGTTAATTTAAGTAGTGTGTAAGTCTACGATGACCTAAGCAGTTTGATCTCTTAGGAATTCACATACATCTGAACTTTTTTTTTTTCAACTAAATATCTAGTGGATTACAATTAGAGGTATCAGAAATTGGAACAATGACAAAGAAAATATTGTCAGGAAGGCAAATCACAGCTCACATTGTATTCACAGAACACATAGAAGATCCAACAGATCTAGTAAGAAGACTGTCTACACTATGCTTCAACGTACTCTTCTGGAATATTGCTGCACGGTATACGATTCATACTACACAGAATTGGTGGATACTGAAAAATTCAGAGAAAGGCTGCGTGTTGTCTACTATCGCAATATAGGGGAGCGGGTGATACGTATATGACAAGCGAGCGGGTTGAAGTCATAGGCCCAAAACTATCTAGCATTAGGTGAATGATGGATATTTGCTGGGTTTATTAATGTTTTGAAGTTAATTCCTCTGTTTCGCCTACTTTATCGGTTTTTTTAAATAAAATTTCAGCATGAAAATATACAAGTGGCAGATGTACTACATCTAGTAGATATCACGAAGAAGATGTGAATAAACGCTGACGAAATAATAAATGAGAGTTAGTAGGCCTACGTATCGCTCTTCCTCAAAAATTACAGTAAGAACGTAGGGTCAAATGTTCGTATCTTCAAATATTTACTGTTAAAAAACTGAAAATCTGTTGCGACATTGTTAATTGTCTGAAAAAAATGCACTGGGTAGTTATTGAGCTCTTATTAGAACTGGTGACAGTGTTTGCAGCTTTGGATGTCTACATTCACACAGTACGTCCATACTTCTTAATCTTTCTCCTTGTTAGCACCCCAACAGGTACTTGAAAATGAACAACTTTGAAAATATGACTCCATCACTTATGATAAGGGGAGCTTAGCAGCTGCCTTCGGACTCCCTTATTTGGCATCTTCAAGTACACTCAGTTTGTGACCATAATCAAAAACATGCTTGTTGAAGACAACTCTTTTTCCGTTGATTATTTTCGCTTTGATTACAATGATTCCTAGGTAGTGTAGAGACACAAAGAAGGGGATTATGATTCTGTAATCATACGAGACTGTTCAGGTTGCAAATGAGCACAGTGGCCAATTGTGAATAATCTCGCTAACAAATGCGTAAAAGAAAACCGCGCTTTTCAACTGTCTCAATGCCATTTTATGAAGACGTTAGGTAACATTTTATAGTACGCAGTCTGCACTTTATGCTAAGTTACCGACGTAGAAATAACAAAATATCCGTGTCACACAGAGCTGAAGTTTCAATTTCTCCTGTAAATCGTCTTTAGGTCACCACATCGGGCTACGCCGTTTTTTCTCTTCTTCTTGGTTTTAGTATTTGAATTTTAAATGTGTCACCGTTTTCCTTGTTCCCTTACACCACAAGAGAGACGTCTTTCGGGGTGAGACATCAGTGTCGGAAGAAGCTGTGTTAATATACTGTCGCACCATACGTCCAGTGATTTTTATAAATTCTGTCTTGCGAAGGCCGAGACTGCTCCTCAGTGAGGTCACAGCCTGTGTCAACCACTCACCCTAACCACCCCCCCCCCGCCCCCCCTCCCAACTCAAACAATGACTTTCTTTACATTACTTAATTCTTGTTTGGCATCATCTATCATCTAACCATATTTCTTGAGTGTACGTTGGGCGACACCTGATGAATTTTTAGTACTACCCACTTCGGCGAGAAATATGAAGTTAACAGCATTTGTTGATTAGAAATAATGTTCATGAATGTGACATACTGCAGTCTGACGGATGAATTACTGTAGTACAGTTGATAGTGTATTTTGCAGTCAGTAAAAAATCGAATGACTGTGTAAGCGTACGTCCCGCTCTTACACTTACATATCCTGTGGTGACTACAACTGTTTTGCTGAGTGTTGCCCTCTGGTGATCTACTTTCAGTTCGGACGATGACTATACCAAGTTGGTTACACGCAAGTTTCAGTCGAACATTGTCATAATGACAGTGCTTTCGAAGGGTACTGTTTGTGTCAGCGATAAAATTTGTAATAAAGGAAATGTTGAATTCATATCCTGTACAATACTCGTTAGATGTAAGGGTACAATACTCCTACAACTCTGTGTGTGATGTGGTGGAATGTAATGGAGGTATGTGTTTTTACTTCCAAGATAATGATCTAGTGTTGACCACTGTTAATCTGATAGTGGGCACAGTTAACAAAATTATAAGTACGTTGTTCTGGAATTTAGCTAGGGAACACAAATGTCCAGACACAAATACGCCCTTTATTATTCATGTCTGCACACATTATGTAAATGATGTTCAAAATGTTCAAATGTGCGTGAACTCTTATGGGACTTAACTGCTAAGGTCATCAGTCCCTAAGCTTACACACTACTTAACCTAAATTATCCTAAAGACAAACACACACACCTATGCCCGAGGGAGGACTCGAACCTCCGCCGGGACCAGCCGCACAGTCCATGACTGCAGCGCCTGAGACCGCTCGGCTAATCCCGCGCGGCATGTAAATGATGGCCGGTTTCATTTTGTGCGTTCATTTTCAGATCTTTCATCACAGAACGTGATCGCTTATAGAAAAAGCATTCCACTGCTTCACAAGTATGATAGAGGGGAGTCAGTGTGTCAGTGTCGCACAATGCTAGGTCACCTACATAACAAAGAATTAAAAAAAAAAAAAAAACGTCGGTGGATGTTTCTACATGGCGAATGGTGAATTTTCAATATTAACGAAGAAACATATGATATGCCACAACGGAAGATAGCAGAACTGATGACCTCCAAGTACAATTTTAGAGGTTTTTCATACGCTTTTCCCTCTAAAGATGGTAACAGATAAAAAACAGATGCAAGCAAGGTCGGCGAAAGAGGTAGCAGCAAACCTTTGCTTGGTGTGTGAAATTCTATAAAGGCTTTATGAATACGAGATCGGCAAGCCGTTCTGGGAAAAAAAAGAAAAACACACTACTGTCTTCATGCTGCTTTAATTCATAACAGATATTCTTTGAAATTTAAAGATAAATATCTGTATCGACAGTGTTATACTGTCAGCTGAAAGTAAATCCGGAACATATGGAACGCGGTAAGGTTTCACGTGTACGACCGAACGTACAGAATAGCAAGATAAACCTTTAACACATGTCTGTTGCGAAATGTTGGAAACCTGTTCTGGATTTCGAGCTGCAGTTTTACACTTAGAAATACAGACATCACCGCTGAACAGCCATTTTGTTATCAATTTATGAGCCGGCCGGAGTGGCCGTGCGGTTCTAGGCGCTACAGTCTGGAACCGAGCGACCGCTATGGTCGCAGGTTCGAATCCTGCCTCGGGCATGGATGTGAGTGATGTCCTTAGGTTCGTTAGGTTTAATTATTGCTAAGTTCTAGGCGACTGATGACCTCAGAAGTTAAGTCGCATAGTGCTCAGAGCCATTTGAACCATCAGCTTCTGAACATTACTTTTTGCTAGAATACAGGATTTCGAGAAGTGTTCACGAAAATTTTCTCGGAGTTACGTCATTGAACCAGCGAGGATGTAAGTCTCCGCTGTAAGAATCCTTTCATTTATTATATGCACCATATGGTACTTGAATAATTTAGACAATGACGGAAAGACACTCAATGAAGCAAACATCAACAGCCGAAGATGCGACTGTTAATCAAGAACGTCACGTGATAGGAACGTCGGGCGACAGGGAAACAGTAAAGTCACTTTGTGTTGCTGACGGAGTGGCCCGCTTTTATTTCGGACATACTGCATCTAGTTGTTAAACTGAACTGGCATGCAATGAAAAGAACATATGAAGTCACTGGTTGGAAAAGGAAGGGAAGTTCCGCTGCTCGGACCTCAGACGGGTAAAACCCGACCGATCGACTGCCGTATCGTCCACAAATAATGGTGTCACTCGGAAGTAGTGTGCACGAGCATGGCGTCTGCACACCGCTCTTCCGACCTTTGTCGGCTTCGCAGATGTTGGAGCCGACACGTATCATTGAAGCAGCTCTTCAGTAGACGTCAGGAGGCTGAGTGCGTTCCATTTCAGACCTCCCACTGAGGAAAATCACCTGGCAGCACCGTTAACTGAGCCCTGATCCGTCGTATAGCAGTTAGCCACGCTGACCACACAGCTAAGGAGACGCACTGTTGATAGAAAGAGAGAAACGTATATTTACAATGGGTGGAAGGAGGAAGAAGGAAATTACTGTGAATATGTCACGAAAACTGCATGAGAGACTCGTTTGCAAATTCACAAGTACGGTTTCAGTGTTGGGAACCTTACTAAATATTGTAGTGAATTGAGAAGTATGTACACTGCTGGCCACCGTAAATGCAACACCCTGAAGGAAGCATCCGAATCAAGTGAAATTTACACCATGGGTTTGCAGCGATGAGATATGCAACTGATTAGAATTTCAGCGCAGACGCACATCACGCGCGCCTGTGGCGCCACCTCATAGCGCCATTTAAGGCTTGGCGATTTCGACGAGTGTACGTTCGGCACGTGTGTTTACCTTGTGGTTGTTTCACAAGACGATCAGTTATGCCTCGTAGACAACAGCGAACATCGTTTGATCAAGTATCCGAGTTCTACAGAGGAAGGATAGTGGCTTACCGAGATTGTGGATTATCATACAGATAAATCGCTAGTCGTGTTGGACGAAACCAAACAACTGTAATGCGGATATGTGACCGTTGGATGCAGGAGGGTACGACGGACTGACGTGGTCGATCGCATTCACCTCGGTGCACCATTGCACGTGCTGATAGGCAAATTGTGCGCATGGCAGTGACGGATCGCTCAGTGACATTCCGAACCATAGCACAGCACATTGCGTCTGTAACGCATCATCCAGTGTCTGTGCGTACCATTCGACGCCGTTTACAGCAGAGTGGTCTGTCCGCAAGACGTCCATTGCTTCGTCTACCATTGACGCAGAACCACAGACGTCTCCGTCGCCAATGGTGTGATGACAGACGGATGTGGACAGCAGAATGGAATGACGTTGTCTTTACTGACGAGGCACGCTTCTGTCTGCAGCACCACGATGGTCGGATTCGAGTGTGGAGACACCGTGGAGAGAGGATGCTGGACAGCTGCATTATGCACCGCCACACTGGTCTTGCACCGGGTATTATGGTATGGGGCGGTATTGGATATTACTCTCGCACGCCTCTAGTACGCATTGCCGGTACTTTAAATAGCCGGCGCTACATATCCGAGGTGCTCGAGCCAGTTGTCCTTCCTTACCTTCAGGGCTCGGCCACAGCCATTTTTCAACAGGATGAGGCGCGACCACACGTGGCACGCATTGTCCAAAGGTTCTTCGTCAATAACCAGATTGAAGTGCTTCCCTGGCCGGCTCGCTCTCCGGATCTTTCGCCGATAGAAAACATGTGGTCCATGGTTGCTCAACGAGTGACCCAGATTACATCCCCACTGCCACACCAGATGATCTTTGGCAACGTGTGGAAGCTGCTTGGGCTGCTGTACCCCAGGAACACATCCAACGTCTCTTTGACTCAATGCCGAGACGTGTGGCAGCGGTGATCTCCAACAATGGCGGCTACTCTGGCTACTGATTCTGGCAGGAACCACATGTCACAGACGTCTGTAAACGTAATCGTTTGATACTTGGTCAACATGTTATCAACAAAATAAATTTTGTTGTGCTACCTCTTGTCTTTCTTGGTGTTGCATTTACGGTGGCCAGCAGTGTAATTACATAGCATGCAAATTACCAATCAGATCTCATCAACCTGGACGTCTGAAACTTTACGAATGAGGAATTTTTGACCTCTCACAAAAAATACCATGCAGATTATTAATGAGATGGGAGCCAATAATTGACATTAATAATGAAGTGAAATCAAAAAGCGAAACATTGTGAGGTTAAGGGACTTCTAAGCGAATGGAACCGATTGTTAGATGACTAAAAGATGAAATACACTAAAGAGCCAAAGAAACTGATCCACCTGCCTAATATCGTGTAGGGCCTCGTCGACCACGCAGAAGTGCCGCAGAACGACGTGGCATGATCTCGACTAATGTCTGAAGTAGTACTGAAGGAAATTAAACCATTAATCCTGCAGTGCTGTTCACAAATACGTTCTTACGTACTTTTTGCTAGAATGAAGGGATGCAAATCTCTTCTGAACTGCGCTTTGAATGGTCTCATAGACGTGTTCAATAATGTTCATCTCTGGGGAGTTTCGTGGCCAGCGGAAGTGTTTAAACTCAGAAGAGTGTTCTTGTAGCAACCCTGTAGCCGATCTGGACGTGTGGGTGCTCCATTGTCCTGCTGGAATTGCCCAAGTCCATCGGAATGCACATTGGGCATTAATAGATGCAGGTAATCAGACAGGATGGTTACGTACGTGTCACCTGTCAGATTCGTATCAGGATCCCATATCACTCCAACTGCACACGCGCCACACCATTACGAAGTCTCCACCAACTTGAACAGTACCCAGATGAAAAGCTGGGTCCATGGTTTCATGAGGTTGTCTCCATACCCGTACACGTCCACCCGCTCGATACAATTTGAAGTGAGATTCATCCGATCAGGCAACATGTTCCCAGTCATCCACAGTACAGTGTCGGTGTTGACGGGACCAGGCAAGGCCTAAAGCTTTGTGTCGTGCAGTCATCATGGGAACACGAATCAGCCTTCAGCTCGGAAGGTCCGTACCGATGGTGTATCGTTAAATGGTTCGCACGCTGACACTCGTTGATGGCTCAGCACTGAAAACAGCAGCAATTTGCGGAAGGGTTGCGCTCGTGTCACGTTGAACGATTCTCTTCAGTCGTCGTAAATACCGTTCTTGCAGGATCTTTTTCCCGCTGCAACGATGTCGGAGATTAGACGTTTTATCGGATTCCTGATATTCATGGCACACTCGTGAAATGGTCGTACGGAAAAACCCCCACTACATCGCTACCTCGGAGATGCCGTGTCCGATCACTTCTGCGCCGACTATAACGCCACGTTCAGATTCACTTAAATTTTGATAGCCCGCCATTGCAGCAGCAGTAACCGTTCTAACAATTGCTCCAAACGCTTATTGTCTCATATAGGTGCTGCCGACTGCAGAGCCACATTCTGCCTGTTTACATATTTCTACATTTGAATATGCGTGCCTATAGCAGTTTCTTTGCCGCTACAGTGTATTGGGTTTTATGGCAGTACAATTTCTACATAAAATCACAAATCCCAGGGACTTTTTGAATGGGCGTGGACACGACAGTTCTTAAGACGAATGAGGGCGGAATGATTCATCTCACCATTCTTCACAGTCTTTGTCATGTGATGATGACGGCCGTAGGCGCTGGGTTGGGATGGTGCGTCACCTCGGACCTGTGCAGCCCGATTCGGTCCCACTCCACGGTATCCCACGTCTGTGCAGCTAGATCCCAGAACGGTCTTGCCAGTTTTGCCGTAGTCAAAACAACGTTATCGCGGTGTCCAGCGGCAGATGTTGCCGATGGATGGAAGAGCTCCCATGTCTAATTGCCTTCGCGCTGTCTCATCCATCTCTCAGCTCAACGACTCTTCGAAATTTTGCTGCTCTCGACGTTGTCTTTGGCGGATTCAGTTTCCAATTCCTCCCAATGTCCGATCGCAGTTTGAAGGTCAGGCCTCCCAGTACGATTCTCTTTCATGAGTGGGCTAGAGTGTGACTTGGGAACTGTCATCTTTCCCACGATTTCACTATCAAAGCTGTTCCCAACGTTGTCGCACATTGCTTCGGTGTTCTTACGCATTCCTAAGTTTCTGTGAATGCAGCCACACAACACTTTTTTCTAACGTTTCTCTCTGCATGGGGGTTGGACAGTCTCATGTTTGTGTTGCACTTAAGTATCTTCCGCCATTCTTGATTTATAAGCAACGTTCTTCTTTCAGGCAGACGTTCATACGCTTCCGTGCCTACAGTCTCGACGCTTTTGCAGTGCAAGGTCCGTCCCAGTGGCTGCAGGAATCCACTAGTTTCCGCTACGCTTCTCATTGTCCATCAAATGATTCGCAAGGGGCGAAGGTACCCTCCTATGGTTGCAGAATAATTCCGGTATCCAAGTCTCGAGCACTCGCTGCTTACGGTCCAGCTCTCTTCTCATCCTGGTCTGCTAGCGCTTTGAATTGGCAAAAACGGCCCACAGCGGAAGTATCACAGTATTACTCTAATAAGAATGTCATGTATCAAGAGAGCTCGTACAAAGTGTAAAAAGATGCTCAAGCTGCCAGAATCATAATATGTCGCAGGAGTTCGCACCAAAGTGTATCTTACACGCAAAAGGTCTTTAAATGTGATTTCCCTAAAGCTAGCGGACGTTATTCTCGTGAAACACCTTCGAGTAAAATTGAGAAAACTGATATCTCACGTCGTCTGACCAAAACTTTTACTTCCATCATGCACTTAATCAGTGATCATGGACAGAGGTAACTGATGTCAGTGTGCATATAGCAGCATAAAGGAAATTATTTGTTCCTGGCACCATTCAGGACTCTAATGAAACAGGCACTAGCTAATATTGATAAGAAGTATCGAGCGCCGTGTGCTGCGCAGGGCTTTTGAAGTATATCAGTCGTTTCTCCCATGTGTGGTCAGGCTCATTTTTCTCTGGTGTTTCGGCAGGTATTTTCGATTTCGTTTTTGCACTGTGCAGCTGGCTGGCGTCATCTCAAACTCTAATCGTCTTTCGTCCGACGCTCAGTGCAAGCAGAAATCGTAGGTTTGTTGCCCAATGCAAACAAAACTATTTTTTAAATCGATTATTACGCCTCCATTCGATAGAGCGCTCAAGACTGAGTCTAGTCTGATATCTGTTTTATCGATACGTATTAACAGCGACAGTAAGAGAAGAAGAAGAATAAACAGCAAACCAGCAGCGACTCTGTAACGCTGCATGCTTGGCGGTAGCAGTCAGCAGGGCCTACTCTTCAAGTTGAACTGTTCCTGTAGATACACACCGTGTAGTGTAACGACGTAAGTTTTTTAATATAACTGATTTTCTTTGGACATATGACCATGTGCAGACTTCGTCACCTACGTCAGTTACAACCCACTTCAAAATGATTTATATTCTTTTTAAATTGTCATAGATTGGTTCTTGAACGAAACTGTAAAACATCAGTTGAGTCGTATGCAAAGAATTACATCACTTGGGCCAATTTGATTTTCGTAAACTTTTTCGATTTAAATTTCGTTTGTTTCTCCTCAGAAATTATATTGACACACATTATATTGATTTAATCGATATCAGAATCACACATTAAATAAACCTTTGAGATTCAAAGTTTCGATGAACGCTGTCAGAATCAACAATCTTGTCAAATATATTATTATTCCGTTCACATAAATCTTCATAAATAATCTTCAAGACACGTGTTTCAACTTTAGTAGCATACACTATTTTATTAGCTTCCTACACATACAGATGTGAACTTGACCGTTGGCAAAATAGGACTGACTTTTAATAAGATTAAGCTCTATATGACGTCACTGTTGTACAAAAAGAGTACAAAAATTCATTTTTAATTTTTAGAAGCACGACGCAACAACTCGGTTCCAGGATCTTCTGTTGCTCCTTGGCTGTCGACCCGCGACGTATAGCGGCCAGCAATTTCCTCTCTGGTCGCGGCAACGAAGATGCTGTCTCCGTTCGTTGCGCCGCCCTCTCCGTACATGAAACACATAAAAAAAATACAAAACTTTTAGATAATTCACAGCTATTACAAATATTAAGAAAAATACATAAACAAAACTAAATTAAACTTATAGTCACCTGCAAACTGGGCTGACATTGGTGGATGGGTGACGCTTAATTTCGTCCCACTACAACCGATACAACAAATATCGCACCAGTCTAAACTGTGGCCACTCTACAGAATGGCCACGTAAAATGCCGTTCTAAAAATAAGTTTGTTGGTAACGGGATACAAACCAAAGCTTTCCGCCGAAATTGGCGTTGTATGAAGGACGTGATTAGCACAATTTGTCTGGGCGGACTCCAGATACACAAAGCAAAAAAGAAATGGCAAGCATGTGCTGAAACATCGGAGAAAAAGTGCTTGGCCACACCTAGGAGAGACACCTTCTATAATGCAATCTCCGATGGTATTGAGTCTGTACATTGAGTAAGCTGTGAAAGAAAGCAAAGAGGAATTAGGAAAGGGAATCAACATTCAGGGAGAAGAAATTAAAACGTGAAAGTTAGATTGTAATAAGAGGTGAGCGGAATGGATATCTTAAAAAGAGGAACATCTTAAAAAGAGGATCATTAACGAAACGAAAATAGGAGTATGGGAATGTAGTCGAATTCAATCAGGCAGCACAGAGACAATTACTAGAAGAAATCAGAAATTAAAGTATTGGATTTTTTTGCTATTTGGGTAGGAAAGTGAGTAACTGTGGCCGCCGTAGAGAAGGTATAAAACGCATAATTGTAATAGGAAGTAAAGCGTTTCTGGAGACGTTTACCAATTTAAACGTTAGGAACCTTTTCCTGAAGCTATTTCTTTTAAGTGTAGCCCTGAATGGAAGTTATAGATGAACGATAACAAATTCGGATGTATGCTCTCTACAGCTCCCTCTAGTACCATGGAAGTTTCTGCATGATGTCTTAATTGATGTCCTACCATACTATTACTTCTCCTTGTGAGTGTTTTCCGTATCTTATTCTCCTTGCCGATTCAATAGAGAAGTTCCTCTTTTCTTATTTTATCAGTCCACTTAATTTTTAACATTTGTCTGTAGCACAACAACTCAAATGCTTAGATTCTCTTCTCCTCCAGTTTTCCCACAGTCCTTGTTTCACTACCATACAATACTGTCTTCCTCAAAGTAAGATCTACATTTGATACTAGTAGACTTCTGTTGGCCAGGAAAGAGAACTTCAAGTGCATCTCGTCATTCCCTAGCACTTCCATGTCTCACTTCTTTTAATATTGATTCTTCTTGACTAGTCTCTTAAGCTTCAGCCAACTCTTCATCACTACTAAATTGTAATGAGTCCATATCTGCTCCTGCGTACACCTTACAATCCAGTATCTCATTTCGGAATCTCTGTCTGACCAATATGTCGTCTGACTGAAATATTCTCGTATCACCCAGCCTTTTTCAAGTGTACCTCCTCCACTTGTGATTCCTGAACAGAGTATTCGCTGTTACTAGCTGAAATTTATTGCAGGACTCAATTAGTCCATCTCGCTTCTACTGCCAAGCCCATATTCTCCCGTAACCTTTTCTTCTACTCCTTCCCCTACAACTCCAATTCTCCATGACTGTTAGATTTTCATCTCCCTTTACGTATTGAATTAATATTCAGCATCCTCATATATTTTCTCTATCTCTTCAGCATGCGATGTCGGAATGTATACCTGAATTTTTATAGTCGGTTTACTTTCGGTTCTGATAAAAAGAACCGTATCACTGAACTGTTCACAGTGACATATTCTCTGCCCTGTTTTCCTGCTCATAATCAATCCTACTTCCGTTATACCATTTTCTCATGCAGCTGATATTACCCGATACTCACCTGACTAGAAGTCCTTGGCTTCTTTCCATTTCACTTCACTCACCCCGATTGTATCTAGACTGAGTTTTGCGTTGTACTTTTCAGGTTTTCTAGCTTCCATACCAAGTTCAAACTTCTGACATTCCACGCCCCGACTCGTAGAAAGTTCTCCTTTCGTGGCTTATTCAATGTCTTTTTTTTTTTTCATGGTTACCTTCCCTTGGCAGTACCTTCAAGGAGATCTGAATGGGGGACTAGTCCGGAATCATTTGCCAATGGAGAGATCATCGTGACACTTTCTCAGTTACAGGCCATGTGCCCTGTGGATACACATTATGTGTCTTTAATGCAGTGGTTTCCATTGCCTTCTGGAACTTCATGCCGTTGATAACTACTGATTCATTCCCCTTTAAGGCAGTTTCCCACCCAAAGGGCGAGAGAGTTACCTGAGAACCTCTGTTCGCGCCTCCTTCCTCTTTGAAAAGGCCGTTGGCAGAATGAGGGAGACTTTTCATTCAGGAAGTCCTTGGCCCCAATGATGACTTTCATTCAAAATTTAAACTGTGGTGTGATTCGAGCCCACGGCTGAGAACATTTTGATTACCTGTCAAAGACAGCACTCTTCCACCACGGGCGCACTATCTCAGCAGCAACAGAATTTAAGATCATGTGCTTGGATGGGAGGGGGTGAAGGGAGGAAGGAGTTCAGGAGGAGGCAGGCTTGACTGCAACAGGTAGAATCAAATGAATTTTGGTCGAAGCACGGGGGGTGCTCAGTAAGTAACGCAAAACACTTCTTTTTTATTTACCAATTTCAGCTGAAGACATTCGGAATTTCTTGTGGGACATCGTGTAATACTCCCGCTTCATGAAGTTTCAGTAGGTGGCGGGGCCATACGAAACCTTCAGAATGACGTCTGTAGCGGAGGTGCGTCCCAAGCAGAGAGCTTCGTTTGACGTTCTTTTGGTTGAATACTATAGCACCGGAAATATTGAGTGGGGCTTGAAGAATGTCTGCGAGGCCTGGCAACGAACAAAAGAACGGTGGGTCGTTAGGTGAGGCGTGTCTCATCACCCCAACGAGGTCGCGCAGTCGTATCCGACATCCAGCGTGCCGTCCCGTTACATACAGCTGTGACATCTGCAAAGTCGCAAAGTGTGATCGACGCGTTTCAATCAAACACCTCGCTGCTCAGCTGGACGTCACTGTTGGTATTCCTGACACACTCGTCCACATCTTGGAGTACTCAAAGGTATGCCCCCGCTGGGTCCTCGCCACCAAACACGGTGAAATAAAGAACAACGAAGGACCTTTTGTGCGGTATTGCTTGCGAGTTACGAGGCTGATCGTGATAATTTTGTTTCGAAGAACGTCACAGGCGATGAACCATGGGTTAATAACTTTGAGCCAGAAACTAAATGGCATTCCATGGAGTGGCAGCTCTCCTCTCCTCGAAAGGAAAAGTTCAAACACGCACCCTCAGCCGTTAACATCATAGCAACCGTCTTCTGGGACTCTGAAGGGTTCATTCTGTTTGATGTCCTCCTGATAGTGCAAAGATCAATTCTGAATTGTATTGTGCAACCCTCAGGAAACATAAACAAATGCCTACGACGCCACAAAAGTACAGATGAACTTCTCCTTCTCCAAGACAACGTACTGCCTCACACAAGTCTGCGCACCCGATAGGAGCTCATAAAGAAGGTCCCAAGATCGAGTCTCGGTCCGGCACACAGTTTTAATCTGCCAGGAAGTTTTACATCAGCGCACACTCTGCTCCAGAGTGAAAATTTCATTCTGGAATCATAAAATTTCATTAGACTATTCATTCTCATCCACAAAACGGCACGGATCTCGCATCTTCAGAGCTCCTTCTATTTGTCCCGTCGAGGGATACACTCTGCATGAAGCAGTACGTCGATAATGGGAATGTTATTTGTGTTGCAAGACGTTGGCTCCGACATCAAACAGTAGATCGGTACCTCGCGGGCATACAAGCCCTTCAGGCAAGGTGGTATGAGGCCGTAGAGATAAAGGACGATTCTGTTGAAAAATAGGGTTTTGTAGCCAAATGGTATGGTTTATAGGAATCGTGAACAAAACAAACCGAAAATAATTTTTTTTTGTGTTATTTACTGAAAGTCGCTCGTAGATATGCAGTCATGAAGAGGCTTGCACAGAATAGACTAGCTCAGAGAATTGCATGAAATAGCCTGCAGATTTCAGAATACACTAACAAGTACACTACTGGCCATTAAAATTGCTACACCAAGAAGAAATGCAGATGATAAACGGGTATTCATTGGTCAAGTATATTGTACTAGAACTGACATGTGATTACATTTTCTCGCAATTTGGGTGCATATCTCCTGAGAAATCAGTACCCAGAAAAACCAACTCTGGCCTTAATAACGGCCTTGATACTACTGGGCATTGAGTCAAACAGAGCTTGGATGTCGTGTACAAGTACAGCTGCCCATGCAGCTTCAACACGATACCACAGTTCATCAAGAGTAGTGACTGGCGTATTGCGACGAGCCAGTTGCTCGGCCACCATTGACCAGACGTTTTCAATTGGTGAGAGATCTGGAGAATGTGCTGGCCAGGGCAGCAGTCGAACATTTTCTGTATCCAGAAAGGCCTGTACAGGATCTGCAACATGCGGTCGTGCATTATTTCGCAGGAATCGAATGAAGCATAGAGCTACGGGTCGCAACACATCTGAAATGTAAGGTCCACTGTTCAAAGTGCCGTCAGTGCTAACGTGACCGAGACGTGTAACCAGTGGGACCCCATACCATCACGCTGGGTGATACGCCAGTTTGAAAATAACGAATACACGCTTCCAATGTGCGTCCACCGCGATGTCACCAAATACGGATGCGACCATCATGATGCTCTAAAAAGAACCTGGATTCATCCGAAAAAATGACATTTTGTCATTCGTGCACCCAGGTTCGTCGTTGAGTACACCATCGCAGGCGCTCCTGTCTGTGATGCAGCGTCAAGGGTAACCGCAGCCATGGTTTCCGAGCTGATATTCCATGCTGCTGCAAACGTCGTCGAACTGTTCGTGCAGATGGTTGTTGTCTTGCAAACGTCCTCAACTGTTGACTCAGGGATCGAGACGCGGCTGCACGATCCGTTACAGAGATTCGGATAAGATGCGTGTCATCTCTGCTAGTGATATAATGCCGTTGGGATCCAGCACAGCGTTCAGTAATACCCTCCTGAACCCACCGATTCCATATTCTGCTAACAATCATTGGATCTCGACCAACGCGAGCAGCAATGTCGCGATACTATACACCGCAATCACGATAGGCTACAATCCGACCTATATCAAAGTCAGGCAACGCCGCTCAACTGCTGTTTGTGCATGAGAAATCGGTTGGAAACTTTCCTCATGTCGGCACGTTGTAGGTGTCGCCACCGGCGCCAACTTTGTGTGAATGCTCTGGAAAGCTAATCATTTGCATATCACAGCATCATCTTCCTGTCGATTAAATTTCGCGTCTGCAGCACGCCATCTTCGTGGTGTAGCAATTTTAATGGCCGGTAGTGTATGTAGTATTCAGTGGATGGTGGCATTGACAGTGTTTCCTAAGGTCTTTTTCAACGACTGACCTCGGTTTGTTTGGCATTGTGAAGTGAAAATGAGCACACGAGTCGATCGTAGCGGCGCGAATCCTGTTGCTGGGCCTCGTCGCTACAGAGGCTACAGAGGCTACAGGTGCTCCGCTGTAAAAGGACCCAGCTCGCGCCCGCGACTGCACGCAGTGCGCTGCACGGCCGTCAGGGAGCGTGCTTGCCACCATTAGCGCACGAAAAAGTTCGCCCCCAGCCTGCGCAGGCCGGCGCAGCTCGCTCGTTACGTAGCCTGTGTTTGGCGTTTTGCCACAGGCGCCGCTAATTGCACAGGTCAGCACGGGTCACCTACTAATTTGGCTACCGCCCGTGGAAACCTCTGGCTGCAGGAAAAAAAAAAAAAAATCGCACATCTGTGCCGGCGCACTCCGCCAACGTTACTGGGTTGCGGCTGGAAAATTATTCTCTGCTACACTTTCTTCGCAAAAGCCCCATTCCACGTTTACCCTGCCACACGACAAAGGAATAGAGTTAAAGAGAACTACACCTGCGTCTCGATGAACTCTAGTACAAATATTTATGCTTCAGTCCACCAATGCATACGTCCACTGTAAGAACACAATACACCCTATCGAAAATACAACGTCTCGGTCTTTCGAACCACATATAAAACTGCCCCTATTCAAATGGCCAGTCCTGACAGTCTCCCTTTGAGCTGCAGAGATTTGTGAATAACAGCTGAAAAAGAGATAAAATACAAACCAGAGCTATTTGGAAAGTGAAAGACCATCGGTTGCGATTTGGATGCCACTGCGAAATTTGAAACTGCTTTATTTGCAACAGTTAGCTACACCTTCCAGCTGCTTCTGTACACAGTCACCCCTCCGACTTAGACATATCTCGTAGTGTTGTACCAACATTCCAATACCCTCGTCATTGAAGGCGGCCTCCTGTACATTCTGACAATTTTCCATGCTAAACTGCAACTCTTTGTCTGTGTCAATATGTTGTTTTCATAGTCAGCGGTTCATCTGAGCAGAAATAAAATGCAGAAGGAGTCAAGTTGCGCTGTACAGTGGGTGATTAAACACTTCCGATCGGAAGTGCTCCTTGAGCGTCCTCGTTGCCCCTACAGTCTTCGACCGAGAACCGTCACGAAGAAGAAAATGCATGACAGATAAGTTATGTGGGGTTGCATGAATTCAGGCGCAATCTCTCGGCGCGAGAACCCGTACTTCGTGGGAAACACTACCTTCATGGTATTCTTAACCGCTCATTGTGCGCTCGTAATTGAGATGAGCGACATAACGATATCTACAGGTATACCAGAGACACTATCCACCACATGTGTGCAAAGATTCATCGGATTTTCACTGTTGCTCCATTTTGTGAGCGATCGTCCCTTATTTTCCGAATAGCCCTCGTACTCACCTAGCCATTATATCGAATACAGTGAGGAAGTGCCAGAATCCTTCATGCATATCTAGAACGAATGGACAAGAGCTGAACCTCGTCTCCAGAATGTTGGAACATCAGATCCGCAGAATATCAAGAACAGTCACTAATAGTAACGCAAGTGACAGATACCATTTACTATTGAATATTACCTACCCTGTTTGTTTTCTCATGACCAATTCATAAAAGTCGTAATGTGCAATGTCAAAAATTAAATACGTCAGCAATACATGAATGCTATGCCTTCATTTATTCTACACTCTTTAAACCACGTCTGGTGCGTGGTGTAGAGTACTTTTTGTAGCACTATCCTTTCCATACTTACCTGTTTCAGTCAGTGAAGGGGAAGAACAACCGTTGGTAAGGCCCTCTACAAATCATATCCCTCTAATCTTGCCTCTATCGCCGTTTGCCGAAAAGCAAGTAGATAAAAGCATTATTTCAGCTGTCTCTTTTAAGAACGTATGATGTCGTTATTTTAATAGTAAGCTACTTTGTGGTGTACAATACAGTCCTTGCGATGTCCACCACTGGTGTTGTCTGAGAATCTCCTTCATGCTTTTGAGCTTACTAAGGAAACCTGTGACGAAACGCTCTGCTCGTATTTGGATCTCTTCTGTTTCACCCTAAAGTCCTATGCCTATTCAAAAAATGGTTCAAATGGCTCTGAGCACTATGGGACTTAACATCGGAGGTCATCAGTCCCCTAGAACATAGAAATACTTAAACCTAACTAACCTAAGGACATCACACACATCCATGCCCGAGGTAGGATTCGAACCTGCGACCGTAGCGGTCGCGCGGTTACAGACTGAAGCGCCTAGAACCGCTCGGCTACACCGGCCGGCCCTATGCTTATTGTTGTGCAATATAAGGGACGGAAGTTTATTTATTTATGGAGAGTTCAGAGTTTTAGAGTGGTTAATCTTCGAACAGATGTTTCATCTTACATTATATTCTCCTATAAAGTATTTGTTTGAAGCTGAGCATGTTGTTTGTGGAAGTGTCTAGCTGACAAATTAACACTCGTGGTCAGTATTCTCGTGCTGCCGATTGCCATTCACCTAACCTCATCTACTTTCCATTTCTCTTTTATGGAGAGTCACAGTGTTTGAGTTTCCTGTTTTATAAACATTTACAACTTATTTATGGATGTGTTTTGATGGTAAGTTAGTACTCGTGGTCGGCTCCTCCGTTTGAGGATTGCTGTTCACCTAACCTCATAATCATTCATGTTTTGTTTTGTAAAGTTTTTAGAGCGACTGAATACTTCTGTATCCTCCTGGTTTAGGACTGTGAATATGTTCTGTGGTAGTTAATTTTGGAACTTTTCTTTTTGTGATACAGTTGTATAGAGGTGGTGGTGCCTCTGCAGTTCATTTTGTGTACCAAGTCCATTGTACGTTTGCAAGTCACATCTTTAGTTGGCAAACTACGGTCGTCTTAATGCATGTTCAGCCGAGTCTGTGGCTCGTAAACTGTATCACGTTCATATTTCGTACTGCACACAATGTCAGTACTCCCATAGGTGCACCACAATAATTTTAACAGAGATTATAGAGTATTTACCGTTCGGTTGCTTTAACACGACGATTAAGTTCGTACTTGAACTGGATCAGGAAAATTATTTATTCTGATAACAAATGAGTCGTCACCAATGTTGACTGGTAGCCAATGCTAAATAGAAACTTATAAATCACAGCAGGTTTGTCAGCATCGTCGATAAGGTGCCGGCTGCATGGTCTGGATCAGCAACGATTATAATTATAAACAGATAGCTATTGAGGCCTCACTTTGGCCACACGTTTCTAAGCGCCTTGTTAGAGGTTGCTTCCTATCAGCTGAAGGCTATGCTACTTTTCTACTTGACGTCCCGAGCAAGAGTGGACGAGAGCTCGCTAGAAACTTGATACAAGCCGCGGAGCGGCGCTAGCGGCGCTGGTCGCGACTCGCGGGTCCAACGATACTAATACGGACCGCGGTCGATATCTGCAACACCTAACAAGTGTGGTATCGAACGTTGATACCAAGCTATTGATTTAGAAAATACATGACACCAATTTTGAACGATCAGGAGACTGACAGTGCTAGAAATAGCATGAGAAAAATGTATACACAGCAAACCTTGTCCGAACCTAACGGAATGGGAGATTGCATTGATGACGTATTGCGGTATGTGACGGAGGAATTTATGAAACCAAGTGTCAAAGAATGTTGCGCAAGATCTGAAAATCAAATTAACTAAGTAAGCTCCCATTCAGGTGAAAATAACTGGACAAATCATGGGAGTCTGGACTGAAAACAGTAGACTCCGAAAAGTACTCAACAACTCCGGTACTTCTAGGGCACTTTAAACAGTTACAGTCTGAGAATAGTAGACTCTGGCGAATTTGAAGATCCTTCTCGTACATGCTTGGCACTAGCTGCAAGTTAAGGGAAAAGCTCTAAGAAAGAGGCTATAGCAGAAAAATGCTGTTTTTATCAGGTCAAATGACAATCTTGATGCCAAGGCAATCAAGGACAAAGTCACTCTACAGTCAACTTCAAACGTGACAGGCTACGAATCTACATCTACATCCATACTCCACAAGCCACCTGACGGTGTGTGGCGGAGGGTACCTTGAGTACCTCTATCGGTTCTCCCTTCTATTCCATTCTCGTATTGTTCGTGGAAAGAAGGATTGTCGGTATGCCTCTGTGTGGGCTCTAATCTCTCTGATTTTATCCTCATGGCCTCTTCGCGAGATATACGTAGGAGGGAGCAATATACTGCTTGACTCTTCGGTGAAGGTATGTTCTCGAAACTTTGACAAAAGCCCGTACCGAGTTACTGAGCGTCTCTCCTGCAGAGTCTTCCACTGGAGTTTATCTATCATCTCCGTAACGCTTTCGCGATTACTAAATGATCCTGTAACGAAGCGCGCTGCTCTCCGTTGGATCTTCTCTATATCTTCTATGAACCCTATCTGGTACGGATCCCACACTGCTGAGCAGTATTCAAGCAGTGGGCGAACAAGCGTACTGTAACCTACTTCCTTTGTTTTCGGATTGCATTTCCTTAGGATTCTTCCAATGAATCTCAGTCTGGCATCTGCTTTACCGACGATCAACATTATATGATCATTCCATTTTAAATCACTCCTAATGCGTACTCCCAGATAATTTATGGTATTAACTGCTTCCAGTTGCTGACCTGCTATTTTGTAGCTAAATGATAAAGGATCTATCTTTCTGTGTATTCGCAGCACATTACACTTGTCTACATTGAGATTCAATTGCCATTCCCTGCACCATGCGTCAATTCGCTGCAGATCCTCCTGCATTTCAGTACAATTTTCCATTGTTACAACCTCTCGATACACCACAGCATCATCCGCAAAAAGCCTCAGTGAACTTCCGATGTCATCCACAAGGTCATTTATGTATATTGTGAATAGCAACGGTCCTATGACACTCCCCTGCGGCACACCTGAAATCACTCTTACTTCGGAAGACTTCTCTCCATTGAGAATGACATGCTGCGTCCTGTTATCTAGGAACTCCTCAATCCAATCACACAATTGGTCTGATAGTCCATATGCTCTTACTTTGTTCATTAAACGACTGTGGGGAGCTGTATCGAACGCCTTGCGGAAGTCAAGAAACACGGCATCTACCTGTGAACCCGTGTCTATGGCCCTCTGAGTCTCGTGGACGAATAGCGCGAGCTGGGTTTCACATGACCGTCTTTTTCGAAACCCATGCTGATTCCTACAGAGTAGATTTCGAGTCTCCAGAAAAGTCATTATACTCAAACACAATACGTGTTCCAAAATTCTACAACTGATCGACGAATGAGACCAGTTACAATGATGAGCAACTTGGGCGTAATGGAGACAGTGTCACAAAAGAATCAAGAGAAGTTGATGGAGAAGGTAAATCATATTCCCACAAAAAAAGTCAACCTCCTTGAAACAAAGGACCACTGGTCATACTTCATGATATGACCAGTGATCTACCTGATGAAAATTTTTTACGTGAAATTTTTGAACTCAGTCCTTTATTGTATTTAAACAGCGTTTCAAGACGAATATACAAGTGGTTCGCAAGAGGGCTGGAAACAAAGCAGGTTGCAAGAAATGTCGTGTAAGCGAGCCCACGACTTAGAAATATCCTGCTGAGAAAGTAAAGCAGGTAAACCAAAACCTGACTGACAGTGACGCGGGGAGGGAATTACAAACATAAACTACCTGTTATGTTATTTTACAATGCCAAATAACTTCAAGAATGGAGGAAACTGAAGGAAGGTATATGGTAATAAACAGTGAGCACAACAGCTCTTAGAAACTAGGTTCTCAAAAACAAATGTCACCAAAAATCATCTGAATCAAATGGTTAAAATGGCTCTGAGCACTATGGGACTTAACGTCGGAGGTCATCAGTCCCCTAGAACTTAGAACTACTTAAACCTGACTAACCGAAGGACATCACACACATCGATGCCCGAGGCAGGATTCGAACCTGCGACCATAGTAGCAGCGCGGTTCCGGACCGAAGCGCCTAGAACCGCTCGGCCACAGCGGCCGGCGTAATTTGATGACAAGTTGCTTCTGAGGTACGGTGTCAAAGCCTCTTGGAACTTTACAAATATAGAATTAATTTGAAATCCCTTGTTGATGGCACTCACCATTTCATGTGAGAAAGAACTAGTTACGTTTCACAAGAACAATCTTTTCTATGCCCGTGTTGACTATGTGTCAGTAGAGCGTTCTTTTCGATGTAGTTCATAATGTTCCAACACAATATATGTTCCAAAATCCTGCTGCATATCGACGCTAATGATATGGACCTGTACTTTAGTGGTTCACTGCTACTGATTTTTTGGGTATTGATATTACGTGTGCAGCTTTCCAGTCTTTGGGTAGGATCTTTCGTCTAACGAGCGATGGTGTATAGTTGTTGACTATGGAGCTATTGCATCAGCATACTCTGAAAGGAACTTAATTGGTGTACTCGTACAGCTGGCACCAGAAGACTTGCTTTCATTAAATGATTTAAGTTCCTTCATTACTCCAAGGCTATTACCTCTAAGGTACTTATGATGGGAGCCGTTCTTGATTCGAATTCAGAAATATTTTTATCATCTGCTTTGGTGAAGGAATTTCGAGAGGCTGTTTTTAGTAACTCCGGTTTAGCAGCAATGCCATCCATAGTCTTTCCATTGGTATCGCGCAGTGGTTTTATTGATTGTGTCTTGCCACTAACCTACTTTACATACGACCAGAATCTCTGAGGTTTTTGCCAGGTTTCCGGACAAAGTTTCGATGTGCAAATTATTGTAAGCATCTTGCATTGAAGCCCGTAGTATATTTCGAGCTTCTGGGAAAGATCGCCAGTTTTTGGGTGTCTTCACAGTCATAAACAGAAAAGCAGAGAACTTCGATTTTTTAAAATGTTTTTCCCATTATGGGAAATTTTTTTTTAGTAAGAAGCAGTCAACTCCAGTTAATTTAATAAAACTGCAGCGTAGTTGTTTGAATTTACAGTTTGATTAAATAACAGCCAGTGTGGCTTACTTTCCGTTTATTGCAGATAGCAAGTAGACAAGCATTTTCTTTCAGACAAATAATGCGCGCGTTCTACTTATACAGTTAAATATTCACTCTGTGATTTAGAAATTAAATAAGCTGTTCCCTCTGTCTGCTTCCACGAAAATCGCATTGTTAACCACTATTTTCACTGTATTTATTTTCCTTTTGTTATTTCTTGATCTACCATTTTCATACTTTCGCATTACTCTGCTTCCGATGCTGTCATTCATTATCTCTTTTTATACAGGGTGGGGCAAATAAAAGTCGCCCGAACGAGTTGATACAATTCAACTCACATATAACCACTCCCCATGACGCGCACACCCGGTGTATGCGCACCACGTGCTCCACACCAGTTCCGAGCGTAGTGCGGGCTTTGTTAGTATGAGTGGAGCGGTGCAAAGGGGACGATGGGATGGTACTCACAGTGGAGTAGCTGGTGTTCGTTGTGAAACGTTGCGTGACAACAAAGCCTTAGAAACCGTGTGATCAATTGTTTACTGAAAAGTGTAATGGTGTCAAAGAGCCAGCAAAGAGTGCCTTGCTACGCTTAATCCGAAAATGGCGTCAGACAGGATCTGTTTCGAGCAAGTCAAAAAAACATCCCGAAAAGTGCTAGCACACCAGAAAATGTGGCTGCATTTAACCAGAGAATGCTTCAGAATCCTACCAATTCCACACGACTCCTGTCGCAAGAGACCGGTATATCACGTCGATCATGCGTACGACTACTCCACCTGGACCTGCACATGTATCCCTACCAAGCGTACGTTGTTCACGCATTGAAACCATCTGACGTTCTTCTGCGACTCGAGTTTAGTGATTGGCCGTTCGTTGAGATAACAATGAATGTCTTCGACATGGATTTGTTCTTCATGTCTCATGAAGCCTCGTATCATCTGAGTGGTCACATCAACTCAAAGAATTACAAGTTCTGATCTTCGAAGAATCCGCAAAATTACATGATCAAATGGATGGGGTTTGGTGAGCGGTACCTGCACACCGCATTATTGATCTCATCTTCTTTCATCAGACGGTGACTTCGGCGAGTTACATTGCCAACATCTTGAAACCATTTGTGGCAGCCTCAATTGAGGAGGAAATGACCAGAGTTACTTCCAACAGGATGGAGCGACTACCCATACAGTCGGCCAAGCCTCTGAGCACGTTTACGAAGTCTTCAAGCCTGACGGAATTGTTGGCAGAGGTCAGTCTGCTCGCGCCCGTAACTGGTCACCCAGGTCAACTGATCGGTCAGTGTGCGATTATTTTGTATGGGAAGTCCTCAAGTCTAAGGCGTATGGCAAAAACACACATAGTCTTCAAGAACAGTAACAGAATATTTCGGATGAAACTGCATCATTTCCAGCAGTCCAGCTTCGATCCGCCTTCAGCAACGAGCTAACCAGGGCCCACAAGTGCCAAGAGCTGAATGAGTGTCACATTCAACATCTGCTATAGTCGTGCGAGGAGTGTATTTTATGTCCGCCCTCGGTGGCTGAGTGGTCAGCGCGACAGAATGACAATTCTAAGGACACGGGTTCGATTCCCGGCTGCGTCGGAGATTTTCTCAGCTCAGGGACTGGGTGTTGTGTTGTCCTAATCATCATCATTTCTTCACCATCGACACGCAAGTCGCCGAAGTGGCGCCAAATCGAAAGACTTGCACCTGCCGAAGGGCCTACCCAACGGGAGGTCCTAGTCACACGACAATTACATTTTTACTGTATTTCCTTTCCTCTACTGTGTTTCTCTGTACCCTGGATGTCTGTTCTCCGAGCCCTGTACAAGCATATTTAGGTGCAAACTGTTTTAGGTACAAACTGTTAGATATTTTAATCTTGGTATTAAAAATGTTCTGGACAGAAATTACCAGTGGTAGCACAGAATGTTTGTTTTCATAGGAACGATACAGCTATTATTTTATACATTTAGAGAATTGCCGATAGCCTACATTATGGTGATGGCTCTGGCTCTGAGCACTATGGGACTCAACTGCTGAGGTCATTAGTCCCCTAGAACTTAGAACTAGTTAAACCTAACTAACCTAAGGACATCACAAACACCCATGCCCGAGGCAGGATTCGAACCTGCGACCGTAGCGGTCTTGCGGTTCCAGACTGCAGCGCCTTTAACCGCACGGCCACTTCGGCCGGCCCATTATGGTGATGAATCCACCCCAGTCCCTATTGAAACTGAGGACATGTGGATATTATTCGTGCCTTATCTGATCATTGTAGCACTTTCACGTATCCCGCACTCTAGAAACAAGTCATCCTCCTAGTGAGCTTAGACTCTGGACGAAACTGAATCTGGATTGACATACTAAGCAATCCACTTGCTTTTAACAGGCAACAGGTCGATAGATCGCCACACCTGCAGATGCACGAATAGTTCGTAGAAGCATATAAGGCGTGTGGGACGGAGACTTTTTATTAAAGAAGCGTGCCAATATGGTGTCTCTCGCTAGAACGTTACAACAAGCGCAGTGGTAAAACAGGGATTCGAATTCGGTAGGACGGAGGTTGGAACCCCGTCTTAAGCAGGCTCATTTAGGTTCTCCACAGGTTCTCTAAATCTCAAAAGAAAAATTCCGGGATGTTTAGTTTGGAAACGCAACGTTTCTTGCCCATCTATTTCCAGTCCGAGCTAGTACTACGTGTCAGATGTCTCGGACCGTGACTGGACGCGAAACCCTTATATTTGTCTCTTCTTTTGACAGAATACACGGACAACTCTACCGTCTGCCGACCCTTAACGGGCTCCAGAGTTGGTTAACTTATTTTCTCGGAATAACGTCTTTGTCTGTTCGACTTCTCTAGTATTACTTCGCCTTTGTCGTAGTTATACAAGTTATCCGAATTCCTACAACTAAGACACAATACTTCGGTTCGGAAGATCTTGAAACTAACCGTTGTCTTAACACAAGAACTGAAATGTTGGAACCAAAGAACTGAAAAATAACTTCATGATTTCTAGGCATTTTCGGATAAACCGATGTCATAAGGGTACCTGGCCCAAAATACTGAGTGGTAAATATTTAACTTTCAGCTGCATAACGTAAATTTGGAAGGAAATAGAGAAGTTGATCTCAGCAAAGGAAAATCTGGAAAGCCTATAGATTTTTAGTACGAGGGATGTTTGGAAAGTAAGGTCCAACCACTGTGAAAATAAAAAATAAAAATGTCTTAAATGCGAAAGTTAGCTACGGCTCCCAGCTACTTTTCTTCATAGTCAACGCTCCCACTTGCACATTTGTCGTGTAAGTAGGCTGTTTAGGTTTTTTTATTGGTAACGCCACCTCTGTATGAAAATCACTGGCTGTGTATGTAAGTAGGCTGTTTAGGTTTTTTTATTGGTAACGCCACCTCTGTATGAAAATCACCGGCTGTGCTGTGTGCAGTCTGTGGCTGCTTTGCATTGTTGTAATACTCGCCATTGTAGTGTTGGGCAGCGGCAGCTGGATGTGTACAGCGCGTAGCGTTGCGCAGTTGGAGGTGAGCCGCCAGCAGTGGTGGATGTGGGGAGAGAGATGGCGGAGTTTTGAAATTTGTCATGAACAGCTATATTTATATATGATGATATCAAGGTAAATACATTATTGTTTGTTCTCTATTAATATCTTTAATTTGGTAACTATCCCTATCAGTAGTTAGTGCCTTCCATAGTTTGAATCTTTTAATTAGCTGGCAGTAGTGGCGCTCGCTGTATTGCAGTAGCTTGAGCAGCGAAGATTTTTGTGAGGTAAGTGTTTTGTGAAAGGTATAGTTTAATGTTAGTCAGGGCCATTCTTTTGTAGGGAATTTTGAAAGTCAGATTGCGTTGCGCTAACAAAATATTGTGTGTCAGTTTAAGCACAGGCTTGTATAGTTGTTCAAAAGGGGACGTTTCAGTCGTAACGTTGTACCAACTTCCCAATACCCTCGTCATAGGAGGCAGCCACCTGTGTTTTCCGCTAGTTCCCTACTCTGGTCTGTAGCTCGTCGTCTGTGCCAACGGTTCATCTGAGCAGATATAAAACTCAGGGATAGCCAATCATGAGCTGTATCTTTAGTGAACAAACGCTTCCCATCGAAAGTGCTGCAGGAGCATCTCGATTTCTCCTGCAGAGGGCGGCCAAGGATTGTCATGAAGAAGGAAGCGAATGACAGTTATGTTTCGTGGGCTGCCTGACATCAGGCGAAATTTATCACCAGGCCTTCATACTTAGCGGTGCACACTATTTTCAAAGAATCTTTACGTCCTCACTGTGCGCTCAGATCTGAAAATAGCGACGTCACACGACCGACGGGCACACTAGAGACACTGTCCAACACATCTGTGCAAAGCTTCATCGGATTTTCACTGTGTTTTCCGTCTCACTTCCAGTCGGACCTTATTTTCCGAACAGCCCTCGTATGAAGAGGTTGGTCTTCTACACAAAGATTCATGAAATGACTATGTATCTATCATCGGTGAGATCTGAAGTAGCATAGAAATATGAGACTTCGCCTGCAAAAGTACTAATGTGCAAGGTTCGAGCGGTTTTCGACGAATTTATTGAGAGGTGTGCTCTGAAAAATGGAATTGCATGCGGAGCTCCATACATTAGCCAAGTTCTACAGAGACACGTACTGGAAAGCTGAAATATTACGTAAAACAAAAGGTTAGTGTGTTGCCTTCTTGGAAAACAGTGAAGTGATATACTGCGTACTTATGAAATGAGTTGATGTGAATAGCAGACGTGTTGCAGATTGAGTTGTAGTATGCTGTCTCAGTACCCAAATAATACGACCATGTTACAAAATCTGTTTCTGCTGTATTGTAGCTTAATCTATGAGTCTTGTATCTAACTCCCGCAGTCTGAAAATATTAAAAGTCCTCTTTCTTGTTTGTCGGCGTGAACCTCAATGTGTGCCGTTGCCATCAATACAGTCTAGTTTAAGGCTCTAAATATAGGACTTCAAAAAATTTCATCAGACTTTTCGACGAATCAAGAGAGGAATATGGGGGAATTTTAATCTATGCTTAGGACTACGTAGTTTGTATTTCCATAAGAACCATCGGGTTTTTCAAGGGCATGTATTTTAAATATAAAATAAATAAGAGGAGCCCCATAACTTAGTTTATTTTACAAGTAGTATTTTGTTGGCAGACTTACATCACAAAAACTAAGCTCCGTCCGAACAAGCCTTGAAGGCCCAACGATAACGGCCGACAGTCGTGTCATCCTCAGCCCACAGGCGTCACTAGGTGCGGATATGGAGGGGCATGTGGTCAGCACTCAGCTCGCCCGACCGTTATCAGTTTTCGAGACCGGAGTCACTACATCACCATCAATTAGCTCCTCAATTGGCCTCACTATGGCTGAGAGCACGCCGCTTGCCAACAGCGCCCGGCAGACTGGTCGGTCACCCATCCAAGTGCTAGCCAAGTCCGAAAGCGCTTAACTTCTGCGATCTGGAAACTTACATCATATGTTATTAAAATCACAGCAGGAGTTGGAAATGTCGTCCAGCCATTTCTATTCACTCGTCGACGCGTTTCACCACGTTCCTGGCTACTCTTGATAGCTTTACACTATTTAGTGGGTGGGTTTCGTAAAGTTTGTCTTCATTTCCTCCTGGTATGTCAATTTCTCCTGTAAACAGTATGTGAAGTAGACATACTGAAAGAAGTCTGGACTGCTAGGAACCGGAAACCGTGGTGGCCCCTATACCGTCGAAATTATTCTTTCACCTAAAAAATCTTGTGTCTAGTAGAGAGGGCTGGATGACAAGTGGCGCCGTCTTGTTGCAACCAGCAGCCACGCTCATCGTCTTGCAGCAAGGCTATGAATGGTTAGATAATGTCGTGGCGGTTGACAACCACAAAAAATAAAGGTGCTATGCTTAGTCGCCTTCAAACCACACACCATAAGCCAATTTTTTTGTAGTTGTAGGGGAGAGCTCGTGTGCGGGTTGTCGGTACCCCAGGTTCGGTACTTCTGGCTGTTAACGTACCCACCAAGATGAAAAACACCAGTTGTGAAAAACACTTGATCTAAAATGCCGATCTCGCTTCTAATGAGAATCTTGATCTATTGACAGCAGTGAACCCTCCATAAATAAACAGCTGTATAAAATGTACCACTCAGCCAACCGCCTGGTAAAAGTTACAATGAACTCACATGACAACTTTAAAAGTTTCAGGAACGGTTCTATCGTCAAATGACATGTTGTTCCATGAGTCACGAATAAAGGGAATAATAGAAAAGACAGACAGTTATCACAGAATAATAAAATCATAGTTGCGTAGTAGGTCCATGAACCATGGACCTTGCTGTTGGTGGGGAGGCTTCCGTGCCTCAGTGATACAGATAGCCGTACCGTAGGTGCAACCACAACGGAGGGGTATCTGTTGAGAGGCCAGACAAACGTGTGGTTCCTGAAGAGGGGTAGCAGCCTTTTCAGTAGTTGCGGGGGCAACAGTCTGGATGATTGACTGATCTGGCCTTGTAACATTAACCAAAACGGCCTTGCTGTGCTGGTACTGCGAACGGCTGAAAGCAAGGGGAAACTACAGCCGTAATTTTTCCCAAGGGCATGCAGCTTTACTGTATGATTAAATGATAATGGCGTCCTCTTGGGTAAAATATTCCGGAGGTAAAATAGTCCCCCATTCGGATCTCAGGGCGGGGACTACTCAAGAGAGCGTCGTTATCAAGAGAAAGGAAACGCGTTCTACGGATCGGAGCGTGGAATGTCAGATCCCTTAATCGAGCAGGTAGGTTAGTAAATTTAAAAAGGGAAATGGATAGGTTAAAGTTAGATATAGTGGGAATTAGTGAAGTTCGGTGGCAGGAGGAACAAGACTTCTGGTCAGGTGACTACAGGGTTATAAACACAAAATCAAATAGGGGTAATGCAGGAGTAGGTTTAATAATGAATAGGAAAATAGGAATGCGGGTAAGCTACTACAAACAGCATAGTGAACGCATTATTGTGGCCAAGATAGATACGAAGCCCACACCTACTACAGTAGTACAAGTTTATATGCCAACTAGCTCTGCAGATGACGACGAAATTGAAGAAATGTATGATGAAATAAAAGAAATTATTCAAATAGTGAAGGGAGACGAAAATTTAGTAGTCATGGGTGACTGGAATTCGAGTGTAGGAAAAGGGAGAGAAGGAATCGTAGTAGGTGAATATGGATTGGGGCTAAGAAGTGAAAGAGGAAACCGCCTGGTAGAATTTTGCACAGAGCACAACATAATCATAGCTAACACTTGGTTTAAGAAACATGAAAGAAGGTTGTATACATGGAAGAGCCCTGGAGATACTAAAAGGTATCAGATAGATTATATAATGGTAAGACAGAGATTTAAGAACCAGGTTTTAAATTGTAAGACATTTCCAGGGGCAGATGTGGACTCTGACTACAATCTATTGGTTATGACCTGTAGATTAAAACTGAAGAAACTGCAAAAAGGTGGGAATTTAAGGAGATGGGACCTGGATAAACTGAAACAACCAGAGGTTGTACAGAGTTTCAGGGAGAGCATAAGGGAACAATTGACAGGAATGGGGGAAAGAAATACAGTAGAAGAAGAATGGATAGCTTTGGGGGATGAAGTAATGAAGGCAGCAGAGGACCAAGTAGGTAAAAAGACGAGTGCTAGTAGAAATCCTTGGGTAACCGAAGAAATATTGAATTTAATTGATGAAAGGAGAAAATATAAAAGTGCAGTAAATGAAGCGGGCAAAAAGGAATACAAACGTCTCAAAAATGAGATCGACAGGAAGTGCAAAATGGCTAAGCAGGGATGGCTAGAGGGCAAATGTAAGGATGTAGAGGCTTGTCTCACTAGGGGTAAGATAGATACTGCCTACAGGAAAATTAACGAGACCTTTGGAGATTAGAGAACGACTTGTATGAATATCAAGAACTCAGATGGAAACCCAGTTCTAAGCAAAGAAGGGAAAGCAGAAAGGTGGAAGGAGTATATAGAGGGTCTATACAAGGGCGATGTACTTGAGGACAATATTATGGAAATGGAAGAGGATGTAGATGAAGATGAAATGGGAGATACGATACTGCGTGAAGAGTTTGACAGAGCACTGAAAGACCTGAGTCGAAACAAGGCCCTGGGAGTAGACAACATTCCATTGGAACTACTGACGGCCTTGGGAGAGCCACTCCTGACAAAACTCTACCATCTGGTGAGCAAGATGTATGAAACAGGCGAAATACCCTCAGACTTCAAGAAGAATATAATAATTCCAATCCCAAAGAAAGCAGCTGTTGACAGATGTGAAAATCACCGAACAATCAGTTTAATAAGCCACAGCTGCAAAATACTAACACGAATTCTTTAGAGACGAATGGAAAAACTAGTAGAAGCCGACCTCGGGGAAGATCAGTTTGGATTCCGTAGAAACACTGGAACACGTGAGGCAATACTGACCTTACGACTTATCTTAGAAGGAAGATTAAGGAAAGCAAACCTACGTTTCTAGCATTTGTAGACTTAGAGAAAGCTTTTGACAGTGTTGACTGGAATACTCTCTTTCAAATTCTAAAGGTGGCAGGGGTAAAATACAGGGAGCGAAAGGCTATTTACAATTTGTACAGAAACCAGATGGCTGTTATAAGAGTTGAGGGACATGAAAGGGAAGCAGTGGTTGGGAATGGAGTAAGACAGGGTTGTAGCCTCTCCCTGATGTTATTCAATCTGTATATTGAGCAAGCAGTAATGGAAACAAAAGAAAAATTCGGAGTAAGTATTAAAATCCATGGAGAAGAAATAAAAACTTTGAGGTTCGCCGATGACATTGTAATTCTGTCAGAGACAGCAAAGGACTTGGAAGAGCAGTTGAACGGAATGGACAGTGTCTTGAAAGGGGGATATAAGATGAACATCAACAAAAGCAAAACGAGGATAATGGAATGTAGTCGAATTAAGTCGGATGATACTGAGGGAATTAGATTAGGAAATGAGACACTTAAAGTAGTAAAGGAGTTTTGCTATTTGGGGAGCAAAATAACTGATGATGGTCGAATTAGAGAGGATATAAAATGTAGACTGGCAATGGCAAGGAAAGCGTTTCTGAAGAAGAGAAATTTGTTAACATCGAGTATAGATTTAAGTGTCAGGAAGTCATTTCTGAAAGTATTTGTATGGAGTGTAGCCGTGTATGGAAGTGAAACATGGACGATAAATAGTTTGGACAAGAAGAGAATAGAAGCTTTCGAAATGTGCTGCTACAGAAGAATGCTGAAGATTAGATGGGTAGATCACATAACTAATGAGGAAGTATTGAATAGGGTTGGGGAGAAGAGAAGTTTGTGGCACAACTTGACCAGAAGAAGAGATCGGTTGGTAGGACACGTTCTGAGGCATCAAGGGATCACCAATTTAGTATTGGAGGGCAGCGTGGAGGGTAAAAATCGTAGAGGGAGACCAAGAGATGAATACACTAAGCAGATTCAGAAGGATGTAGGTTGCAGTAGGTACTGGGAGATGAAGAGGCTTGCACAGGATAGAGTAGCATGGAGAGCTGCATCAAACCAGTCTCAGGACTGAAGACCACAACAACACAACAATTGCAAGCGGCGGCACAAGTGTGCTTGCTTGTCCGTGAGTGAGTGTGTGCGTGCGTGCGTGTGTCTGTGTGTGAATGGTGCGTGTGTGTCTCTTTTACTGACGAAGGCCGTGGCCGAAAGCTATACTAGTATGTGAGTGTCTCTTAACTGTGCTGTCTGCAATTTGTGGTGTCTTCACTTGTGCAGCCGCTTGCAACTATGCTTGTATTATTCTGTGATAACTGTCTGTCTTTTTTATTATGACCTGTAGTCTTCACTCATGCAACAAGAAACATGTCATTTGACGAAAGCAATGTTCCTGAAAATTTAAAAGTAGTCATGTAAATTCATTGTAGCCTTTAAAATTCTGATGAAGATAGTCTTAGAGCTACCGAAACCTGGTTAATGTGTTTTTAAAAAAGTTGTGGGCAACCGGTCGGCTGAGTACTACATTTTATATAATTGCATAAATGTTTGCTGAGCGCACAGCTACAAAATGTCTAAAACATCATGAAATAATCAGCATTATTCAGCTCCAAAAAAACTTGCTTGCGGTACGGATAGCATGTCAGAATTTTCTCCCTGCAGTGTGAACTCAACCAGTGAAATGTTCTTTTCCTTGCTTAATCCATTCATGGGGAGATGTTGTAACTGCTACTTTAATTAATATCCTGACTTACCTGCATCGATGAAACATACGTTTGTCTAACACGTTTCTTGCCTAACACTGAACCCATTTGACGAAATTTCTTATCTAGTTTCTCTATAACACTTTTCACTGTTGCTTGCATTTCAGATTTTTCCGTAAACTTGCGCCGACACACATCATGAAATTTAATCACAAAATTAGTTCCATTTACGAACACGCGTTCTTCAATAGCTAAGCGCACTTCAACAAACAGCAAGGCACTATTACACAACCTCGTGCAAAAGCCAGTGGTCAACAGTGACTGACATAACTCGAGTTTGCAGGCAATAAACAGGTCTCCCTTTCCAGCACCAGTCGTACCAACAATATAAATATTATTTCATTCATCAGACACAAGTATGTGCATTTCAACAACAAATACATTTAGTACAAATTACTGAAAGATGGAGCCTCTATTAAATTGAACACACTGCACATTCAGAAACAACTTCTTGGTAGCTCCTACAGTTTTCAGAATCAGACTTTTCATTTTCTTTCATAAACGTTCGAAGTCCTCTTCACTGGACGTAAGACAAAACATTTCAGACGATTGTCAAAAGCGTCCCATACTTCTGCGAGCGTGATTGGAGTTACTACAACCACTGCTATTGCTATGCAGCAACGCATTTGACCGAAGTTGCTGGAAGCGGAGACACGTAGACGGACAGTCTCACAAACAGAAAAAAAAATCTTCTGTGAGATTATGCGACCTCGGAGGAAATCGCAGTGTGAGACCCATACCTCTCTTACGCCGTTGGGGTTGATGTACAGTGCCGCGACGACCATCGTGCCCCACATATATAACTGAACAGCAACTGCTGTGATGGAGAACGCTGAGCACTTTTTTTATTATTTTTTTCCCCTCTCGACTCGTCGCTCAATGAGGAACGAACGAGCGAGCTATCTAGCTGCACCATATAGACCTCTAACGGCAACCGCATGAAATGACAAAATACAGCCGGTGCCAACGTAAATTCCAGTTTCTACAGGAGACCTCCACCGGCTTAGCACCGCTGGCATTAAGCGTCTGCGGCCAGACGGCTTGTACCCTGCAGAGACGATCTATTCTTTTTTTGTGTGTCATCAGTCTTCTGACAGCAGCACCGCAACCTACGTCCTCAATTATTTGCTGGATGTATTCCCATCTCTGTCTTCTTCTACAGTGTTTGCCCTCTACAGCTGCCTCTAGTACCGTGGAAGTCATTATCTCATGTCTTAACAGATGTCCTATCATCCAGTCTCTTCTCCTTATCAATGTTTTCCACATAATCCTTTCATCTCAGATTCTGCGCAGAATGTCCTCATTGCTTACCTTTTTCAGTCCACCTAATTGTCAACATTCGTCTACAGTACCACATCTCAAATGTTCGATTCTCTTCCGTTCCGGTTTTCCCACAGACCATGTTTCACTATCATACAATGCTGTGCTCCAGAAGTACATTCTCAGAAATTAAGGCCTATTTTTGATACTGGTAGACTTCTCTTCGCCAGGAATGCCCTTTTTGCCATTGCTAGTCTACTTTTGATATCCTCGTTGCTCCGTCCGTCATTGGTTATTTTACTGCCTAGGTAGCAGAATTCCTCATCTTCATCTACTTCGTGGCCATCAATCCGGATGTTGAGTTTGTCGCATTAATACTCTTTCACCTTGAATTTGAATTCCATTCCTGAGCCTTACTTTTATTTCGATCATTGCTCCTGCGATGTACAGATTGAACAGTAGGGACGAAAGACTATATTTTTGTCTTGCATCTTTTTTAATACGAGCACTGCGTTCTTAGTCGCCCACTCTTGTTATTCCCTCTTGGCTCTTGTACATATTACCCGATTCTCTCTATAGCTTACCCCTATTTTTCTCAGAATTTCGATCTAGCACTATTTTACATTGTCGAACGCTTTTTCCAGGCTGACAACTCCTATGAAACTGTCTTGACTTTTCTTTAGTCTTGCTCTCATTATCAACCGCAACGTCAGAATTGCCTCTTTGGTGCCTTTACCTTCCTTAAAGCCAAGCTGATGGTAATATAGCACTTCCTCAGTTTTCTGTTCCATTCTTCTATATATTATTCTTGTCAGCAACTTGGATGCGTGAGCTCTTATGCTGATTGTGGGATAATTCTCGCACTTTTCAGCTCTTAGAGTCTTCAGAATTGTGTGGATTATATTTTTCCGAAAGTCAGATGATTTGTCGCCAGACTTATACGGTCTACACACCAACGTGAATAGTCGTTTTGTTGCCACTTCACTCAGTGATTTTAGTGATTCTGATAGAATGTTATCTATCCGTCTTGCCTTATTTGATCTTAAGTCCTCCAAAGTCCTTTTAAATTCTAATTCGAACACTGGATTCTTTTTTTCTTCTAGATCGACTGCTGTTTTCTCTTCTGTCACACAAGCAAATCTTCTCCTGATAAAGGCTTTCAGTATATTATTTCCACCTAGCCGCTCTATCTTCTTCATTTAACATTGGATTTCACCATGAAATCTTAATGTTACCTCCCTTGCTTTTAATGTCACCGAATCACCGAAGGTTGGTTTGACTTTCCTGTATGCTGAGTCTGTCATTTCTTTTTGGATTTCTTCACATTTTTCATACAGCCATTTCGTCTTAGCTTCCCTATACTTCCTATTTATTTCATTCCTCAGCGACTTGTATTTCTGTATTTCTGAGTTTTCCGGAACATTTTTATACTTCCTCGTTTCACTGATCAGCAGAAGTGTTTCTTCTGTTACCCATGGTTTCTTCGCAGCTATCTTGTTTGTACCTATGTTCTTATTTCCAGCATTTATGATTATCCTTTTGAGAGATGTCTATACCTCTTCAAATGTACTGCGTCCTAAACTTTCTTTATTGCTGTATCTACATCCTTAGAGAATTTGAAAGGCATCTCGTCATTCCTTAGTACTTCCGTATTCCACTTCTTTGCGTGTTGATTCTTCCTGACAAGTGTCTTAAACTTCAGCCTACTGTTCATCAATACTATATTGTGATCTGAGTCTATATCCGTTCCTGGGTGCCGGCCGCAGTGGTCTAGCGGTTAAGGCGCTCAGTTCGGAACCGCGCGACTGCTACGGTCGCAGGTTCGAATCCTGCCTCGGGCATGGATGTGTGTGATGTCCTTAGGTTAGTTGGGCTTAAGTAGTTCTAAGTTCTAGGGGACTGATGACCACAGATGTTAAGTCCCATAGTGCTCAGAGCCATTTGAACCATTTGAACCATTTGATCGTTCCTGGGTACGTCTCATAATCCAGTATCTGATTTTGTAATCTCTGACTGACAATGATGTAATCTTACTGAAATCTCCCCGTATCACCCGGCCTTTTCCAAATATACCTCCTCCTCTTGTGATTCTTGAATAGAGTATTCGCTATTACTAGGTGTTCTGCTGTATACATTCAAGTCGTTGTTTAACATCGTTACCAAACATCTCGGAAAGTAGCTGACCGACTTGTTTCAATTTTTTTACCCGATACTCTAACAACCGTTCTGATTGACATAGGCTACATATCCGTGAATATATGTGGCACACGAATATGTATACACTAACAAAGGGGAAAAGCTGTTGAAAAAAATCTCGATGAGTACTTGACCGATTTACTTCAAATTCTTACACGATACCCTAATGAACATATGCACAAACATAGGCATATAAATTTTAATATAAATCATATGTAAATATATGTAACGTATAAGGTGGAAACATTGATACCTAAGATCTCTAAAACATCTTGGCTGATTTACTTCAAAATTTTCCTCGATACTCTAATAAACACTCAGACGCACAAGGACTATATATTTTTTATCTTTGTAGTACATAAATATATATATTTAATAAACGACTGACGTTCAATAAGTAATATGACACATTTTTTCTGAAATCAGGTAAGTGTTATTCAGGATTACAATTCACAATTTTATTCTCCACCACAGCACCATTCTGTTTTTTCAGCACACACCCCATTCAGCGTGACCACCTTACGCCACCTCACTGGGCGTGCATGTCCGCATCGTACCGCTCTACCGATCGACTTTGGAGCCAGAGTCTTATTGGATCAACTTACTGCTTCCCACGGCCTTGGGCCTTCACTGGATAAAACAGATGGAAGTCGAATGGTGCGAGATCGTGGCTGTAGGGTGGATGAGGGAGGAGTGTCCAATGAAGTTTTGTGAGGTCCTCTCGGTTGTGCCTACTTGTGTGAGGTCTTTGGTCGTCATGAAGAAGGAGAACTTAGTTTGGATTTTCGTCGCGACGTATAGACTGCAGAAGTCACAGTATGGGGCGTCCAGCAGGCACGTTGGAGATCGGACAGGTATGAACGACGTGATTGCAATGATGACAGACGCCTCGCTCAACGAGGTGCCGTGCTTTCGTTCACTGGCACGTCTGCGTAGATATTCCGCAGGCGACCATGAATACCTGCGATGCTCTGGTTTTCCGCCAAAAGAAACTGGATGACAGCGATCTGCTTTGAGCGTACCTACGTTAAAGATGGCATTTTCAAAACCACCCCACCAAGAAGAACTTACTGGAACTATAGGGGATGTACCACAACAAATTCCGCATTTTCTCATCCGAAATTTCCCGAGAAAAGAAAATTTGTCTCATTGATCATTAAACACCTCCCGTAGAAAGTGGAAACGTTGTTATCACAAATTCCGAAGAATACTTGCCCGATTTACTTTAAATTTTTGCCGAATACTCTAATGAACATTCAGAAAGATATATACACCACACATTTTTACTATAATACTAATGTATATGTTAATGGGAAACGTTGCTGCCAAAAATGTCAGTTTTAGCTAGGATAGCAGGGCATATAAAGCACTAAAGAAATAGTTCCTCCCATACATATTCTTTCACATTATATATATTTTTAAACAAAAATGGTATAGGCGACAATGTGCTGTTTTTTTCTGTATCGCAGTTGGTTTTAACAGAAAACAGGAAAGTTGTATGTATGGTTTATTAGCTTATGAACGGAGGACTACAACAGAATCCCAACTGTCCGAAACTTTGTAGTCCTACCATTTCACAGACGAAAATTGTGCTATACATTGCCACTGAAGCTACCATCCTTAGAAATGGAGCAGCAGAAGAAGTGTCTATCAAATCCCATTTACCAATGATCTCATCTAGTTTACCCATTCATTTTAAGCTAGTTCACTCCCCAATCAAGTTTCCTTTGCAATAACGACAAACGAGGCGCAAGGTCGGAGGGAAAAGTAAAAGGACAGTGAGGGGAAGGTATGGACATGGAGAGGAGAGAAGGGGGAATGATGGATGTAGAGAGAAGGGAAGACGGGATGGTCACAGAGAGGGAAGAGCTGGTGGTGCACTGACAAAGGAGGGGGTTGAGGGGATGAGCAAAGAGAGGCGGAAGGGTGAGACAGGCAGAGTGAAGGGGGTCGGGATTTTATGACGTATATCTAATTCCCATACATTAGCAATTGACAAGTTCACATACGGAGACGTTCCTCGTGAATCAGTCCATCTATTACTGAAAACCGTATCTACTACTATTATCTTTTTCGTAACCACTACTGCCACTTTCCACCTTTCATTTCGCTCCCTTCTCCGATACCTCCAGCTTGTCTTTCACATTTAGCCCACAGACGCTTGAGTCAGTCACGACCTTGGACACATCTGTAAATATGTCTTCCCCCGCGAAATCCAGCTTTTGTCCCTCTTCCGGCCAGCAGGTAGACGGAGCGCGCTCGGTCCTACAGGCGGCCACAATGGGACGGACCGGTCCCGGCGGCGGGCTCTTTGTGGCCCACGCGAACGCTCAGTCGCTAACGGCTCACTTCGACGAGTTCTGTGACCTGTTCTGCCAATCGCTGTTCCATATTATCCTCGTCTCTGAAACTTGGTTGAAACCAAACATATCTCCCGACGCTATCCGAATCACTGGTTACTCTCTCCTAAGGGCAGATCGTGAAACACGACGCGGGGGTGGTGTGGGTGCCTATGTTCGCTCTGATCTGAGACCTACTATACTATGCACATCGGATGCAAAGGGCGAAGAAGAAGCAGAGTTCTTGTTTTTCGAAATAAATACATCACATCAGAAACTGCTAATTGGAGTAATCTATAAACCTCCAAACGTCGGTGCAATGTCCTCCTTTCAGTCTGCCCTGTCCTCGCTCGTGACACTGTATGAACACATAATCATTATGGGCGACACAAACATCGACTTACAGTTAAAATCTCCCTCTGCAGAAAAACTAAGGAGACTGTTCCACTCCAATGATATGAGTTTAACACCGCTGGACCCAACTCATCACACGCCACACAGCCATACACTCATAGATATAATAGCAACAAAGCGACCAGATAAAATAATTCGCGCCAATCAGACATCCGCTCCAGGACTCTCTGCTCATGACGTGATATTCTTAAATTACTCAGTACATACTACCAAAGAAAAATCTCACCTGGTAACCTACAGAAACCTAAAAAATGTTAACCATGACGCCCTTCAAAAGGATTGCTCAGACATCCCTTGGCATGATATAAGCAATGAACCGACTTTAGACGGAAAAATTCGGGAATTATGTCGCAAAATTATTGCACTGTATGATAAACATGCTCCTCAACGCACTGTCAAGGTAAAGAGAGCTCCCGCTCCGTGGCTCACCACTGCATTACGCCAGTTAATGAATAAACGTGATGCTGCACATAGGGCCTTCAAGTGTAACCCAACTCCCGAGGGGTACGAAGCTTATAGGAAACTCCGAAATAGAACCAAGCATAGCGTGAGGAATGCCAAAATCAGACATGCCCGCTCTGTCGTATGCGGCATATCAAAACCTGCTGCACTGTGGAAAAAGCTGCGCAGTTTCGGTATAGGGAAGCGAAGATCTGACGCTGTTTATCAAGCGTCTGCAGAAGAATTAAACGATTTCTTCTCAACAGCTGTAAACTGCCACGCAGCGACAAATTACCAGCCCCAAGATATCAGTCTCTCGAGAGACAAGTTTTTCCTAAAACATGTCACTACCGGCACAGTACACAAGGCAATTATGAGAATCTCTTCCGAGGCAGTAGGAAATGATGGAGTGAGCATTGGCATGATTAAGAACGTCGTAAACACTATTACTCCAGTTATCACAGACATCTTCAACCTGTCTCTTGTCAGTAGTACATATCCTACTGAGTGGAAGCAAAGTTTAATTCAATCTATACACAAGACTGACAACCCTAAGTCGCCAGGTGACTACAGGCCGATCAGCATACTTCCTGCAATATCTAAAGCCCTAGAATACATCGTCCATGAACAGCTTCGCTTGGGAGGGGAAACACTGGTGGGTGCTTTGAAACGATTAATTTCTACCATCTGGGAAGCAGAAGTTATTCCTGAGGAATGGAAGGGAGCAATCATATGTCCCATATTCAAGAAGGGAGATGCTACTCATGTATCCAACTACCGAGGGATTTCGTTACTTGAAATTGGCTACAAAGTTTTTACAACACTGCTACTAAACCGCATGAAACCACTGGCTGAAGGAATTGTAGGGACCTATCAATGTGGGTTCGTTGCTGGACGATCGACAATTGATCACATATTTACTCTGAGGCAGTTGATAGAAAAATTCTACGAATTCAATAAGGATCTACACCTCATCTTCATCGATTTTCGACAAGCTTATGACAGCATTGACCGCGCCACGTTATGGGAAACGTTAGAGGAACTTGGCATCCCATCAAAATACATCCGCTTAATTGCTGCTTGCTACTCTCAGTCTACGGCCCAAGTGCGGTTTGGTAATCAACTATCACCATCATTCAGTATACAAAATGGATTGAGACAAGGAGATCCATTGGCGCCAATATTATTCAATTTGGCCCTGGAAAAAGTAAGCCGTGACACTTGTCGAACCAGAGAGATGGAGATGGTGGGAGCAGACACAATCTTGGCATTTGCTGATGATGTTGTGATCCTTGGCGACACTCTAGAGCAAATACGCAGGGATACTTCCCGATTCCTCCACAATGCAGAGAAAATTGGGCTGGTGGTGAACGAGGAAAAAACTAAATATCTTGTTGTATCACGCCGCCGAGATCTCCCTCCTTCCATTGATGTCGACAGGCATACCTTCGAACGAGTTGAAGAGTTCAAGTACCTGGGCTCCATACTAACAAATAGAAGTGAAGTAACGAAAGAAGTACAGCAACGTATAACAAATGCTAATCGCATGTTCTTTAGCCTGAACAATCTTTTCAGATCTCGGCTGATATCGCAGAAGAACAAGATCCACCTATACACGACACTGGTGAGACCAGTACTTTTATACGGCTGTGAAACTTGGGCAACATCAGCAACAGCAGAAGAAGCAATATGTGCATTTGAAAGGAAGGTACTTCGGAAGATATATGGACCCATCTACAATGCCATGGAAGGTAAATGGGAACGAAGAGAAAAAGAAGATTTATACCAGCGGTATGGAAAGCCACACATTGGACGAATATTGGCGCAGAAGAGACTCCAATGGTTTGGCCACATCCTACGGGCAGACGGATCCCTTCCAAACAGAGTCCTCCACTCTCAACCCACAGGAAAACGCCCTAGAGGACGCCCAAGAACTCGATGGAAGGATAGGATAACAACGATCCTGAAAGAAGTGGAACCAGCAGCCGTGGAGGAGGACGCCAACGACCGGATGAGATGGACTGCCATCTGCAACAGCTCCCTCCTCTCGTGTAATTGACAGACACTGCGTGTGTGTTTTTTTGTTTTTTTGTTTCTGTAATGTATCCCTCTTGCCTTTTAAACCTTTGATTGAATGCCCTGTTTATTTTTTCGTTTTTCTTTAAGCTGTAATGTACATATGTAACTTTTACTACTGTATAGAGTACTTTTGTAAGTCTTTTTGTCTTTACTTTTCCTTTTGTTTCTTCTTGCTGTAGGCCTTAAAGGCCCGATAAGGCAATAAATGATGATGATGATGATGATGAACAGCTGACAGATTACCTCAAAACTCATAACTTCCACGACAGATATCAGTCAGGCTTTCGAAAGCACCATAGTACAGCAACTGCATTAATCAAAGTAACTGATGACATTAAACATGCTATGGACAGACGTGAAGCTACCATCCTAACACTGCTTGACTTTAGCAAGGCTTTTGATACAGTTGACTTTGATATATTACTAATTAAAATGAAGCAGCTGAATTTCTCAAACAGCGCAATACACTGGTTCGACAGTTACCTCAAAAACAGAAGTCAACAAGACATTTGTGGGTCGGAAAAGTCATCGTGGAAAAACGTGCACTCTGGAGTTCCCCAAGGCTCCGTCCTTGGTCCATTATTCTTCTCACTGTACATTAATGATATTTCTTCAGTGATTCACTCCTGCAACTACCATCTATATGCCGACGACATCCAACTGTACATAAGAACATTGCTGACGCAGTAGCGAGTATGAACGCAGATCTTTGCTCTGTTTCTCGAGGGGCACAGAACCTAGGTCTGAAACTAAACCCCAAGAAATCCCAGGTCATACTTATATCTCATCCAAAGTTAATCAGTCGGTACTTTCGCGAAACAGTCCCTCAAATACTCCTCAATGGTACCCAACTTCCATACCAAAAAACAGTAAAAGACCTTGGAATAATCTTGGATGAACACCTAAACTGGGAAGAACAAACAGTCACAGCTTGCCGGAAATCGCTCTCCTCCCTACATGCAATTCAAAAATTTAGAAAAATATTTCCAACCCATGTTAAACAAAAATTAGTCCAAACACTAGTCTTGCCTAATCTTTACTACTGTGATGTAGTTCAACACGGCACAAATAGTGAAAATTCGAGATGCCTCGAGCTAGTGATGAATGCTTGCGTTAGATACGTATGCAACATACGGTTGTATGATCATATCAGTCCTTCATACTCCCAGCTAGGTTGGATACGCCCACATAAGGCACGCGATCTCCGCACGATGTGCTTACTTCATCGATTTCTTAGCCACTGGTGCCCCCAATACTTATCTTCTCACATTAAACACCTATCATCATTCCACAACCGCAAGACCAGATCGGATACGTCTAGCATCTTGGCTGTACCTTTACATAACACAAAATCTTTCTCAGTGTCATTCTCCATCTCAGCCATACGACTATGGAACGCGCTCCCCTGCGGTCTGCGTCTTATCCAGAACCACTCAACATTCAAGAGGGAACTCAAGACTTACATATTAGGGACGGTATATCCACCAATGTTGTGCCCCTCTCATCTTTTTCTTTCTCCTCTCCATCATAGCTTCGAATTTTACCATTCTATTTCTCTTCCTCTAACCTATCTACCTCTTCTATATCTCTTTCACCCCATTCCATCGTCTTATGTCTCTGCTTGATGAGAATAACTCACAAGCTGCAAGAATATAACGAGAAAATTCCCAACTAGCAATAGGACTGACATTCATAAAAGAAAAATATGTTTACTTTCATATACATAGTCATTATTATTATTATTATTATTATTATTATTATTATTATTATCATTATTATTCTTGATTGATATAATTTATTTTTTGATTGTTATAATTATCATTGTACTACTTTTATAATCTCTATTTTTTCTTTAACATTAATACTGTATAACATGTCATATGTCCTTAATGTTCTGTAGAAACTGAAATTTGTTGAACCTGAGTATGCCTGATTAGGTGTAAGAGAGGGCCTGAAGGCCCTAATCTTGCCAGGTAAAATAATCGCATAAATAAATAAATAAATATCAAAATCCCTACAGTAGTTTCTGAGAATAGTCTTCATACCGAGACAAAAGAACGCTACCGGGGATTTTTGTAATCCGTGTAGGTGGTATAAGCGCGTATGCTAAATTCATCACAAACTTATATCTTTACTCATGTAGAAGCTATAGCCATGTGAATCACTGAATCGTTCTGAAACACGCTGTGTTTTGCGCCACAATGTAACTGCATGTGCTACAAATTAGTAACAAACCTACAACGCTCATGTATGCATTTCCACAATAGCAGTTTATTAGCTTTTTGTCTGCTGTTGTTTCATTGTACAGCCTATATTTTTCATCTTGACTAAGAGGCCTCCTTACCCTTGTGGCCACTTTCTGGGATACCCTGCGGCTGTGCAAGTGAGAAGGACTTCTGAGGTTTTAGTGCTGATATAATAATGGTATGTATTTACCCTGTCTAAAATCGTAGTAGCTACTAGTGCACCTTATACAGTTCAAGATAAATACGTACTCTCTATATGCCTCCCTGAAGTTTCGTATCAGTGTGTCACAATTTAGTTTATAATATCATATTACCCTGAAGACGACAATCGCTGCACACACATTAGTTTTCTTTCCACAGAATTACGAGGCGAATATATCAGTTCTTGTATTGGATGGTATCAGGATGGCAAGCGTCAAGGAATCTGGATAGTTGCGAGTATGATCCCATCTGGAATGAAAGAAGGCAGCGGCAGACATATGCTCTAATACAAAAGTTTATAGACTATTGCGTACCATATACGATACGTATTTAGATTGACTTTGCTCCGCGTCAGCCTTTTTAGGTTCTAGAATACCTGTATTAAATGAATGGTCACGTTGAAACATTTTGGCATCGGCCTCATACAGGTTTTTTAGTGGGGGCCAATACTTTTCGTAGAAACGACTACCGACATAGATGGCTTACAGTTTGTAGTAACCTTCCATGTGTTTGTAACATAATACGTTATCAAGAGACACCAGCAGAAGCCAGTCCTTGGAAACTAAGGGCTCCCAAACGCGCAATTCTGAATTTCTTAATATGTTCCTACCCCACAAGGAATTTCTTCTGAGCAGCATTCTCATTAGTAATCCTCTATATGTGGACATAAACACGATAAACAAACACTTATGAGCCAGAACGTTATTACCACCGACCTACTATCAGTATCAACCCGTCCTGGGGATAGCAGCGTCACCTGGCAAGGAATGACGTCTATTCAGACGAACGCACGGCGCATATAGTAGCAGTAAACGTTCTGACCGTATGTTGAATGAGGAAGGCGCGCGGTCTATACGAGGGCAAACTGTGTAGGCTCCGAGACTCGGAACGAGCATTTCAGAAACTGCACACGACTTGTAGGGCGCTCGAGGGGTGTTATGATAATGTCTTCAGCACATGTCGAAATCAAGGTGAAACCGCGTCCAGATGTCGTGGGATTGGGCAGCCATTCTTCAGATGTCGGACGTTGTAGGTTGGGCAGACTGGTACTACAGGACAGGCGGCAAACTGTGGACGAACTAAAATTAGACTTTAATACTGGGCAGAGCACAAGTGCTTCTGAAGACAGCGTTCTGACCGCTCCTAACGATGGGGTTCCGCAGCCCGTGCTATAGCCGCGTCACCTAGCAAGGCACCTCCGCGCAAAGGGGCGCAGCGCAAAAGGAAGTGTGGGGAGATGAGAACTGCGTATGCGCGGCAGCAGGGGGTGAGCAAACAAGTCCACGTTGCCGAACTACATTGCTGCAGACGAGTATCGTTTACTTACGGTACATTGTATTATACGTTCAAATCTATGAGGGGAATAGTAAGTATTAAAACGAGATTCGGTCAGTCGTCATGAGAGAAATATTAATTCACGTCTTCACGACGTTGCGTCCACTGGTCCACAGATTTACTTTGCGTGACGTCGGGAGGCGAGAACAGCTGACACAGTTTTGTAAAGATGTGAAGTACAAATTTTCTCAAAATGACAAGGTAATTGAAACAGCTTGCAGTAATTACCATTTATGGCGATTTGAATTGCATTGTAAGTAAAAATTTAATACACAACAAAATGAACTTCAAGCACAAATAGAAATCATTATATTTGCTTGACAACTGCTTCTGCTCAATATAATTTTCAAAAATGTGTGTGTGTGTGTGTGTGTGTGTGTGTGTGTGTGTGTGTGTGTGTAGATGTGTTTGACTGTAGTTAAGTGGAATCGCTGCATGTAAAAAAGAATTGGTGCTAGAAAAGATTAATGTAAACGACTATCATAAAAATGGTCAGCAAGCTGTCACTTTTTCGTTGTTAACAGGCATTATGAGTGTAAACAAACACGTTCGATATTACAGTGAGAGACAGCATTTATAATCCATTGAAAAAGCAAACAATTAGCCATTATCTGTGAATAACTCCAGGGAATCTGACCTATAACGTCGAAAACCACCGGTATCTCGACAAGTAACATTTACTGCCATTTTAGGGCCTTATCCAGTTCGTTCATGGTGGTAGAAGCTTAGCTTCTCCTTGGGCAATATGTTAAACATTGTAGTCTGCATAATTAAAAGGACACAAAGTCCTAATCAAAATTACTACGAGGTTATTATTATTATGAATGCAATTGATATGTTGAGAAACAAATTTCTTAAACCATGAGTCTTTAAAACTAAGAAATATTATTACTGTCTTCCGAAGTCTACAGCGTAATACCATCGTCACTTCTATTTGCGTCTGTTTCCGAACAATCTCACGCCCGGGTTCCGGGTTCGATTCCCGGCGGGGTCAGGGATTTTCTCAACCTCGTGATGACTGGCTGTTGTGTGATGTCCTTAGGTTAGTTAGGTTTAAGTAGTTCCAAGTTCTAGGAGACTGATGACCATAGATGTTAAGTCCCATAGTGCTCAGAGCCATTTGAACCATTTTGAACCGAACAATCTGATTGTAAATTTATGGTGATAGGTTCAAGGCATGTATCTATCATCACTTACCTGTCAAATTCTTCTCTCTGAAGGTTTGCAGCACACCACACAGACTGTGCCCACACTACAGGTGGGATGTTGTCTGTTAACTTATTGTGTATTGCCTCATGCACAAGCTATTTACTGTATGTTATCTTGAATGTTTTCTTTTTTTTCGCCCACATCGCCTTAAAACACTTTGACGAAATTAATTCCATGGGGCTACAGTGAGAGTGATACGTGGGTAAACGCGAAACTGTGTGATCCCATGCACGTGCAAGGAAGTCAAGTTTGTACGTTCTGTCACATGACTTGTATAAACTAACTAGCTGCAGGACATCAGCACGAGTCTGGGTTATACGGAGCTTAATAGTTTTATTTTTAAGCCGGGGAAAAATATTCGCTTTTTCTGATGTTTGTACTAGATGTTTTCTCTGTAACGATTGAACTATAACTGGCAATGACCGACTTCGGAGCGAGGTATTGTAACACTACGCTACTGCGCACGATACTTATTAAAGCCTGTACTATGGTAAGTTGACGGGCTTCACCTTATAATAAAGGATTTTGGTATATATGTTGACCGCGTGTACCTGAATGGAGGCAAAATCAGACTTTCACCCACTCAGTAACAACAATGATACGTCAAGCAAGTCTGAAGTGCAACTACACGTCAGGACGGACAAGAAACAACACAGCATATGCTACCAAATTGTTAATAATACGGTCGCCAGCCTAATTAGGCATTAACTGAGTTTCTTCCCAGTACAAGTTGAAGTACGTTCATACAAAACCTCACGTAATAATACTGCATAATATGGTAAATTTTGGAACCAGAAAAATCTACTGAACTAATAATTTCACTTTCTGTACTAATATGGACAAGCCAAAAATACACAACAATACACTATAATGTTTACTACAAATTTCGTACTGTCTATTGATCTAATTAAAATCGGTCATAGGTTACCCTAGAAATAGCACTTTCGAAACACGCATACAATGTCAATTTTGAAAAGGGTAAAACACTAATAAATTTTGGTTTTATATTGACTTAAACTTTGCTGGTCAAATCAGTTCAGTTCACTTCAGAATTCAAATGAATAGAAAAGAAAAAGGGGGGGGGGTTAAACTGTTATGGTCACTGTATTGAAATTTTGATTATTAAAAGTATTAAGCATTCAAGATTTCCAATATATGAGTTATTACTCTTTTTAGCTTATTTCCTGCTCATTTAACTACCATTTTATCTGCCTCAAATAATTAAACTTCATTACTAAACCAATTTCAACATTATCTTCCAACTTTGTCAGACCTATGTTCCTTACTTGTATATTCATTAACAATAAAGTTCCTTAAACATCATTCTAGCATAGATAGGTCTGCAGGTAATTCTTATTAACATAAACTTTATATCTTCATTTCGGGACACTCGATTTGCACAACATGTGGATAGGACCCTATCTAGGTTAGTGATGAGGATAATTAAATGATAGGACAATTCTTGTAAAAGTTAAGTTGTTATTGAACAGTCAGGAACAAAAGTAACACTGGTCCACACGAATACAGTACTAAATGTTTCAACCTGTTCGTGTCGATGCGGCGGTTGGCGGGCGGCGAGATGGCGAGGCGCACAGCACACATACAATCACAGCTATGGCTCTTGATGTATCGGCACTTTGCTTCTTCTTAGCGTCGCAATCCTTTTCCATTTAGTGCCTATGGAATATAGCCATGCTGTATAGTCGTTGGAAACAGCACATCCGAGGCTCAATGAAATCACGTTTTCCAGGAGAGCCTCCTCGATCCAGAGCGTGTTTCTCAGACCGATGCCCAACTCCGGCTACTACTGCTGAGCCCGTTATGCTGTGCCGCGCCCGTGTGCATTTTCCCGCGCTCGCCTGCCATCCACCTTTTACCGCTCCCCTACAGACAGGGTATTCACCCGAGGTTTTGCATTCTACATATCCTAATACATTGCCTCCGTATGGACCAGACTCACAAGTACAACTTTAACATCTTGCAATAGTTTCAATGTTTCTTACATTTCAATTTTGTTATAATATTGCTTGCAATTTGACATAAGCACTAATATTCACATCGAAAGTTGTTTATTGTTTCCTCAACACAATGACATGAAAAGAAAAGAAATGAAATCAGAATATCGATTACACTAATTTATCGAAAATCAGAAGAAAAAATTATTATATGTACATTAGTATAGCGTTGGTGTTGTTACAGTATGACAAGAATTGTGAACCACGTCACGAAACCGACAGCGTTCATTGCCGAATAGTAACCACTGCTGTTTTTCTTACACGTATATACAAGTTTATTCTCAGAAATAAAACCAGAAGAAGAATCAGCATGTAGAATAATTATCCGAAAACCTATCAGTATGAGAATTTTAAAACCGCCGGTATCATCACTCAGCGTCTTGTCACGGCCCGCGCGGCTTCCCCCGTTGGAGGTTCGAGTCCGCCGTCGGACATGGGAGTGTGTGTCGTCCTTAGCGTAAGTTAGTTTAAGTTAGATTAGGTAGTGTGTAAGTCCAGTTTTTTACCATCACCATTTTCCAGCAATCTTCTTGGAATGCTTCTAACGGACCCATGTTTCATCAGGGTTATAGACTGTTGAACTGCCCCCTTCTCGTGTATCGTGAATCTTTATATGGGATGTAGTTCGTGCTGCACCTATGTCACTTCTCTGAACTAAAAAGTCTCTTCTTAACATATCTCGAATCAACGTCTTTTAAAGTTCTTTACCTTGACGAAGCCCATACCAATGAAGCCTGTAAATCGTTTATTTGTATGTCGGGCATTCATCAGTCACATGGAGCGCTTTAAAACATCGTTGTTAAAACCGCCCATTTGTGTTACAGCTTCCTCGCGATTTCGATGCTTTCCAGGTGACACGAAAGCAACTGTTTCTACAGTTCCTACAGCTCTGACACTTTCGTTTACAATTCTCTTTACAGTCCTCTTGCTAACTCCACATCGTTCTGGAGTCCGTTCTTGTGTTTTCCAATGTTAACAGTAGGAGGCCTGTTTTTAAATTCGAGTTTCAAAAAGCTATAAATGCCGTGAATAATCCGCCTCGCCTGCTTGTGAAGCACTTCACATTTGTTGCCGTCACCTGACTTCTTTTAATCGCACTTAATCATTTACAAGATACAAATCCACAGCTATATTTCTGCAAGGAGAATAAGGAAACAAAAAAGTTGATAGTAGAATTAATAATTTGGTTATCGCGGAGTATGGCAAGAGTGCAGCATGTAGGAGAGAGATTTTGCTCTCTAACTGTAAATTTCTTCTAGCCGCTAGGACAGAGAATGAATATTATTGTCCACCAGTGGTTAGTGCAGTGGGATGCGCAGAACGGCTGAAAATTGGGCCGCCTTCTTACATGACGCACAGCACAACATCCGCAACTTTGACTGGAATTGGCACATGACCATCGCCACAGGACGTCGGTGCAGTGGTAGAGCGTTGCATGGTCTGATGAATCCCGATACCTTCTGCATCATGCCAATGGGTGGCGCGAATATGTCGTCTTCCAGAGGAACATATCCTTGATACCTGTACTGTGGGAAGGAGACAAGTTGGTGGCGGCTCCATTATGCTCTGGGTAATATACACGGGGCATCCATGGGTACAGTGGAGCTCGTGGAAGGCACCGTGACGGCCAAGGAATCGCGTACACTGGTTGGAAACCACGTACACCCCTTCATGGAGATCACGTTGCCGACGGCACTGCCATGTTTCAACTAAATAATGCTCTATGTCACAAGGCCAGGAGTGTGATGGCGTGGTTTGACGAATACAGTGGCGACTCCCAATTGACGTGCCGCCCCCGAACTCGCCAGATCTGAACACTATCGAACACATCTAGGATCTGTCTGAACGTGGTGTCAGAGCTCATCGCTAACCTCTCTGGGATTTACGGGAATTAGTTGAACTGTGTGTGCAGATGTGGTGACAATTCCTTCCAGCGACCTGACAAGCCTTATTTTCTTCATTCCACGGAGCATCGTGGCTGTTATCCGTGCCGTAGGTGGAGATATCGATTATTAGGTAGGTGGTCCCAATGTTCCGACTGATCAGTGTAGATACATCCTTGCCAGAATTATATTTCTGCTCACTCGATCGTAACAGCTGTGTACAGCAATAAGCAATAGAATAATAAAAAGAAAGTGCTTCTGCCCCAGGATGAAGAGAAGAGCTCGAGAGTTTAGTGCGACACGGTACCTGGATATCGTCACATCCTATACCGGCCGGGTGCAGGGTGAGCAAACGTTGCCGGATATCAGTGCAATAGACCGCGAGCAGACAGTCTCATGCTTCAAACATGTCATCTCCATGGTCATTCAGGCACAGTAGTTTACCAGCTGCTGTTCCAGGCGTTGATACTATACTAGACATACTGTACGGTCACTGAAGCCCTTCCTCACTGTAACACAGACCGAATTAGAGCATGCGTTTGAACCCATTTACTACAACTCAATGGAGAATAAAGTAATGTCCAAAATGTATCGTTTCTAGGCTAGAAATGTTTTTGTTAGCAGTACGCCATCTTCAGACACAATACGTTTTCCTCCAGTTTGTTCGAAACTACCGCCTTTCCAAGAGATTTTGGGCGTTACATCTGCTATAGTCTATCACCAATCAAGAAATCAATGACATGTTAGTTTTGTTCGGAAAAACATTTCAGAGGAGATAAACAAAACTAATCTACATCTACATGCACATTCCGCAAGCCAGCCCTGTTAAAATAATGAATGGTTCGCGGGAAACTGATTGCTGGTAAGCTTCTATGTGGGGTGGAATCTCTCTCACTTTATCTTCATGGTCTGTTCGTGAAATGTACCTCTCGGGAAGCAATGCATTGGTGGACTCTTCCAAGGACACTAATAATAAACCGCACGATGAGGCAGAAAGACTGTCTTGCAGTGCCTGCGATTGGAGTTTGCTAATCATCTCCGTAACGCTCTCTTGCTTACTAAACGGACCCTGACGAAACGCTTTTCTCGTCTTTCGACCTTCTCTATTCTTCTCATCAGTTCTATCTGGTAGGGTCCCAGACTGTCGAGCAATTCCAGGTATTGTTCGAACGAATGCGTCGTAAGCTTCTATGTTGATGGGCTGTATTCCCTAAGGATTCTTGCAATGAATCCGTCACATGCCTTAATTTTGTTTGGTGGTCGCATTTCGGGTTGCTCCGTACGCACAAATGGTTCAAATGGCTCTGAGTACTATGGGACTTAACATCTGAAGTCATCAGTCCCCTAGAACTTAGAACTACTTAAACGTAACTAACCTAAGGACATCACACACGTCCATGCCCGAGGCAGGATTCGAACCTGCGACCGTAGCGGTCGCGCGGTTCAGACTGTAGTGCCTAGAACCGCTCGGCCACTTCGGTCGGCTCTGTACGCACACTCATAGACATTATGTGGAACTGACAGCTTCCAGAGACTGTTCTGCAATCGTGTATACATGCCGAAAATATTATTTCTGTCTATGCATTCACAATACGTTAAGTTTGTTTACGTTGAGAATCAATCTCTACTCCCTGCACCAAGTGTTGATCCTCTGACGTCTTCCTGCGTTTGGTTACAGCTTTCTAGCGTTACGGCTTCTCCACTAACAACAGAGCCATCCACGAAAGGCCTCATGGAACATCCGATTATCTGCTTGGTCAAGTAAAATGTTATTACTGAGTACCTTTGGCCATTTTCTGCACAGGTGAAAAACTTACATACCTCGCTGCTGAGCGCTCTAAAACAGCCAACGCAAACGTATACACACTTAAAACTTGCACATTTTCACATGTTTACAGCAGCCCCATGTTTTCAAATGACACACTTCAGTTAGTGATTATGGGATGTATTAAAAAACATAGCACCTGTTATTATAATTTTCATGAAAAATGAAATAAAAAGTAATAAAATTTATAGTTGTGTCAGTTAAAGATTTTTTATTAGTTATTTAGTTTCCTATCTAGATTGCACACATGTTTCTTAATGGTGACTGATTTCGAACAGGTCCGTTGATTTTCGAGCCATTACCTGCGTCTTTGTCATTTGAGTCTAAAATAATTCCAGTTCATTATTAGTGTATGGTAATCGATTGTGCCAAGGAGAAACATTTCGGATGCATATTATAGGAATAGATCAGAACGTTTATGTACTATACTGGAATTATTTTCCAGTCACATGGTAAAGATACAGGCAATGGTTCCTAAAAACTTCCTCATTCGAAACTAGTCACTATTCACGAATATATATGTACCAGTGTCATGGAACGAAATAAACAATAAAATATAGTTGCTTGTTCTTTACGCCAGCGCAGAGTTGCAGTGGCACATAAAGAGGGTTTTCTTTTTGTAATGCGTATATTGTATAATATACAAGACTAACCATGATTGTTAGCACATTGTATGACTCAGTTTTGTTACTTCTGTTGGTCAGTACATAATTTATACACCTGAACATCTTATAAAGCACGGTAATGCAGACATTTCTAATGTATGTAAACAAATGAAGTGACATGAGTATGCAATGGAGGAAGAAAAAGTGACTGAATTGGTGGGGAAGAGAGGATCGGTGTTGTAGGATACGGTACGGCTGACACACTGGGTGGCAGCAGGACAAGGCGTAGGGAGAGAGTACAAGTGATATTAAGAAAAGAGTTTATTACGTGTGGATGAGAAAAAAGGGAATCTTGTTTATTGATCCTTTTTAGGCTGTTGTACTGAGACAGCCTTTCCTAAATACACCATGTGATCTGTTATCCTATAGTTACTGCCTGTCCATTTAGCTGCCTATGAATATGTAGGGTCTCTGTTATTGTTTACTGTTCAAGAGTAAAATCAGAATTTCACATTTTGAAGATTATTCAAGTTCCACAGGTAACAGGATGCAAATGGCGGAAAGAACAACTGCTTAGTAATCAGGGATGGATATATATTGAAATCCATGTCTGAGCCATTCTTGATATTCCTTTTCGGTTTATCATAAAGATTTTTAACAGAAAATAAGAAAGAAATCTCTAAATTTTCCTAACAGTGTTGGTTCTAGACAGTAAGCAAGCTGTTATCTTGAAATTTAAAAGAAACAATCATAATTGATCACAAAAATATCTTTTAACTATTTTATCTTATTGGTAACCGCTTTCAATATTGATCATCATCAAACCGTTACATTTGTCCTCAGACTGTGTGCTGATACCCGAGTAAAGCAGGAATATATGTCAAGAGGCCCATTCGACGAATGCATTCGTAAAGCATTCCACTAGGTGTCTCTAAACGCCACCTAAGGATACATATAACGGTCTTATAACGATAAAAATTGAAAATTGTTGCCACTAAAATTAAATAACTGAAAAAAATTGTGATGAAGACTGATTATTTCTTTTAAATTTGATATCGAAATTGTATGTTTGTTAAGTAATTTATATGAATTTCCCGATGTTGTAGCAGTGGAAATCATTTACCGTTGCATTGCACGGACTAATAATATGAAAACTGGCATGAAAATCAGAAATCAAAGTCTTCAACATTACTGCGCTATTACCTCTGTCTGACGCAATGAGTTATACCGTTGTCTGTTCTTTCCATTTTTAATCATCTAATTTTTTCCGTCTGTTCTGTTTCCTTTAAATGGAAGACTTATGAAGCTGTGATGGAGTAAGTTACATGGTGACTGCCTGTTGTCTTGCAAAGAAGTATTTAGAAAATCAAACCTGCCTGTTCTAAATACTAATTTAGTCTTGTTCTTCGACACCCATTAAGTCAGTGAGATATCTCTGGCAGCGTAATGGCTCCACGAACTTATTTTTCAAATGTAATTTTTCCTGAGCCGTGACTTCTAAAGTCCATTTATCTTCTCATAAGCTTCGTGTTAAAGTAGCCTCTCGCTTGAGCGTATTTTTGGAATTGCTAATAAATTAGTTCCTCTGAAAGTAATTATTCAGATGAATTTGTGACCCGTTCTCTCTTCTTAATTGCTCAACGGTTAATGAAACTCAGTACTTGACTTCCCTTGTTATTAAGTTCGAGGAAAACGAACCTTAAACCTAACCTTTCGCAGAAGTTAAACTCAGTTGCTGAAATATTATGTTTCGAATAAGAAAAATAGCTCGTTCAAACAGAGCGTGAGTGGCAGGGAATAAAAGTGAGGCACTATAAGAAGATGCACTATATTTTTCACAGTATAATGTGTGTATGTACAGTGAAAGCGCTTTCAAATAATTAGGCCACACAACTGTAGTTAGATATTCAATATTATTTATGTAGCAATTGCCGTTGCTGTTTAGACACTTTAATAAATCACGTCTGTACTTTTTATACCTTGTACCAACCTCTACATTTTTGTGTTTTTTTTTCTTTACCAGCTGTATTGTTGACAAATCACAGATACAATATGGAATAGTAGCTTTTACGTTTGTTCGAAAAATTGCTCTTCAAATTAATAATCAAATTAAACTACCCACGTCTTCTCTGCAGGAACATACTACTTGTCGCGAAATATGCGATGTGTCCACAAAGCAGATGTGCCAGTTTAGTAGCTGAAGGACTCATTTAAAAATTGTGAAACGGTTTACCAATTCTGCAATTCTACTGTTGCTCTCTGTCACGAATTTTTCACTCCATTATAGGCAAATCAATTTTTGATTGGAGTCTTCAGTATCTAGAGTGACAGGTCCGCGCAATACAAATTTTTTGCGAACGTGAGACGGAGTGGTTAACCAACCTTCAGGTTATCATTTACTGAAGAAGTATGGAAATACCGTCTGCTAAAAATTTCAAATATATGTGTACGCCCCTTGGAAAACACTGGACAAATAACTCTGGGAGAGTTTGTAATTACATTATATGCAGAAATGTTGAAATTATTGTCTTCACTTAAAAGTGAGAAGAATAACACGACCAGTCGAAAGGAGATAGCAGCCTAATAAGAACAGAAAACGGACGTAAACAGAAGAAAGGATAATGAGTAGCGTTGTTGCTAATGGTATTAGCGATAAACTTCACATCAGAACTGGGGATCATGAAGACTACAAACTGAAGGAATTATGGTACCTTGGAAGGAAAATAACAGACAACGGACGAAGCAAGAATGACATTAACAGACGTATACAATCAAGGAGAGAATTCCAGGACAAATATGCTAATACCAGAAATTGGCCTTAATTTGCAGAAGAAGATATGAGAATGTGTGTACGTTCGGAGCACAGCATTATGAATCATGGACTTTAAGAAAATAGAGAAAGAAGAGAATATGTTTGGAAGTGATGATATACAAAGGATATAGAAAATCAAGTAGACTGATAAAAAGGGAGATGGTTGTCCACAGAATGACGAGGAAGAGACCTTGTGAAGAGCTCTAGAAAGAAGAAGCGACAGGACATGTGTTAAGACATCAAGGAACAGATTCCATGGTACTTCAGGGAACTGTAAAGGGTAATATATATAGGTGAAGAGAGAGAATTCAGTGTAACCAAAAACTCATTAAGGATGATGGGTAAAGTGCTGTTGTGAGATGAAGTATCTGGATGAAGTCGTAGGGTTTACTTCAAACAACCCAGAAGACTGTTGAAAAAACGCAATGTATGTTGCAGACACAACTGGTAGAAATTAAATGAAAACAGCCAGTAGAAGTGTGACCCTTAGAGATGAGCGTCTAAAGAAGACAGCCATTAACATACGTGATAGCACTTTAGTATCAGGCGTCTGGCTGAAAAGCTGTTCATTATGTTAAAAATTTGTTTAAGGTCACCCACAGAGCATGCACAAACAATTGCATCCTGGCAACTCAAAAATAATAAAAAAGGTTAGAAGACAAAACAGAACCCAGTGTCTAATGCACTTTTGATACCATGATTATATATATATATATATATATATATATATAGAGTCAAAGAGTTGGAAAAATGCATGGTGCATAAAAGAAGAAGAAGTGGGAAAAGATGTGTCGTGGAGTCTTGCTGACCGGATGAGTGCTGTAGCTGACTGAAAGTGTTTTAGAAAAATATCGGGCGCGAATGACACTGTGAAATGTTTTTGATTACACTAAATCGAATTTGTCTGACTCTGTTGTAGCTCGTTCTTAATATCCTGGACACTGACACTGCAATGACGTTGACGTCTTAGCTGGTCCCAAACATGTTCTACCAGGGGTAGATCTGGGAATATGGCTGGCCTCGAGGGTACCTCAACATCACGCAGACAGACACACATGTAACATGTGCTCTAGCATATTGCTGCCGAAAAATGAACAGACAATATTGCCGCATGAGTGTTAATACATGAGGACCCAGGATGTCCGTAACATACCGGAGATCCCTCAGTCGCTAAATGTTGGGACGTGATGTCACGGCTCCCCACACGATGTCGGCAGAAGTAACACCGCTGTACCTCTCAAAAATAACTGGAGAATGAGACCTATACCCAGGTCGGGGCCATACGTTGGTCATCTGGGATAGTGCAGAACAATGATTCATGGCTGAACACAATGTGTAGCCATTCGTCGGGGGTCCACCTTCCCGATCACTGCACCATTCCACACACAACCGTTTGTCTGTGGAGTTCACGGTAGCCTATGTATGGGACCGTACTTCCACAGTCCGGTTGCTACTGACTGCCGATCATTGGTGCAGGAAGACACAGAGTGTTGCAAGGTGTCTGCCGTTTGTTCTCGGATGGCAGGGAGACATGTGAAAGTGTTGCAGTTTTCTTGAGAGGGGGAGGTTCAGCTGTGCTGCAGCTCGATTTCGTGTTTCCACCCTCTCTTGGAGGTGAGACGGTATCGTTTAGTTGGCACGGTTGTGGTTGTTTGTCTTCTTCTCGTGTTGACTGGCGCCACTCGGTTTCGCAAGCGTTGCCTGTCCGCTAGTGGCAGCAGCGGCGGTTATCGATATGTAGTGAGTGTTGCCCTATCTTTGGAGCGACGTCGTTGTTTTTCTGGGTCGTGTGAGTGTGGCAGTTCGGTTGGAGCACAGGAGGAGCCAGGCCCGAGCAGTGCGGGAACACGCCGGGACAGCTAGTGGCACACTTGGAGTGCCGGATGGAAGGGCTGTGCCCACGAGGGTGCACGACCTCATCGTAAACCCGATCCAGCAAGCTTTAAGATGAGTACTTTTCAATCCAAGTAGAGAAACCTCCACCATTGTGGTACCTCGAGGTTCTCCAGTGACTTGGGCTCGCGTTGCTGCTCGTAGTGTCACTGAGGCAAAGAGCAGTGAATGGAGTGCTTGCAGAAGACGGATCTGATTAGCTTTCCTCGGCTTCTCTTTACTGTGTTCAACTAGTTACGATTTGTTAAGTTAAACCAGCGGCCGGTGGGTAATTCTTCTACTCTGGTGGTATTGGTTCCATTCTTGTTCAGGGCGCTCTAAACAGAGTATTCTGGGGATGTAGCGCAGACCGCCGGTTCCGGCTTTGGCGTCTTGTTCCATCGTTGAATTTGGTTTAGCGGAGGTCAGGTAGCATCAGCAAGATTATCATTAGTCATTCGTTATATTGCCACTAGTCTGAGTTACCATCTTGTGAAGTGAATGCAACTCTTGGCTGCCTATCTCATCGGTCGCGAAAGTCTTTGTTTGCGGACCTTCTCAGGGGTCGATTCCGGGGGAACCGTCTGGATCAGTTGGTTTTTTTTTTTTAAATTAACTTTTGCTATTGTATTTGCTGTTTTGCAGCAGGTTTCAAAATTCTTTTATATTATTGCCCTTCCTGGCGTGTAAGGCCTTCAGCCATGATTATGGTTCATTTGCCTTAAAATTTTAATTTGGTATTTGTATTTTAGTAGTAAGCCTTAAAACTTTATTTACTGCCATTCCTGGCGTCTCATGCCTTCTGCGGTGTTTGTGGCGACTTACCTTAATATTTCAATACCTGTAAGTTGTAAATTGCAGCGAGTTCTTAGACAGTTCTTAATTCATTGCCGTTCTTGACAGGTAAGGCATTCAGCCGTGATTGTGGTCGCTTGCCTTAAAATTTTAATTTGGTATTGTATTTCCGCAGTAACCTTAGTTACTGCCATTCCTGGCGTCTGATGCAGTCTGCTGTGTTTATGGAGACTGTAATTTGTAAGCTTCAGCGAGTTTTAAGCAATTCTCAATTTATTGCCATTCCTGGCGTGTAAGGCCTTCTGCCCATATTACAGTGACTTGCTTTTAAAACTTTTTCTGTTGTATCTGTATGTAAATGTTGATTTGCAAAATTGTAATTCTCTGAAAACACTATTATTTACACCGTCGTTTATTCCTTCATTAATGATGTGTGGTATTTTCTTTATTTATAGTTGAGTCTGGAATTACTGGTTTAAAATATATTCTGTGTGATTGTAAAAGGCATCCTATAGTAACTGATTACGGCTCTATCTACAATCGTAACCGAATCCTGCCTTCCCGTGACTACCACCAGGTTTCAACTGCTATCATCTCTCAAGGGGTCAGGCGTGCTCAACCGAACCCTTCACGATAAGTGTGGATGTCCCAATATACCCACCCGAACATCGGGCCACTGTCGCATCATCACGCCCCACGAATCTGGGTATTGTGAGATTCGAGCATCGACCAGATAGTCAAATGGAGACCCACAGTGATGTCCATTTTAAATGTTGTCTGTTGGTGATAACGCCGTGTCACACAAGTACCCACTATCTACGTGTCTTTCGCAGCGATCACTCGGCATCTGACGCGTTTACACCCCTTATACCAGTATAACCACCAGGTCTGGCAACAATACTAAACATAAGCAACACTTACGCTCTATTGAGGTCGTTCTACCTGTCACACTGAACTGCAGGTCTAATCATTATACATTGACATCCGTGCATGTCTTCCAGGTGCTTCATTTTTTTATCAGGCAGTGTATACCCGTGCTGAAGAAGCACAAAAATATTCTTGAAAAGAATCAGAGTAATTATGAAAAAATAGTTTGTGATTTCAGACAAAATTAAAAGAAATTGGGAACAGCTGCTACTACATACACAAATGAACTGTCAAGATGTTCATCTCTTCAAGGCCTAGACATTTTGCACATAAATACTTGCAGTAATACGATGTTTAACAGTCAAAATTGTTTCCTTCGAGACAAGTACTAAATACTGAGCATTCTGAGAACACAAGGCGCTAGGTAAAATATTAAAAAGAGTTCTGCGGTGACACCATGATCTTACAGATCTATAGATGACTATTGTTTCCATCTTAATGAAGTGAGGTTGGGAAGTGGTTAGCACACTGGACTCGTGTTCTGGACGACGACGGTTCAAACCCACATCCGGCTATCCGATTTAGATTTTCCGTGATTTCCCTAAACCGCTCCAGGAAAATTCCGGGACTGTTCCTTTGAAATGGCATGGCCAATTTCCTTCCTCATCCTTGACACAATCCGAGCTTGTACTCCGTCTCAATGATCTCGACGTCGACGAAACGTTAAACATAATCTCCCCTATTTCTGCTGCTGCCATTGCCGTTCCACAGTTGAAAGTTGCTGGCAAGGATCTTCTTACGCCGATCCGACTACAGAATGTCACAAGCATCACCTGATGAGCGCAAGCGTAGCCGACTACCATATATGCTTAATTACACAGGTCAACGATAGAAAAACTTTTTGCTGAAAATACCTTATTCTTATGTTTTTAGGGTGGGAAATCCAAATATGATACTTAAAAAACTGTATCACCCACTATTTCCTCACATTTTACAGCTACATTTATTAAATGAAGCGATTTTTAAAGAATTTAACAGCTTTTATATAGTTAAAATAATGTGAAAAGAGGGTGTAATGCGTGAAGATGACGTTGGTAGCACTGCTGAAAAACATTTGTTGGCAAAGAAAGGTCGACTCTATTTTTGTGTTAACAGATAGTGTTTTGTTTACCGTCAACCTAACCTCACTTTACCATTTCCTGTACATGTGTTCAGCACAATGTCTAATCGTGGTTGTAAAATCATTTCTGACAGTTTTTGTTACATTTGTGGTGTATTTGTGTTTCAAAAACACCAAAGAAACATTACAGACTTCGCGAAAAAGGTTTATCTATCATATTTTGGATCTAAACTTGGTGATCAAGATCAACCTTGGGCACCGCATAATGTATGTCATGTGTGTGTTTAAGATATGGGAAAATTGTCCAAAATGGAGAAGAAAAGCCTTTAGATTTGCTGTTCGTATGATATGGAGGAAGCCAAGAAATCATTCCGATGATTACTACTTTTGCAGTATCGATATTACCGGTCATAATTCGAAAAACAAGAAGGTAATCCTAAGCTTCCGTCCGCCACACGACCATCAGAGCATGGTGCAGATTTGCTGGTTCCTGAACCACCAGATGATTTAAATTCTATTCCAACAGAATTATTTTCTGATGTACAATGTGATTTAGATGAACCAGATCCCCCCAGGGGCTCAGCATTCATTTGCTGAGTACGGGCTTGGCGACCCCGGGGTCCTGAGCTGGGGATTGGTCACCGCCGCCAGTCTCCTGTCACCATAAACCCCGGACATGCTTCAGCGACCACCGCATGGCACGGCGGTGGTATGTTGTGTGCTGTGGGGAATGGTAATCTTGGCTTGACCGCCTGGATTGCGAAGAAGGTAAACCTCTATAAAAACCCCTCAATCTTACGGTGTGCTGCGCGCCTATAAGATGCATGGCTGTTGGGGTGGAACAGTCGCAAGCAGGCAACCTCTGGGGCAACTGCCGCACCCCAGTTGTATAAGGCTTACTCAAGCACGCGGGGCTCTGTCTGAGCGGACCTTTAGTTCCCTAGCTGCTCGTGGGACCACAATGGACCCTTCGACCTCTACGTTTCCCCCTACCAGTGGATTGGGTGCACCACTGGTAGGAAAACCCACCCCATCGAAAAAGCGACTTCGTGCTGGGAGTCCTCCAGCGCCTGGTGTTAGTAGAGATTTATCAGACTGTCGTAACAGAGCAGATGCTGATAACCATAATGTGTTTTTGATTGTCAAACGGAAGGAAGGTAGCTTTGAGAGAGTTTCTCCCTTTTACATCCACAAGGGTCTTGAGGGAATTGCAGGAACACTGAAATCTGTGAAGCGACTGCGCAATGGGACTCTGTTAGTTGAAACTTCTAGTTCCCGTCAAGTCACTTCTCTTCGGAAAGCAACCTGTCTCGGAGAGTACGCTATCGAGACCGAGCTCCACTCCACTTTGAACTATAGTAAGGGTGTTGTGACATGTAGGGACTTGGTGGATATCCCCAAGGACGAGTTGAAATCTAAGTGGGCTGACGAAGGTATTGTCGACGTGCAGCATATTATGAAACGAGTCGATGGGGACCTAGTCAAATCCGACTCGTTTATTCTCACGTTCAATGCCCGAGACTCCCAGAGCCTGTTAAAGCGGGTTTCTTACGTTTGCCAGCACGGCCATATTTCCCCAACCCAATGCGCTGTTTTAAATGTCAGCGCTTTGGGCATACTACGTTGGGGTGCAATGGGATAGCCACTTGTGGTAAATGTGGTCAGCCTGCCCATGAAGGAGCCGATTGTTCATCGCCTGTGAAGTGCGTTAATTGCTCCGGGAGTCACCCTGTCTGGAGCCGGGTCTGCCCCATCTATCTCGAGGAACGTAAGATACAGGAGATCAAAACATCTAAGCGCATCCCCTATGGTGATGCCAAGAAGCTCTTTAAGGCCATGCAGCCTCCTGTGTTTACAACATCTTTCGCTTCCACTCTGCAGAAACCGGTACAGTTGGCCACTGTTGCTACACAAACGGAGGTTGCTAGTGTCAGCACTAATACCTGCGTTTGCCAGTGCACTTGTGCTGCTGCGGTTGTTTTGCAACCTGCAGCTCTCCCCACAACGTCGGACAAGGCCGTGGTTGCTGACATTGGGGTACTTCCTGCCCCTCCCCTTAGGGCACCTTCTGCCCAGGCGAGTAAAGCTCCAACTGTTGACAAGGTTCTGCATTCTAAGCCCCCCAAGACGAAGACGCCGAAGGTGAAGGTTTTGCCACCTGAGGAGACTAGTCAGGGTCAGTCCGATGACGATGCCATCGTACTGTCTGACATCTCCCTTGGGTCGCCATCGGAGCTGATGGACATTGATGTCGACTGGGGGCGATATTCTCGCCCCAGGAATAAATCTCCGGCCAGTACGGGCTCTCCTCCAAAGCACAGAGGCAGGATGAATATTCAGCCACCCTGATCACTGGCTCCCATATTAAAGTGGAACCTGAATTGGTTCAGGAAGCATGTGGCCGAATTACAACTCCTTGTACGAGAGCGCCCCTTGTGCTTATGTCTCCAAGAGACACATTTTCGGCTCACTGATGCTCCTTCTTTACGGGGCTATACCGTGTATCTGATCTGATGGGGGAAAGGGCAAAGGGTGGTGTTGCGGTTTTTGTCCATGACATGCACCACTCATCTGAGCTCCCTCTCGTTACGGACTTGCAAGCAGTTGCAGTTGACCTTCTTGTGGGGCAGAGGCTCACAATCTGTTCCGTTTATTTCCCGCCTCAGGATGCAATAGACTCTGAGACTCTCACAGACCTTATTAGCCAACTCCCCCGCCCATTTCTCCTTCTGGGGAACTTCAATGCTCATAATGTCTTATGGTGCTCTACGACTACTTGTCCCAGGGGTCGCATTCTGGAAAGCCTCACGGCATCTGAAGAACTGTGCATCCTCAACTCTGGTGCTCCCACTCATTTATGTACTGCTTCTGGGTCGTCGTCAGCTATTGACCTTTCCTTTTGCTCTCCAGCACTCGCGGATTCTGCTCTGTGGGAGGTTGCCGCTGACCTCCATTCTAGTGACCACTTCCCCCTTTGGATTCGCCTCCTGGATGAGACTGTGGCATTACCAGTGCCGCCCAGGTGGCACCTCTGCAGAGCTGACTGGACACTTTTCAGCGATTTAGCTGTTTTGGAACACCGTGCCAGCGTCCACGAATTGGTCGACCATGTTACAGCCGTGATCTCCCATGCTGCTGAATTGTCGATCGCACGGTCCTCAAGTCATCCCAAGAGGCGTCCTGTCCCTTGGTGGACCACTGAGTGCCGCTCAGCCATCCGAGCCTGCCGTGCAGCTCTGCGCCGCTTCAAGTGCCGTCCCTCAGCTGACAATCTTCCGGTCTTTCGGGTGGCAAGGGCCAAGGCGTGGCGAGTGATTAAAGAGAGCAAACGACGGTCATGGCAATCGTTCCTGAACTCCATCTCCCGCTCCACTAGTTCTACAAAAGCATGGGAAGCCATCAGGAGGGTTTCCGGGAAACGCAGCCAACTACCTGTCACGGCATTGCTGCATCAGGGTAGTCTACTCACGTCGCCGAGAGACATTGCCCAGACACTGGCCATGTATTTTGCCGAATCTACTGCCACTATTAACTGTGATCCAGATTTCTGCCGCTACCGCACTGCCATCGAGAGGGATCACTTGGACTTCCGGTCTCCAAATTCTGAACCCTGCAACTGCCCCTTCACAGTGTGGGAACTGGATTCGGTGCTGCCTGTGGCTCATGATACTGCACCAGGTGATGATCAAATCCTGTACAGAATGCAGCAGCACTTGTTGCTGCCATCCAAGGAAGGTCTCCTGAATTGTTTTAATATGATATGGTCATCCGGCACGTTCCCTGACTTGTGGAGGGAGGCGATTTTGATTCCCCTGCTCAAACCGGGGAAGGACCGAATGCATCCCAGTAGTTATCGTAGTATTGCTTTGACGAGCTGTGTCGGGAAGACATTGGTACGCATGGTCAACCGTCGCCTGGTTTGGCTGCTCGAGACCAGGCAGCTCCTTAGCCTCTCTCAGTGTGGCTTTCGGAGATGTCGTTCAACTATAGACAACTTGACCCTGCTTGAGGCGGCCATCCAGCAGGCCTTCCTACGTAAGCAGCATTGTCTAGGTGTATTCTTTGACATTAATAAGGCGTATGACACTACTTGGCGCCGCCTTACCCTCAATCAACTCCATCAGTGGGGCTTTCGTGGCCATCTCCTCATCTTCATTCGGTCCTTTCTTTCCCGCTGCCACTTTCGATATCGGGTTGGTAATGTGCTATCTGATTTGTACGTGCAGGAGAATGGTGTTCCTCAGGGAAGCGTTTTAAGTGTCACCCCATTTTCCATCGCCATTAACAGTATCACGTTCACTATCCGGAGTCCTGCCCAGTGCTCCTTGTTTGTGGACGATTTTGCTGTTTTCTGTTCTTCCTCCAGTCTTGTCACTGCTAGTCGGCAGCTGCAGCTTACGATAAAGCGATTAGAGGCATGGACTGCGAAGACGGGTTTTACCTTTTCTGCAGACAAATGTGTGTGTGTTCATTTTAATCGTTCTCGGCGTGCTTTTACCTCCCCTGAATTGCGTCTGAGGGACACCATTCTTCCTTTTAGAGACACTGTGAGGTTCCTGGCCTCACTTTTGATTCCAAGTTGTCGTGGTTGCCGCACCTTAAGGACCTCAAGGTGCGGGCCCTGAAGGCGCTGAATATTTTGAAGTGTCTGAGCCATCGGTCCTGGGGAGCAGATCGAGCGCGTCTGCTGCAGTTTTATAGAGCTTTCGTCCGGTCGCGTCTTGACTATGGATGCACTGTGTATGGGTCAGCGAGGCCTTCGTATCTGAAGATTCTTGACGCAGTACACCATGAGGGTATCAGGCTGGCCACTGGTGCCTTCCGTACCAGTCCCATCCCCAGCCTGTGTGCTGAGGCAGGGGAACCGCCGCTCGCCATCCGGCGGAAACTCCTCATGGTGCGACGGGTGTGTCAATTCCTTGCCTGTCCTACCTCCCCTGCATACCCTACTGCTGCCCGACCGTCTATGGAACGTCTCTTTTCCAGTCGTCCAAAGGCAACGAGACCATTTGGGATTCGTGCCAAGCATTTGCTTTAGTCCCTTGGTGTGGAGCGTGTGGCACCCCAACTCCAGGGTTTTACCTGCCTGCCTCCCTGGTTGGTCCAGAGGCCCAGCGTCCTTTTAGACTTGTCAGAGTACCGGAGGAGCTGCACTCCTGCGTTTGTCTTTACCTCCTTATTTTACGATGTTTTAAACCAGCATGCCGACCATGTACCAGTATTTACGGATGGCTCTAAACAGGGGGACTCTGTTGGTTGTGCTGTTGTTTTCCCTGATCGAGTCGTCAAGTTACGGCTTCCTGCAGCGTTTACCATCTTTGATGCCGAATTGTTTGCGATCTGTCGGGCATTGGAGCAGAAAAAAAATGGCTGTGAGCACTATGGGACTTAACAGCTATGGTCATCAGTCCCCTATAACTTAGAACTACTTAAACCTAACTAACCTAAGGACAACACACAACACCCAGTCATCACGAGGCAGAGAAAATCCCTGACCCCGCCGGGAATCGAATCCGGGACCCCGTGCTCGGGAAGCGAGAACGCTACCGCGAGACCACGAGCTGCGGACCATTGGAGCAGATGAGATGCGTTCCCAGTCTTAAGTTTCTCATCTGTTCTGCCTCCCTGAGTGCCCTTCAGACCATGAAACACTTGTACCCAGCGGATACGGTCGTCCAGAACATCCATCATGCCCTACTCCACCTGCAACGGCAGGGGAAGGAGGTTTCTTTCTGCTGGGTGCCGGGGCACGTGGGTATTAGGGGAAACGAACTGGCGGATGTGGCTACCAAAGATGGATGTTCCCTCCCTCACGTTGTTGAATGTGCCGTCCCCCTCCATGCTGTTACCTCCCTTTTGCGTTTTCGTGTTATGCGTCAATGGGAAGAGGAGTGGCTGGCAGTCGGTGAAAATAAGCTGCGTCTGGTCAAGGCCACCACGCGGTCATGGCGTACGTCCTACCAGTCATGCAGGCGGGATGAGGTTCTCCTCACTCGCCTCCGCATCGGGCACAGTCCCTCAACGCGCGGTTTTTTACTCCGGCGGGAGGACCCCCCAATCTGCAGTGCTTGTGGCGTCCAGATTACTGTCCGCCACATTTTACTTGACTGTCCTTTATTCTCTGACCAGAGGGCGGTGGTTTCCTTGCCACCGGATTTGCCCTTTATTTTGCAAGACGACGCAACGACTGTGGTTAAGGTCTTACGGTTTTGTGTCCTGTCGAATTTGTTGCCTCGGATTTTAGGGAGGGGATTTTAATGTGCTGCTGGGTGACTGCCTCACCCAGGCGTTAGGTAAGAGGTCTGCCACTCACGATTACCTACTTGTTTCACTTCGATTTGTGTTCTCTTTTCCTTGTGTTTCCTTTCCTTTTTTAGTGCGTTTCTTCTCCTCTTGTTTTGCCTCTGTATGTGAGCATTTGTAACTGCGTCAGGTCTGTGTCTTTTAGCCGTTCTCCTCGTTCGGTGTCCGTCTTCGTCCCTTCACTGCATGTGTTCCTGTTTCTATGCGTTTGGTCGCTGATGACCACGCTGTTTAGCGCCCGAAAACCTCAAACCACACACACCAAACCACATGAACCAGATGATGATGAATTCCATTGTAAAACAGGTAGTATAGAGCCCAAATAGTTTACTCATACCGAACTCAACGATATGGTTAGGGATATGGGCTTAACGAAAGAAAGTGCTGAATTGCTTGGCTCTAGATTGAAAGAAAAGAACTTATTGGCTGTTGGAACCAGCATATACATGTACAGAAAGAGAGAGCACCAATTTTCCAAGTTTTGTCAACAAGAAGGTGATTCAGTGTACTCCTCAGACATTCCCAGTCCGATGAATGAATTTGGTATTGAAATGAGTTTGGTTTGAATACAAAAAGGAAGGTTCGAGGCACTTTATTGATTCATTGAAAACTAGTTTTGAAGGAAAGGTATGAAAATCTAGAAATAGTGCAAAGTAAAATAGGCTATCCTGTCCATGGTTGGATGATATGTTGTGATCTAAAAGTAACGTGCATGCTCCTTGGTCAGCAAGGTGGCTGTACCAAATTGCCATGTTTCTTGTGTGAATGGGACAGTGGGGCTAGGAATCAACACTGGTGCAGAAAGGACTGGCCTGCGAGGGAGTCTTTAAAACCTGAAGAGAAGAACATTCTATACAGAAACCTTGTAGATCCAAAAAACGTACTTCTACGACCTCTAAATATAAAGTTAGGCTTAATGAAACAGTTTGTAAATGCTTTGCCTAAAGATGGGCCATATTTTAAGTATCTCTGCCAAAAGTTCCCACACCTTTCAGAAGCTAAACTAAAAGGAGGCGTCTTTGTCGGACCTAACATTAGAAAATTGATGTCTGATGTTGACTTTGAATCCACAATGACCTTAAATGAGGAATAAGCAAGGGTATCATCCAAGGAAGTGGTGACAAATTTCTTAGGACATGAAAATGACCCAGCTACAATGTTAAGGAATTTTAAAGCTTTAGGATGTTTAATGAGTCTGAAACTTCACTTTTTGAACAGTCACCTTATTTAATTTCTGGACAATATGGGAGATGTTAGTGAGGAGCAAGGAAAACATTTTGACCAAGACATTAAAGTAATGGGAAAACGCTACGAAGGCTGCTGGAACACCAACCTGATGAGTGACTACTGTTGGTTACTTCACCGAGAAGTTCAGCAAGCGACTCATTGTAGAGAAAACTACATAAGAAGGTTCAAAGAAAGAAGAGAAAGAAAATACAAACCAATTCCAGCTGACAGGTGAAACCTCGTTTAACACATGTCATTATTTTAAGCAGCTTACTGTAAATACAAACCATGTTGTAATAAAGTGTTTCATTAATTTCCCCGTTTACCGTATAGCATAGGATCTTTATACTATATAATAAAAGCATATTGCTCGAAAACTATGGGCGATACCAAAAAAAACTAAGGCTTGATTTGGAGTCAGCTCATAAAAATCTATAAAGATCAGCTATCAAAGTAACAAAAGTTTTTCAAAAAAACATTTTTGGCTGGCCTGTGTTATTTACTCGTTTATTGCTTCCAAGCTTTTGCCGGATATGCGTTTTGTGCCTCAGGTATGGTTAAAGGGAAATGAAAGAGAAAGCACACCATTCTAATATGCTCATCTGTATATGGTCACTTTCTTCTACCCCTCTCTCCAGCTACTCCTGCCCTCCACCCCCAACCCTCTTTGTCCATCTGTTCTGCTTTGTATGTCCGTTTCCTTCACCTATCTGTCGATCTCCTCTTCCCCACTCTCACATATCTTGAGCCTTTTTTATTGTTGTTGCAAATTCAGATCCTGCACGAGAATTCAAATCAAAAGCCGATAAGCCGTAAATACAACATTCCAGTTGGTTAATAAGGGTTCACTGGACATTGCATATATTAATACTGTAGAAGGTTTCAGAAACAGCCTGAAAAGCTTGTAAGGGTATTTCAGGGTAGGTTGTGCTGACAAATAACTGCTCAGATAAATATTCGAAACGTTCCACCGGTTACAAGTTCAATAGCATTAGCGAATCAGGTAGGCGAGAGTGCAGATTCAAGCGTTCCGCCAGACACGATACCGGTAGACGTATCCTTCTGTTAGTTTCCTAAAACTGAAAAAGACAGCGAAACAAAAATAGGACACGGAATGATAGTAAGAGTCGAACCCGAGTGAGAGGCTGAGCAGTTTCATGCGCTATCATCTACGCTATGCGAAAAACTGACACTAACTGTATCTGGCGGGCCGCTTGAATGTGCCTCCGCAACGGCCTCATTGGCTAAGTTCAATGGTTATTAACTGGAAAACGATGAAACATAACGAATTTCTTCCTTAAAATTTATTTTTGAGAACAACTTATCCTTCCACACCCTTACAAGTTTTACAGGCTGTTTCTGATCACCCTGTGTAGGGTATGGTTGTCCAAACGTTCGTTAGACTATTGTATAAAAATTTGTAGTAAATCGGTGAAGAACGTCTTGGTACTAATATTTCCCCTTTATATATTTATTTATGTATTATATATATTGATAAATTGGTGTATAATAACACGCGCGTAATGAAATGCAACGTTGTGTCAAAATTTCGATGCAGTCGGTGAGAAACTTTCGTACATTTAAGATTTGGAACAAACATTTACATTTTTTACTGCAGATGTAAGTGTAAATTTACACAGAATTGTAACTCTCTCAGAGTTCTTTATCGTTCAGATTTTAATACAGGCTTGATTCGGATACGCACCAATTATTATATTCCTACCGGATAGCCATATAAAGGAAATATGTTGTTAGCAACGACCTCACGTTCAAAATCTCTCTCTCTCTCTCTCTCTCTCTCTATATATATATATATATATATATATATATATATATATATATGTGTGTGTGTGTGTGTGTGTGTGTGTGTGTGTGTGTGTGTACCATATGGCCTTCCAGTAACTACAGAGAAACAGGAGCGTATTTGATTGCAACTTTGTATCAAAATCTCAAAGCAATCGCTGAACAACTTGCGGAGATTTATTTATATAGATTAAGGTGTTGAGTCCCTCTTTTACTTCTGACCAGAAACAACTAACACTAAAGGTATTATAAACACTCACAATAATAATAATTATAATAACTGACACTAATAATAATAATAATAAACGGCATGAAGACAGTATAGACTTATTTAGCACCGTTGAGGCAATGTCTAGTGATATCGGAAGTGGAGATGATAAAGGTGAAGATCGAAATGACAGCGATAGCGCCTGTTAGGAAGGAACAGAATTTTAATTGAGAGTTCTGCCGAGAGGGGCGAGGGAGAAGTTGTGAGGGCAGACTAGTGTATGCGAGAGGTGGCTATTGTGATATAAGGTGGATCATCATCACCTGTCTTTTGGAGTTTGGACAATGCTTAATTTCTCTGAATTTCTGAAGAAGATTGTTCGAAAGACTGGTTTCTGATAAAGAAAGTGACTTAGAGAACATGGCATCGTACGTAATGGCAGAGAGAGACTTTTTTGAGAACGAGTATTTCTACTGTGGTGATCAGATGAACAGATGGCAGTGTATGAGTTGAAAATAAATAAGAGGAAGTTGTGAACGTGGGAAGCCTGAGGGCAACACTTGGGGGCATAGAAGAGAGTGGGAAGGACGAGCACGGAAAAGATAGTTCAGGAGATCGGACAAACTGAAAAAAATTCTCTCTGATGCCGTTCGTTATTTAAGTATGTGTGTATTTCAGGCTTTCTGAACAAAACTTAAAAGCAAAAAAACTGAAAAAACAGATTAGAGAAAGATTTAGAGAGTTTTCACCCAATGCTCTTATTATGTACAGGATATTAGGGGCCGATTGAAAATTTAGGATTCATTATTTAACTTATTATCTTAGAAATTTAAAGAGCGCTAGGGGATGTTAGTCTTTTGGAATATGTAGGCTGTTGTGTGGCCTAGACACAATTACTACAGCTGTGCCCGAAGGAGTAAGGAAGCTCCAAGAACGTTTCAGTCTCAAAAATATTTCAATACAGAATCCATCAAATACAATCAAAGAGTAGGTGTGGTGACAAAAGGTCGTGTCCCCCGTCATCATTCTTACTGCTCAGTGACTTCTGCCGATAAAGGAAAAATCTTTGAGGCAAATGATTTCACAAAACATTTTACCGTCTTTTGTCAAAGGTTTCTTACTCGGTACTTTTTATATAGCAGATCAGTTTTTTACACCACAGCGGTTTCCAGTGGCTTCTGCAAATATTAACGGTTTCAGGGGTTGCCACAGAAACATTATGGATTCATTAATTCCATACCGCTGTATTTTGGTTTGCCAATATAGACTCCAATCGTTGGAAGCGTGTTTGTGGTTCATCGTCTGTGAAATCTGAAATTCCAATCATTTAGTGTTCACTGAATAGGAGTCCCTTCACCAGTCATCATAGTTTTCATTACTGCGGCCAAACAGAAACCCGGACTATTACGTCTGGATATCCGTGTCCCCACAATTCATGTAATCTACAGGTGTTAACCAATGTGGCATTCATCATATCTGAAAGTGAGAAAGTCCTATGATGTCTTCCAGATCCTACGGAGTTGTCTGTGTTTATCCCTCAGCTTAAAGAAGCACACACCCAATTTTCTCATTTGTTGCATTCATGATGTATTTTAAATGCAGCAAATCGCAAGCACATCGGCACTCAAAAATTTTGCTTTTTCATTTGCATTGTGAATCTTTCTGCATATCGAATATACGTGCCATTCCGTGCGATACTCATACTCCTCTATAGACGACCATTCAGCGGTTTCTAAACATTATCGTTCGCGCTACTAACAATTATTTGCATTGGCGTATTAATATGCAATTGCTTAGCGACCATGGACTCTTTCCTCATGCTGTGACAAATTTTATAATAACCCGTCAACTTAGTGGCAGTGTGCGAAAGGTTCACTACGGTCTTGAACTACTGCGCTTCAAGAAAATATCTAAGAGACGTGACAAACTTAACGAGAGAGATGCTGAAAATTAGTGTATTTGTCAGACATAGTATTCCTGCAGTAGGTAGTATTAGTCACAACTAGAAGAAAAGTTTCGAGAATGATATGTTTGCAAACCAGTACCTGTTGAGATATGGGGCATTGGTAATCCGCAGTCCACAGGTGAGGCAGGATTCACTACAGACGATACAGTAAGTTACCACAGTACTCATGTATAAGCAGATGTCAATCCTCCGGCATTCCAAGGAGAGGCAACAGGATAAAAAAAAATCAAATGGCCCTGAGCACTATAGGGCGTAGCATCTGAGGTCATCGGTCCCCTAGAACTTAGAACCACTTAAATCTAAGTAACCTAAGGACATCACATACATCCATGCCCGAGGCAGGATTCGAACCTGCGACATAGCAGTCTCGCGGTTCCGAACTGAAGCGCCTAGAACCACTCGGCCACAGTGGCCGCCGCAACAGGATCGTTTCAGTATTAATGTATAAGCAGGAATTGTCGGTGACAACGTCATAGGACTATACACTGTACCAAACAGTTTAACAGGTGCTGTGTATCACCGATTTTTGCACGATGAGTTAGTAGCGTCATTGTAGAACGTTACCATTGCAGAAATCTCACTACTGTCGTTCATGCATGCCAGCGCATTTTACATTTTCTACGAATCTTGCGATAGTACCTCACCGCAACGTTTTGTGGGAGATTGATTGGTCAAGGCGGCCCACTAACAAGGCCTCACACATAAAGAGAAATCGAATTTTCACCAGGCCATTGTTACTGATAGAAGTTTACCACTTACACTTTTTGCTTCTATATACAGGGTTATTACAAATGATTGAAGCGATTTCACAGCTCTACAATAACTTTATTATTTGAGATATTTTCACAATGCTTTGCACACACATAGAAAAACTCAAAAAGTTTTTTTAGGCATTCACAAATGTTCGATGTGTGCCTCTTTAGTGATTCGGCAGACATCAAGCCGATAATAAAGTTCCCCCCACACTCGGCGCAGCATGTCCCCATCAATGAGTTCGAAAGCATCGTTGATGCGAGCTCGCACTTCTGGCACGTTTCTTGGTAGAGGAGGTTTAAACACTGAATCTTTCACATAACCCTACAGATAGGAATCGCATGGGGTTAAGTCGGGAGAGCGTGGAGGCCGTGACATGAATTGCTGATTATGATCTCCACCACGACCGATCTATCGGTTTTCCAATCTCCTGTTTAAGAAATGCCGAACATCATGATGGAAGTGCGGTGGAGCACCATCCTGTTGAAAGGTGAAGTCGGCGCTGTAGGTCTCCAGTTGTGGCATGAGCCAATTTTCCAGCATGTCCAGATACACGTGTCCTGTAACGTTTCTTTCGCAGAAGAAAAAGTGGCCGTAAACTTTAAACCGTGAGATTGCACAAAACACGTTAACTTTTGGTGAATTGCGAATTTTCTGCACGAATGCGTGAGGATTCTCTACAGCCCAGATTCGCACATTGTGTCTATTCACTTCACCATTAAGAAAAAATGTTGCTTCACCACTGAAAACAAGTTTCGCACTGAACGCATCCTCTTCCATGAGCTGTTGCAACCGCGCCGAAAATTCAAAGCGGTTGACTTTGTCATCGGGTGTCAGGGCTTGTAGCAATTGTAAACGGTAAGGCTTCTGCTTTAGCCTTTTCCGTAAGATTTTCCAAACCGTCGGCTGTGGTACGTTTAGCTCCCTGCTTGCTTTATTCGTCGACTTCCGCGGGCTACGCGTGAAACTTGCCCGCACGCGTTCAACCGTTTCTTCGCTCACTGCAGGCCGACCCGTTGATTTCCCCTTACAGAGGCATCCAGAAGCTTTAAACTGCGCATACCATCGCCGAATGGAGTTAGCAGTTGGTGGATCTTTGTTGAACTTCGTCCTGAAGTGTCGTTGCACTGTTATGACTGACTGATGTGAGTGCATTTCAAGCACGACATACACTTTCCCGGCTCCTGTCGCCATTTTGTCTCACTGCGCTCTCGAGCGCTCTGGCGGCAGAAACCTGAAGTGCGGCTTCAGCCGAACAAAACTTTATGAGTTTTTCTACGTATCTGTAGTGTGTCGTGACCATATGTCAATGAATGGAGCTACAGTGAATTTATGAAATCGCTTCAATCATTTGTAATAGCCCTGTACTATGAGGTATCACACAATACGTTTAAGTGAAAAAGAAAGTGGCATACAGGATGGTCAGGAGCGGTCTGTAAGCTAGCAAGGGAGTTCCAGGTTTGATTGTGCTGAGAAGTAATTTTTAAGAAAATGTTGAATATGTTGCGTCGTTTTTTAATTAAACAGCTCAGAAGTTAGCGAACGAGGGCATTGTGCCCGTATATGCAAGCAGCCCTATAGATACAGTAATGTCAGATGTTCTCATAGCTATTATTTACGCGCACGAGGCTGCTCAGCCTCTAGCTCGGGTTCGAGTAGTACTACCGCCCCATGTCCCATTATCGTATTGCTATCTTCTTCGGTTTTAGGAAACTAAACACATTTGACTACTCGTCTCTGGTGGTCTATTTGACTTTGCGCGGGCAGTGGCCTGATTGACTAACTTCTTTTAAAATGGCTCTGAGCATTATGGTACTTTAACATCTGAGGTCATCAGTCCCCTAGACGTAGAACTACTTAAACCTAACTAACCTAAGGACATCACACACATCCATGCCCTAGCCAGGATTCGAACCTGAGACCGTTGCAGCAGCGCGGTTCCGGACTGAAGCGCCTAGAACCCTTCGGCCATAGCGGCCGGCAAAACTAAACTCCAGTACTCGCAAATGTTGCAAAGTGTAGAACATATTTTTAATAGTTGTTTCTCAACGTAATCTATCCTGCAATACACTTACAAACTTTTTATAATGTTTCTGACCGTCCTGTATAGTGACAATATCCATTTTCTGAAGGCTTACACAGTAACCAATTTTACGAAACTAAGCGAGTAATGTGACCAGTGCCGGGGCAACAGGATCTCACGTTTGTTTCTCTGACTTCCCAGCAAGTTCTACGATTTCCAAGCAGCTGCAGAAGACCGTATTCAATCAGACTTTTGTATTAGGCCAAACATAACAGAGCAGAGACGGTTTTAAAATGTAATATAACGTTATTAATTCAAAACTTCCCTAACGGATACAATGGCGGATGATCGCTTTGAATATAAAAGGGTTTAGAAGTCAGTTTTATCTGTTGTATTATGTTTGTTTTGTGGACGTAGCTAACTCTTCCTTGGGTGAACAGTTGGCCATTTATCCCGACAAGTAGCCTAGCCTCTTTATCTGATCGGAAGCCATGTCGGTACTAGTGATCCACAGAAGAAACTATCATACTGAAATAAATGACAACGAACTACATTTGTAGCCCAGAAGATGCTGTTTAAACATTGATTCTGTAAAACATTATTAATCTCCTCACAAGTGGGGTACAAGAGGAATTTAAACGACCTATCTTACAGCAGACGACTCAAAAATAAAAGAGCTTCTACTAAAACATAAGGGAATGAGCTTGCTCCGTGTATTAGAACCAGAGTGACGACTTCTTGGCAGGCAGCAGCCTTGTTCAGGGCAAAAATATGCAACGGCCACTTTCCCCGTCCTGTCCCTTTTGCCACACCTTCCGCTACCGATCTTACTATTAATTGGAAACCTACATGCATTATTTCATTACATTAATTAATAACAGTAACTGCAATATTAGACACAGTCAGAAATGTTTACTAATTGATTTGAACTTCATTTCTCCTCTGCTTATTACATTTTAAAACCACAGCCATAATTTGATCATATTACTTTCTACAACCACATTTGACGATGATTGTCTCTATAATGAGCATTCACGAATCCATGTAACTACCATTTGGCAAGCAAGTTGCACACTCTCCTGAGTTGTTAACATTGCAAGACAAACAATAAAATGCACCCCGTGTCATTTCTATTAACCCCGAAGTGACCGCGCTACTCGCTACACTGCCCCTGAAGTAAGTGGAAAACTTTACTTATCACTCTACCAAATTTATCAGTGTCAATTGAACGTCTTAAAATATTTCTGCCCCTGTAAGTATTCTTGTTTCTTACTGAACAAAAAGAAATTCACTCTTAAAAAGCACTTAACGTTAGCTGGTGTTTTCGGATTCTGGTTAGGTAATTGGTAGAAGCACATTATCACAAAATACGGGTGAAAGCTGCGGGCCACACGAGCACTACCAGGTCCACATGCGGCCGGTGGGGCCCAATTTGTCGACCACTGGCCTATAGCATCTGCTTGTATAGGGCGACAGTTATTGATCTATACGAAATAAAATCGTCATAACTTCTGGACGTTTAGCGTTACGATGTTCAAACCGCACGGTTGCGTGCGGGGCATGATGGGAATTAGTATACGCAATATGGTTCGGCTCGACGACGAAGCCAAGTTCCGTTTGGATCGATTCGTCAAGAAGCAAAACTGGTGCATCTGTGGGACTGAGAATCCGCATTTCGTGACCGAGAAGTCTCTTCGCCCTCAATGGGTGACTGTGTGGCGTGCATTGTCCAGTCACGGAATAAACGGTGCGATATTCGTTGATGGCACGGTGACTACCGAACGGTACTTCAAGGTTTTGGAAGATGATTTCGTTGCCCTTGTACAAAGTGACCCTGATTTCGACAAGATGTGCTTCATGCAAGATGGAGCTCGACCCCATCGAAGAAGGAGAGGGTTTGCTGTCCTGGAGGAGCACTTTGGGGACCGCATGCTGGCGCTGCGGTACCCAGAGGCCATTGGCATGATCCTCCATTGGCCGCAATATTCTCCGGATCTTAACATATGGTAATCCTATTTGTGAGGCTGTATCAAAGAAAAGGTGTTCAGCAATAACCCACAAAACCATCGCTGAGCTGTAAACAACCATTCAGGAGGTCGTCGACAGCATCTATGTTCCGACACTTCAGCGAGTCATGCAGAATTTCGCTATTCATCTGCGCCACATCATCGACAATGATGGCGGGCATATCAAACATGTCATAATCTAAATCCCAATATCTGTGGTGACATAAAGTGTGTGCACACCGTAGTTCGTAACTAATTTACGTCCTTTTTTCATATAGTCCAATAATTGCCACCCTGTACGTAACAGATTGATGGGAAGGACAGGATAGGTTGGCCCGTATCCGAGCGTATCATTACGGGAACTTTTATTTTAGTTTTGTCTTGTAGGAACACGTGACACTTTGTCTTAAACAACCTGCCTGCATCGTTAATGGAGGTCGTCTTCAAAGGAGAGCACTTTTGAAGTCCACATAAGTCTACACATTATCTGACTTCCAATTTTTCAAACTTCTTACCGTGGTGGTTTGCGCTAAGTTTTGCAGGAGCTGCATTGTTTTCACCCTACGGTATAACTGCACAGGGACTCACGTGTATTAAACGCTACTACTACAACAAAGAAAAGAACATGACTTTCTTTATAATGCGTTCTCCCAGTAACAGCCACTATTTCCCTCCTTAAATACAGGGTGCATCTCGTAAGATACAAGTACTATTTCCAGGCATCCACTGCAGAGAGTATAGCCACGTATATTAGTCCGGGAAAACCGGTCAGGAATTTAAATGCTTTTTAAGGTAGGGGCTATCGTCGTAATGGTGTTGTAGCGCAGTTGGTATTGTGTGATTCAATATTTTCGTAGGTGAAATAAACGCAGTTCCTTTTCGTTATTTGTTAATTATCTAGAAACAGACCGTCGTATAGTGTTCACATACCTATAGGTAGAACATTATCTGATTAAATGTTGCCGGACATCTATTAGGTGATCAATAATATGTATTGTGTCAACCCTTATAATGGCTTGAAAACTGCTGGGGACACTTTCAGTAAAGTGTCTGAATGCCTGTGGGGAATGGCAGACTATTCTTCTTCAAGAATCGAAAACGGAGAAGGTAGTGATGTTGGACGCTGAGGTCTTGAGCGAAGTCGATGTTAGAACTCATCCCGAAGGTTTTATATTGGGGCTCTGAGTAGGCCAGTCAATTTCAGGAATGTTGTTGTCCACAAAACTCTGCCTCACAGATACTGCTTTATGACAGCGCGCATTGTCATGCTGATAAAAGCAAACATGGTCTCCGAACAGTTCCTTCATTGTAAATAGAGCACAGTACGGTACAGTGTGTTTATATCCTTCCGCACTCGGCATTTTCTGAAGCGCAGTACCGTAGCCCCAACCTAATCGCGAGAAACATCTCCGTACCGTAACATCACCTCCTTTGTACTTTACTTTTGGCTCTACAGAGGATGATAAGTCACTTTCCCCAGGTACTCTCCAAACATAACCCTTCCACCCGTATTGCCGTTGGATATGTGAGGTTTGTGAGAGAGTAATGAAACATCTTCTCTTTACCAATATATATATATATATATATATATATATATATATATATATATATATTGGTAAACAGAAGATCTGTTGTTTCATTACTCTCATTCATTACTAGCCCACGCCTACTACAGTAGTACAAGTTTATATGCCAACTATCTCTGCAGATGATGAAGAAATTGATGAAATGTATGATGAGATAAAAGAAATTATTCAGGTAATGAAGGGAGACGAAAATTTAATAGTCATGGGTGACTGGAATTCGACAGTAGGAAAGGGAAGAGAAGGAAAAGTAGTAGGTGAATATGGATTGGGGTTAAGACATGAAAGAGGAAGCCGCCTGGTAGAATTTTGCACTGAACATAACTTAATCATAGCTAACACTTGCTTCAAGAATCATGAAAGAAATTTGTACACATGGAAGAACCATGGAGATACTAAAAGCTTTCAGATAGATTATATGATGGTGAAACAGAGTTTTAGGAACCAGGTTTTAAATTGTAAGACATTTCCAGGGGCAGATGTGGACTCTGACCACAATCTATTGGTTATGAACTGTAGATTAAATCTGAACAAACTGCAAAAAGGTGGGAATTTAAGGAGATGGGACCTGGATAAACTGCAAGAACAAGAGGTTGTACAGAGTTTCAGGGAGAGCATAAGGGAACAATTGACAGGAATGGGGGAAAGAAGTACAGTAGAAGAAGAATGGGTAGCTTTGAGGAATGAAATAGTGAAGGCAGCAGAGGATCAAGTAGGTAAAAAGACGAGGGCTAGTAGAAATCCGTGGGTAACAGAAGAGATACTGAATGTAATTGATGAAAGGAGAATTTACAAAAATGCAGTAAATGAAGCAGGAAAAAAGGAATACAAATGTTTCAAAAATGAGATCGACAGGAAGTGCGAAATAGCTAAGCAGGGATGGCTAGAGGACAAATGTAAGGATGTAGAGGCTTATCTCACGAGGGGTAAGATAGATACTGCCTACAGGAAAATTAAAGAGACCTTTGGAGAAAAGAGAACCACTTGTATGAATATCAAGAGCTCAGATGGAAACCCAGTTCTAAGCAACGACCGGAAAATGGCTCTGAGCACTATGGGACTCAACTGCTGAGGTCATTAGTCCCCTAGAACTTAGAACTAGTTAAACCTAACTAACCTAAGGACATCACAAACATCCATGCCCGAGGCAGGATTCGAACCTGCGACCGGAGCGGTCTTGCGGTTCCAGACTGCAGCGCCTTTAACCGCACGGCCACTTCGGCCGGCCAACGACCGGTAAACAGGAAGGTGGAAGGAGAATATAGAGGGTCTATACAGGGGTGATGTTCTTGAGGACAATATCATGGAAATGGAAGAGGATGTAGATGAAGATGAAATGGGAGATATGATACTGCGTGAAAAGTTTGACAGAGCACTGAAAGACCTAAGTCGAAACAAGGCCCCGGGAGTAGACAACATTCCATTAGAACTACTGACAGCCTTGGGAGAGCCAGTCCTGACAAAACTCTACCATCTGGTGAGCAAGATGTATGAGACAGGCGAAATTCCCTCAGACTTCAAGAAGAATATAATAATTCAAATCCCAAAGAAAGTAGGTGTTAAATTACCGAACTATCAGTTTAATAAGTCACAGCTGCAAAACACTAACACGAATTCTTTAGAGACGAATAGAAAAACTGGTAGAAGCCGACCACTGGGAAGATCAGTTTGGATTCCGTAGAAATGTTGGAACACGTGAGGCAATACTGACCCTACGCCTTATCTTAGAAGAAAGATTAAGGAATGGCAAACCTACGTTTCTAGCATTTGTAAACTTAGAGAAAGCTTTTGACAATGTTGACTGGAATACTCTCTTTCAAATTCTGAAGGTAGCAGGGATAAAATACAGGGAGCGAAAGGCTATTTACAATTTGTACAGAAACCAGATGGTAGTTATAAGAGTCGAGGTTCAAAAATAGCTCTGAGCACTATGGGACTTAACATCTATGGTCATGAGTCCCCTAGAACTTAGAACTACTTGAACCTAACTAACCTAAGGACAGCACACAACACCCAGTCATCACGAGGCAGAGAAAATCCCTGACCCCGCCGGGAATCGAAACCGGGAACCCGGGCGTGGGAAGCGAGAACGCTACCGCACGACCACGAGCTGCGGACAAGACTCGAGGGACATGAAAGGGAAGCAGTGGTTGGGAAGGGAGTGAGACAGGGTTGTAGCATCTCCCCGATGCTATTCAATCTGTATAATGAGCGACGATAATGGAATGAACTAAGTCAGGTGATGCTGAGGGAATTAGATTTGGAAATGAGACACTTAAAGTAGTAAAGGAGTTTTGCTATTTGGGGAGCAAAATAACTGATGATGGTCAAAATAGAGAGGATATAAAATGTTGACTGGCAATGGCAAGAAAAGCGTTTCTGAAGAAGTGAAATTTGTTAACATCGAGTGTGGATTTAAGTGTTAGGAAGTCGTTTCTGAAAGTATTTGTATGGAGTGTAGCCATGTATGGAAGTGAAACGTGGACGATAAATAGTTTAGACAAGAATAGAAGCTTTCGAAATGTGGTGTTACAGAAGAATGCTGAAGATTAGATGGGTAAATCACATAACTAATGAGGAGGTATTGAATAGAATTGGGGAGAAGAGGAGTTTGTGGCACAACTTGACTAGAAGAAGGGATTGGTTGGTAGGACATGTTCTGAGGCATCAAGGGATGACCAATTTAGTACCCACCGCAGCAGCGCTGAACGGCTTCAACTGGAAGGTCCCCTAGCATGTCCGTCACATGCTTTTAAATGTTCTACATCTCCAGAATGACATCCTTCTACGACTTTTTCAATTCCGGGAGAAGAACAAACTCACAAGGACTCAGATGAATAGTGAGCTGTGTAACATCAAGAATGCCTTTTGAGGTAAAAAATTTCGTGATGTGCACCTATCTGCCAGAACATTACGTAGTAACCGGACTGTCCACTATTTGCACGGATAATAGCAGCGATGCGTCGTGGCACTGAAGCCATAAGGCCTTCGTTGGTCACTGTAGCGAGTTGACACCACATGTGCACACACAAATCACTTAATTCCCTTAATTCCGGGGAGGGCGGCGACGAGCTCTGACGCCACGTTAAGTCACGTTCCAGTTCTGTTCCAATAGGTTCAGATTTGGTGAGTTGGGGGGACCAGCACATCAACTGGAATGCCGAGCCTCCGGGCCATCACCATATGTCTCGGTCAAATTCGAGTAGGTCGCGTGGTTTCCCCGTTCTTCACACGGACAGCACTCTCAATGATATTACACGCACCGTGCGTGTGTCTGATTAGCAGTCATTCCTCGCTAGGTGATACTATTATCGCCTGGACAGGTTTATATCGATAGTAGGTTGGTGCTCATAATATTCTGGCTGATGAGAGTAAATGGCTGTGTAACGTGAAGCGTTCTCATGATGCAGCATCCACTTGTCTGCAGTGTCTGGTCTCATTCTTTTCGTCCGTTTTGTGAGCCTTTCAAAATCATCGTTGAAAAACACTTGGTTGACGGTTTGTTCTGGAGGAACAAATTCATTATCCATGGTACCTATATTGTCAAAGAAGCAAATGAGCATCGTTTTGTCTTTGATTTGCTCATTCAGCCCTATTTCGGTCGAGGAGATGTGTCGGTGTGCCACTGCTCATTTCGCCGCTCTGTCTCAGATCGTACTAAAAAATTCAGGCTTTATCACCTGTGATCATTAGCAACCATCGACTGCCCTTCTGCTCGGTTGTTAGGTATTTTGGCACCTTTTGACACAAACCTTTCTCACGTGCGAATCTTCAGTCAAAATTTGATGTACGGTGAAGGTGTTAAACAGGTCGCGCCTCATCCTCATTGTTAATCATCGGTCTGATCTACCAAGAGATCTCACATGTTCGACGTTTTCGTCGGTTTGTCAAGTTGAAAGTCCTCCTGAGCGAGATTCGTCCTGAACGTGTTGTCGGCTTTCCAAAAATTATTAGTGCCAATGAAAAATTTGTGCTCTTGATAAGCAATGTTACCCATAGGAAAATTTGAACACTTCAGATGTCACACTTGCGCATTCCCCAAGTTAAACATTAAACCTGATGACATAACGTTGCTCTAAATTCATCTGTTCCCTATCTGTAATACACAACACAAGCACAACTTCACTGATGCCCCTTGACTTTTTTCATACAACTCGTATCGTGGTTCATCAATCCAAATCACTGACCGGTTCCGTCGCTCTTTACATCAACTCAAGCGGCGCCACATAGGAATATGGCTTGTGAGGAGCTGGTCGACCGTTGCACCTCATTACTTTAACCATCTTTCCCACAGTCATTGAGTTACCTGGACTGCTGGTAGCACTTAGGAACTCACAAGTGATTTCTTCCGCTGATTTCATATGAGTTTTTTCGACCACGCTTCGCAACGCTCGTTGATCCCCGTCATTACATCAGGTCTGCCTAATATTGCGTTAGCTGGGGTTGAAAAGTCCCTAGTTGATTTGTTACTCAGGAGACATGCGACGAATAGTTCACGTACGAGTTCTCTGAGCCTACTAAGCTTTAGTGGAATGGAAATGAGCGTTTGGCGTCATTGGCCGGAAGGCCCCTTGCGGGGCAGGTCCGGCCGTCTTGGTGCAGGTCTTATTACATTCGACGCCACATTGGGCGACCTGCGCACCGGAGGTGGATGAAATCATGATGAAGACAGGACAACACCCAGTCCCTGAGCGGAGAAAAACCCCTACCCAGCTGGGAATCGAACCCGGGCCCGTAGGACGGCAATCCGTCACCCTGACCTCGGGACGGACTCTATGCTTTGGTGACAACACATTACTCCCCGCCTCCTTTTGTCCTGGTGGAGTTTCGTGATTTCCTCAAATCGGTCCTGGCAAATGTCGGAATGGTTCCTTTGAAAGAGCACAGCCCATTTCTTTCCCCATCTTTGTTACAGTCGTAGCTTGTGCTCCCTTTCTTATGACGTCGATGTCGACTGGACGTTAAACGCAAATCTTTCTTTATGCAGGTGGTTGAGCCTTTTGTGGCACCTAGTGATCACTACCGCATTAGACGGGATGTCCGGATATATTTGATCAGATAGCGAAATAGTTTGGCTGGAAAAAAAAGCATCCAGTAATTCATGATGGACTACCTAGTCACGGCACTCCTGTTTTCACATCATTAAGAAACTCCACTTGTAAGTTACCAGCATTTCCAAAACCTCCAACGCTTATTGTCTTGCGTGTTTAGAAACCTCAATTAAAAAAAATGGTTCAAATGGCTCTGAGCAGTATGGGACTTAAGTTCTGAGGTCATCAGTCCCATAGAACTTAGAACTACTTAAACCTAACTAACCTAAGAACATCACACACATCCATGCCCGAGGCAGGATTCGAACCTGCGACCTTAGCGGTCGCGCTGTTGAACCTCAATAAAGGCAGCCATGCATCTAACATGGTGGAACTATTCCGAGCACGCGAGTGGAATTCGGCTGACAACACGCTAAAGTGGTGAAAATTAGCGTGCTGAAGTTGGCAATCACGCCGCACCCGGCGTGCAAGGAGCCGCATCCTCTGAAAGTCAGGGACCCAGCAACACAGTAGCAGTGACGTAGCGGGAAACCCTACGGCCACTAGCAGTTGAAGTGAGTAATGTCCTTTATCCAGAATACGGACAATAATAATACAGGAATTGCTAACTTAGGTTAGCGACGTAGCAAACAAGTATGCCAGCTTTCAAGGCTCGCAAAAGAAGAATTACCGATTATAATGGCTTCTCGAATACGACATACATAAAAAAGTGCAAAAGCGAACTATCACTTATAAAACTAGCGATTTCAAATGTCATGAGCGCAGTTGACTAATCCATGTGTCAATGCAGCTACCCAGAATTGCAATACGATATATCTCATTTCCGCAAAAAAAATGGAAAATCACTATTACCTAAACATCTAGTTTGTAATGGAGTGCGAGCAAGACATATATTGAAAGCCAACAGCATATCGAGCTAGAAATATTCTACACTGAAGTGCCAACGAAACTGGTATAGGGATGAATATTCAAATACAGAGACATGTAAACAGGCAGAATACGCTGCGGCGATAAGCAACGCCTATATAAGACATCAAGTGTCTGGGGCACCTGTTAGATCGGTTACTGCTGCTACAATGGAAGGTTGTCAAGATTTAATTGCGTTTGAACGTGGTTCTATAGTCGGCGCACGAGCGATGGGCACAGCAACTCCGAGCTAGCGATGAAAATGGAATTTTCCAGTTCGACCATTTCACGAGTGTACCGTGAATATCAGCAATCCGGTAAAACATCAAATCTCCGCCATCGCTGCGACCGGAAAAAGTTAGTACGACGACTGAAGATATTGATTTAGCAAGACAGTAGTGTAACTCCTCCGCAAATTGCTGCAGATTTCAATTCTGGGCTATCAACAAGTGGTAGCATGCGAAGCATTCAACGAAACATCATCGATATGCTCTTTCGGAGCCGAAGGCCCACACGTGTACTTTTTATTTCTTCACGGCACAAAACTTTACGCCTCGCCTGGTTCCGTCAAGACCGACATTGGACTTTTGATGAGTGGAAATAATCTATCACAGAACATTGGAACAGCGGAAAGTTCCACGGGACTGGAAGAAGGCCAAGGTCATAGCAATCTATAAAAAGGGTAGAAAATTGGATGCACATAATTACCGGCCAATTTCACTGACATCGTTTTGTTGTAGAATCATGGAACATATTTTGTGTTCTGAGATAACGACCTTTCTAGACTCTGAGAACTCATCTGCAGAAACCAGCACGGTTTTAGGAAACAGTAGTCATGCGAGGCACAGCTGGCCCTCTTTGTGCATGATATACCGGCTCACAGCTTTATGCCATATTTCTCTACTTGAGTTCGACTCAGTTCCGCACTGCCGCTTGCTACAAAAAGTGGGCGCTTACGGTCTATCCGATGACATATGCGGTTGGATAAAAAGTTTTCTAACAGAAAGCAATATGTCATCCTGAATTGGGTATATTCAACAGAAATAAGCGTAAACTCAGATGTGCCCCAGGCCAGGGTAATAGTTCCGCTGCTTTTTACGATTTACATAAACGATCTGGTTGATGGTACTGACAGTGACATTAGACTGTTCACCGATGATGCTGTAGTCTACAGGAAAGTAGAATCACACGAAAGTTGTGAACAAATCAATGAGGATTTGCAGAAAATAAATACGTGGTGTAATGCCTGGTCTTTATCTCTCGATATTAGTAAGCGTAACATACTGCTCATAACAAGCTAAATATCCTCATTAATGTACGAGTACATAGTAAATGCCCAGTCTTTGGAAGCGTAACATCCGTCAAGTATCTGGGTGTGACTATTCAGAATGATCTCAAATCGAATGATCAGGTTACACAAGTAACGGGCAAAGCGAACTCTAAATTCCGGTTTATTGGTAGAATCCTAAAGCGATGCAGTCCTTCAAAAAAGGAAATTGCTTACAATACGTTAGTTCGTCCAGTCTTAGAGTGTTGTTCGTCTGTATGGGACCCTTACCAGTTGGGTCTGATTCAGGAGATTGAGAAGGACCAAAGAAGAGCCGCAATATTCGTGGCCGGTACATTTAGCCATTGTGAGAGCGTTACAAATCTCATAGAAAGTTTGAAGTGGAACATACTTGGAGACAGACGACGCGCTAAACGGAAGGGGCTGCTCACTAAGTTCCGAAATCCGATCTTCGCCGAGGATTTAGAGTATATATTATTACTACCAACTTTCAAATCGCGCAATGATCACCATTCAAAGATAAGGGAAATAAGAGCTCGTACTGAGGCATTCAGACAGTCGTTTTTCGTTTTTCCCAAGCGCGATTCGAGAGTGGAACGTAGGTTGAGGGGGGGGGGGGGTAGGCAGGGGGGAGGGGGGAGGTAGGGGGAAGGGAGGGCAATATGACTTTGGCGCGAATTGTTCCCTCCGCCACACACCGCTTCGCGGCTAACGGAGTATATATGTAGATGTAGAAACATATTGTCTGGTCGGACGAGTCGCGTTTCAAACTGTATCTGGCGGATGGGTGTGTATGGACATGCAGACAACCTCATGAATCCAAGGACCCCGCATGTCAGCAGGGGACTGTTCAAACTGCTGGAGGCTCTGTAATGGTGTGGGGAATTTGCAGTTGAAGTGATATGGGTCCCCTGATACTTGTCTCTGACAGGTGACACGTACATAAGCGTCCTGTCTGATCACCTGCATCTATTCATGTCCATTGTGCATTCCGACGGACTTGGGCAATTCCAGCAGGACAATGCGACACCCCACACGTCCAGAATTGCTACGGAGTGGCTCCAGGAACACTCTTCTCAGATTAAACACTTCCGCTGACTACTAAATTCCCCAGACATGAAGATTATTGAGCATATCTGTGATGCCTTGCAACGTGTTGTTCAGAAGAGGGCTGGAGAGCCCCTCGTACTCCTGTATATTTAATGACGGCCCTGCATCGATTCTTTGTGTGAATTCCCTCCAGCACTGCTTAAGACGTTAGTCGAGTCCTAGCTATGTCGTATTGCGGCACTTCCGCGTGCTCGCTGGGACCATACACGATATTAGGCAGGTGTACCCGTTTCTTTGGCTCTTCAGTGTAGTATCATAATACACTTTGAGGAGACATACAAATTTACGCAGAAAAATGATAGATAATAAGAATTCAGTATCTAAATTATAAGGTAACGGCGAGAGGTATCCTTATCTGAACGCTCGAATAGAAGGAAGAGATTATTTCCAATAACAAAGACACCTTATGTGCACGGATGCTGACCAAATGATTTATGTGTGTTTCATTTATACGATAAACTTACACAGTTATGATTAACATAAGTAAGAGTGAATCTCACGAAGCAGTTGACATAGATTCTACGATTACTCTTCTTTTTCATGTCTTGATAAAGGCGCATTCAGTGCCTCTTGTAAATTTTGTGAAAAATACTATATTCTGGGACAGACGTCAGAAACCAGTGTCTTACTACACCTGTTGGCAGAGAACTACGAGAGGCGAAGGCAATTGGATTTAGGGGCTGGCTCAAATGGCTCTGAGCACTATGGGACTCAACCGCTGAGGTCATTAGTCCCCTAGAACTTAGAACTAGTTAAACCTAACTAACCTAAGGACATCACAAACATCCATGCCCGAGGCAGGATTCGAACCTGCGACCGTAGCGGTCTTGCGGTTCCAGACTGCAGCGCCTTTAACCGCACGGGATTTAGGGGCACATGGATGTGAGTCCTGAGGTTATACTGGAGATGGGATTTAGCAGAAGCGGTATCATACGGTGGTTTTGGGCAGCGGTTCATACACGTTAGCTAGTAACGACGACATTCTGAACTTCAGCGATACTGCAGAATTTCCGGATTTGGTAGATATCGTGAGCAATGCTGAGCAGTCAACAGCTCCTGGCAACAATAACTTTAGTTTCACTATAGAAATGAAATTACCTAACTTTGTCGGAATTCCGATAAATTTATGGTGCAATCGTATTAAATGATCTTTAGTATTCAACGGAACTAATGGTGGGTTTTTATATCGCGCTTTCTTATCAAGTCAATGCTCCCTGCTTTCGGATGGTTGCACTGATTCATATTTAATGGAATAAACCCTGTTAAAACTTACACCGTCATTCCAAAAAGTTTCGATACTGATTTTATTCCATGTGACCAAGAGAGTTCAGTACAGTATCTGCGGTCTCAACTTGAACCAACAAGTCTGAACAACAGTTGTGCATTTGACCAGTCAGTTATGTGCAAGAATTATTAAGCAGTGAACGTGCCGCCGTGGTATATGAGCGTTATTGTGTCACCAATCGCAATGAAGCAATATCTCTAAATCAGCTCTTCACACATTCTCCGGAGCGTTTTACGAAAAAAAAGCTGTGTGTGCGAAGTTTTCCCCACACACCTTATCTCCAGAACAAAATCAGTTTAGCGTGGAGCCACCCGCGACTAGGCTGAACTGCAAAAGGAGGATTTTTCTTTTCTGGAAGAAATCATCACGCCTGGAGAAACTTTATGTTCTCAATACGATCTTTCCAAAAACCGACAAAGGACAGAAGTTCACATAAAGTGTGAGCGCCTTAAGCACATAAACGGCATTCCGGCACGAGATGCACGAGTTCAACAACATTTAAAAAAATGGTTTTCTGACAGTTTCATATGGTTGTATGAAAGTCCAGTTGGCCCAAGTGGGTAGACCCTATGTAGAACACTTCAAACATGAAAACCACAATCTTAACGTTTCTCTATTTTTTATTAGTGCAGTCTCGCAACTTTTTGGACTGGCATAAATTTATCGAAGTCTCACGTAAATTACACTACCTGACAAAAAAACTGAGAAACCCAGAAGTGGAAGTGAGCCGTGGTGACTTCTGTGAGGGCGCTCACGATCTTACTGGCGCCACCTGTGCGCGCGTTCCAACGACACTGGTCCTCGCGGTATCATCTTTGCTGGATACGTGTTCCCTCTGAGTCTGGGTGGTAGTGATTGGTGTGTGGGGCACGGAGCTGAACTGGTGTGCCTGAGTACTCGACGTCCTGGCGATTGCAGCGAGTTGGAACCGTTGACCATTAGGCTATGGACGTCGCGTTTTTTCTGCATCGTTGACCGTTGCAAGCGGCGAGTTTAGTGGGCAAGGAGCAGCTCTCATCTCGTGCAGCCTGGATACGAAGTGCATCAGTCAACCGTGGCGTGCTAAATACGCCTAGTATGTACGGGACAACTTGTTAGCAGTTACGAGCAGGAGGGCTGTATTTAACGGGGCCTACCTGGAGTCCTGAAGCTATTGCCCTCCTCGGTATTTTCTGAAATTATATGTGAAGACTGTTCAGTAAATAATGTACTTAAAGGCTGTTAATTCTGCCTCGGTGTGAGGTGCCCCCTTTTGGAGCTGTATGTGTCAGTCTGCAGGTTTCAGTAAGCGCCAAGATCGTATTTTGAATTTTTAATTTCATACTTGAAATAATTCTTTGTTACAATTGAGTATTTTTGTTTGTTGTGGACCTCATAGTCCTTCCTGGGGCGAGTTATTGGATTTGGCTTGTAACTAAAGTTGTGTGAGCTAAGCCAAAGGTACAAACGTGTGGGTCATTTGTTTGTGAGCGTTCCTAGTTGCTTTCTATCTTACTCCGTCTTGAGGAGCCTTTCGCGTTATAAGTGTACATTTTAACCAGCCAGCAGCCATTTGGTGCGTATCCAAATAACAGTGTCTATTAGTCCCTAAGAGGCCCCAGTAGAGGTATATCTTATTTAATCATGTTTGAATTACCGTGTGATTATTTTTTAAAAATACCTTTGTAGATTGTTTCTTGTTGTTGTTAAAAAGTTAACTTGTGATATTTATGAGGGGGTGCTCCTGTACTGAACATTTAATTGATGGTTTCACTGAAAATAAATGTTAATTGGCCCTTTAAGTATTGCTGTGTATTTTGATTTCCAACAAACTTGTGTTGTTTGGTATATATTGACAGCTTTTTATCGGCAGCGGTTGAAGCGTTGCTGTTCTACTGGTGCGGGAGAAGGGAAGCATTTTCCTTTTGCTTTGGTGGCTTTGCCGTCATCGCAAGAGGCTTTGGTATTTGCGAGTCACACCCCCTCCTGTGCAGCTCCGGTTCCAGCATCAAGTTGAGTAGTTTATTGTCATTATTTTAGTCTCGCGCCGCGGCGAGGATGCCGCCGGATTAGGACGTAATTTAATTAGCTATTCTATTATTGTAAGATTATTTTGGGCGTGTCACGAAAGCCTTTGGGAAAATTTCTTTACTTTTTAAAAGAAGTGTTTAGTTGTCAATATCGTTTTAATAGTGTTTTAGGGGCGTTGTACTTTATTTAATTACTTATCTTGGTTTATATGTAACAGGTGTGTGGCGATTTAGTGAAGTTTGATTCCGATTTTACACGTGGGTAGTGTCTGGCCGACTTGGCCGTATCTTGTACATGAGAGCAGAATAACCAGTGGATATGACTTTTAAATGTTGAAACACGTATGTAACGCAGCAGCGATGGCGAGGCATTGTAGCATCTGTGACCAGAGAGTATGCGCTTGACCGCGCGAGTGTTGCGAGCGGTTCTCAGTCTGTCAGTAGCAGTCAGTCTGTCGTTGCGAGTCTGTCAGTTTAGTCGTTGCGAGTCTGTAGCTCTGTCTAGTTGAGAGCAGTACTCAGTCTGTAGTCGTCATGCAGAGCGGTCGATCAGTAGTAGCAGCCCAGTGCGGTTGTGTGATGTAGGCGGTCGGCAACACTGGTCAAGATGAGGAATAAGGTATACTGTTAATTAATATAATCATTAGATAATGAAAAATTTTATTTATTGTAATTATTCTCCAACAAGTCTCCCAATAATAATTTTTTTTATTTCAAAAGCATTTTCTCAAAAATTTAATTTTTTATTGAACTCAAGATTTCGTTGCACTTCCCATTTCATTCCACTTCTTTTGAAGAAAAATTCCACTAAAATCACAAAAAAAAAAGAGAATATTATTATTTGCAATGCAGTTCCTCCAAGCGGTGCGCAACAACAAGAGCAGATATGTGACATCCATTTATTCTGAGGTAAGACTTTAATTCTGATTGTTTTACACAGGGCCAAAGACCGATATTTCGGTTTAATTGAATTTTCTTGTCACTGAATGGACTTTACTTTTGAAGGATTTATATTTGAGTCAGATTGCGAATTTCACATTTTTGTTGCCATTGTCAGTACATTTGATTGTGGGGAGGTTACACTTGGCTCCCATTTCTATTAAGTATTGCTATATTTTCTTTAAAAATTGCGGTGGGGAGGTTACACTTGGCGACACCCAGTCCAGGATCGTATTTCGTTGAGAGTCTTTTGAACAACAGTCAGATATCTGCTCTTGTTTGCTTAGATATAATTAGGATTTAGCGCAACGCTTTTAATAATATTGTGACTTTCTCTCTACAGGTCAACGGCAATTTGTTGCTTTGTTGTATTTGTGTGTTGCTTTTGCATTGTGTTGATTTGTTTTGTGAAAAATTTTGACTACTGTAAAAATGCCGCGAAAGACTGTGAATAGTGTATCGCGAAGTATTGTGAATGAAATTACCGACTTAAACAACGTGACCGATAGTAATTGTGATACGCAACGTAATGATGACAATCCTGCGTTCACTAACAATCAGTGCATTCCAACCACTAATGATGACTTTCACCTTAATGATGAACAAACGACCTCAATTGTCTCGTCTGTTAACTTGACGACAATTGATGACGCAGAATGCTCTATGGTAATGAGCGCTGCCGAGTTTAACACACCCGATTTAGAAAATCCAAGTAATGTACAGACAAATTTTTCGAATGAAAATGATCAGTGTAGTGAGAGTATGACGGATCCATTTAATTCCGAAATAATGTCTGACAGTGTACATCCGACTGATAATCCTTTTTGTAAGTTGCAAAATGACCAAATGGTCACACAAAGCGCGACAACTGCAGGTACATCATTAAACAGTACTGAGAATAGAAATGCTAATTTTGGTTCGGATCAAATTATGACACTATTGCTGCAACGAATTAACCAAATGATGGAAAACCAAGACAACAGTAGTAAAGATCTCAAACAACTTAATGAACAAGTCAAACAACAGAGTGTAGATAACAAACAATTTAAAGAGAATTTCAAACAACTTAGTGAACAGCTCAGACAACAAAATAAAAAATTAGACGACAATTCCAGACAGCTTAGTGAACAAATTAGAGACGTTGCCGCGCAGTGCCATGACACTAAGGAACAGTTGCGCGTGGAAATTGAGGCTTGTTCTCAAAAGAATAGCGAAGAAATTAAGACTGTTGCGCAAGAATTAAGGGAAATGCAGACAGCCGCAACAGAAACACTCAGAGACGAAATTAGCGGAGTCGCTAAACAATGCTCTGAAAAAGCTACACAATTACGGGACGAGTTTAAAGCAATAACGGTAGAACTTTCGCGCACAATGGACGCAAAGATAGACGCGAAATTCGAACAGCAGAACACTCAGATTAACGAGCGCTTTAATCAGCACATACAGAACAGTGATACGCGTTTCCGCAGATTTATTCAGGATCAAAACAAAGTAAAACGACAAGTCATGGAAACAATCACTGCACAAAGACAAGAGGACAAACGTAAAATATTCGCGAAAGCGAAGACGTATGTAGACAATAATATTACTACAGTGTCCAACAAAATTAATACCATAGAACAATTGAACGCGGAATTACGGGATGAAATTTCTGATCTTAAATCAAAAACAGATACACACACAGTAAATATTCAAACAGTGACGGATAGATTCGAACAATTAGATCTAACACAGGATTGTGATGTTATCAAAGGTGATGTTAAAAAACTGAGCGAAACTACGCGCAAGTTGCAAAAACAGATTAATGCGTCTGATTCTAAAACCGATGATCAGGTTAAAATACTGACTGAAAAATATGATGAATTGGCCAGTCGTATTGATGTTATCGAAAATACTAATGACAATAAATCAGACGATACTGCACCTGTTTCATTTATCCAAACACCTGAATTTCAAAATTTACAGCAGACAATTAATGAGATCGATTCATCTAACAACACGTTACGTAGGAAGTTATCAAATTTACAACAAGAAGTAACAGAAATGAAAAACACTTCTGTTAATAATACACAACAGACGCCACTTTATGAACATGTGTCAGACTCACGCAGCGCGTATAATTTGGGTAATCTGCAGAGAGTACGGGACTTAGATTCCGAACAACCACAGTTCAATAGATACTCTTACGATCCTGAACCTGTTCCATCATGCAGAGATGATAACTTCGACTACAAACATTTTCTGTCAGTGAGAAAGTTTAAGGTTTTCAAAAACGATAGAACGCAGATTCACCCACTGGATTGGATTCAACAGTTTAGTTTTGCTCTTCCACCGACTTGGCCTGTAACACATAAACTTGAATTTATTTGCAGTTTTTTGGAAGGCGAACCGGCAACTCGTATGAGACCGATCGCGAGACAGTGTTACTCGGTAGAGGAATTTCAGAATGCTTTTCTGTCAGCGTACTGGTCGAAGACGACACAGCGCGGAATTAAAGACCAACTAATTAGTTTGCCAAACTATGAAAACTCAAATTTTCCCAGTGTAACGCAATTTTTTGAGCATATGGTACAACAAAACCAGTACCTAAGTGAACCGTACAGTGAATCCGCACTTATACAACTATGCATCTCTAAATTACCACGGTCATTACGAGTGTCACTTCTAACGGGCCAGCAAAAAGAAAACATTTCAGCATTCAGAGATCTTTTACAGCTCTTGGAAGTACAGCAATCTGATTATTCTTTTGTAAACAAAAACTTTTTGAGTAACAACCAAGGTCAACAACAGTACTACAATTATGATCAGGGACGTAATTCCAATCGGAAAGATAACAGACGTTTTAGGAACGACAACTACCAAAACTTTAATAACAGGCAAAATTCTAATTATCAATACCGTCAAAATTTTCAGCAACAGGAACAACACTTTAGTAACAATAGAGGTGTTTCACAACAACAACATCAAAACCAGCCGGTTAACATACCTAACCAACAATGGAATACACAAGGTCAACCAGGCTTTAATGTTTCGCCGCGTGGACGTATAGCCCCTGGTCCAACAAATAGTAACGTACGTCAGCAAGGAAACAACTACGTACAAAGAAGACAGTATTTCAATTGCTATCGTAATGCACCGTATAGGAATGACTATTACGACAGACGTAAAAACGATGAGCACAATTACCAGCGTACATATAATAACAGTCGGTCTCACCAACAGCAAAATCATACGCAAGAGCATATTCTCATGAATGAACCCGACAGTAGATACCATCCAGAGCGTAACACGCCTGGAAGAAGTAATAGGACAGTTCAAATAGTCGAAATGCCACAGAATCCTCCTAATAATAATAACACGTCAGATAGAATCTGACTAAATACTGCACAGGACGCATCTTCTAATAACACAAGCACTACCTTAGACACGCAAAATGTTGTTCACGAAAATGTAATTACTTTTGACGACATCAGAGACACTCTTTTACAGGAAAGACCAGTTATTCAGAAAACCATTTCACATCCTGTTATTGAAATCAAAATTGGTTCTTCGAAATTTTCAGCAGTAATTGATTCCGGATCACCAATATCAGTAATAAATGAAGAGACTTTTAATGAGTGCAACAAAGAGAATACGTATCCGACATTACCATTAGGCAAAACAAAAGTGAAAGGAGCGGTACCGAGTAAAGGAGTAGACGTTAAATTACAGACGCATTTATCATTTTGTATTGGAGGTCATACTTTCCACTCTAATTTTTGGATTGTGCCTTTATTGACAACAGACATTATTTTAGGTACGAATTTTCTGGTACAACACGACGCAGTTATCGATTTTCAGAATTCTTATTTAATGTTAAAGGATGAAAATGTACAACTGGCTTTAGAATTTCAGCACTCTTTATCTGCGGAAGAACAAACAATTAACCGCACAGAGGTCATTTCCGCAACACGTAACATAGACTGTAATCCCACATTGTTCACGGATACGTACGTACATAACTATAATACTCCAGACGAAGCTGACTACGACGTTATGCAGTTAATTTCTGATAAGGTTAAAGAGAGCAGTGCAACTACAGACGACGAACGAACGCAATTACACAAAATTCTTTTACAGCAAGCTCCAGTTTTTGACAACATTCCTGGTACTATGTCCGGATTTATGTACGAATTTCAAGTCAAACCGCACGACACATTTAAAGCAAAGCATTATCCCATCCCATATATTCACAGAGAACAGGTTAAAAAGGAATTGCAGGATATGCTTGACCAAGGAATTATAGAACCAGCAGTTAGTCCGTACATAAACCCACTACATATTGTTAAGAAAAAAGATGGCTCACTTCGCCTTGTACTTGATTCACGTCACATTAATGACATTATTATTAATGAAACAGATCGACCACAGACACTAGAGGAACTTTTACAGAAATTTCACGGTACAGCTATTTATTCCACATTAGATTTGAAATCGGGATTTTGGCAAATTCAACTTCATCCGAATTGTAGAAAATATACAGCTTTTCTCTGTTTCGGCGACTGTTATCAATTTTGCAAACTACCGTTCGGCTTAACTATTTCTTCTGCAGCTTTTATTCGCGGTTTGAGCACTATACTTCCGATAGAACTTAAAGACAGAATTACGACGTATGTAGACGACATTCTTATCGCAGAAGCTAACTGGTATGAACACAATCTGATTCTTGAACAACTGCTGCAAACTTTTCATGCACAAGGACTTACAGTTAACCTCAGTAAATCGCATTTTGGCAAAACTTCCATAAAATTTCTTGGACACGTAATTTCAGCAGAAGGCATTGCGCCTGATCCAGAAAAACTTCAGGCTCTACGTGACATTAGTGTTCCTACGACGAAGAAGCAATTACGCAGTTTTTTGGGCTTAATTAACTTTTTTCGTAAATTTATTCATTATTCTGCTTTAGACACGCCTAGACTATGCCAATTAACAGGTAAAAACAGTATTTGGTCTTGGGATCAGCAAGCACACTCTGAATTCATGAACCTGAAACATGCTTTGTTGAATGCACCACTATTATCGCACCCAGATCTCACCAGAAATTTTTCCATTGCCACTGACAGCTCTAACACCGCTTTAGGCGTACACATTTTCCAGGAAATAGAAGAAGATGGTTCAATAGTAATTAAAAACATCGCATTTGCAAGCCGCATTTTGTCACCTGCTGAGCGAAATTATTCTGTTACAGAACTTGAAACATTATGTGTTGTATGGGCTTTCATGAGATTTAGGCATTTTCTTTATGGCAGACACACCACCGTTTACACAGACCACAGAGCGATACAATTTTTACTCTCGGCTAAATTTACTCACGACAGATTAAGCAGATGGAAACTATATTTACAGGAATTTAATTTTACAATAGTTCACATTCCCGGTACGCAAAATGTTATAGCAGACGCACTATCGCGTTCTCTCGGCAACAATCAGCAAGACGTAGCAACCAACTTCTGCAAAACAAATTTCAGTGTCATGTACATTCAGCAAGTTGCTTTTGAAAATTTTATTTCATCGTCATTACAGGACATAGCACAAGAACAAAATAAAGACAATGTGTGGAAAGAAATTAAACACCTTTGGCAAGATAGAAAAAATGTTACGATTAGGAACCACTACACTGTACGCAATGATATTCTGTTTCGCCGCTCTCATCCTGACAGCAACAATTGGTTATTATGCATTCCTGACGAACTGGTTAACAAATTAATTTGGTACACTCATTTAAGTTACGCACATTACGGAGCACGAAAATGTTTTCTTATACTGAGACAGAACTGTTATTTTACTAACATGGAAAAACGTATACGACGAGTTTTAGCGTCTTGTAAAATTTGCCAGAAAGCTAAATCAGACACCACTTCACATATTCCTCCATTATATCCCATTATACCTGTTAAATTAAGACACATGGCAGCTGTAGACATTTTTGGTCCGATTCCCAGAACTAACAGAGGTTTTTGCTACATATTTGTCGCTGATGAGCTCACTTCAAAATTTGTTACTTTCACTCCGTTACGCAAAGCTACTGCTAAAACTGTTTCGAAAGCATTTGTAAAACATTTTCTATTTCATGTAGGGCATGTAATGAAAGTAATCTCTGATAATGGATCTCAATTTCGTAGTAGCGTATGGACACGCATGTTACGAGCTAGAAACATTTCTCCGATCTATATATCCAAGTACCACGCTTCTTCGAACCCCTGTGAAAGATTAATGAAGGAAATTGGTAAACTGTGTAGAATATACTGCCACAAAAGACATATTGATTGGGATACACACATACTCTCATTCCAAGATGTAATTAATTCCATTCCAAATGAATCCACTATGCTATCTCCGTCTGTTATACTGAGAAACGTTGAACCACCGAACAAAATTAAAGAATTAATAGAATTTCCCAAAAGTCGTCGCCTACGACACCACGAAATAATTAACATTGCGCTGAACAACATCAAAAGTGCCGCAGAGCGCCGGAGAAGACAGCAAAAACAGGTTTGTAGACGCCGAGACTTTCACGTTGGACAGAAGATACTAGTACGTACACACTATTTATCCAGCAAATTAAAAGGTAAGTGCAGTAAATTTGAACTTCTATACGCAGGTCCATATCGGATTCGCAGCATCCCTCACCCCAATGTTGTACACGTCGAAACTTTGAGAACCAGAAAATCGAAAGGCAATCACCATATCTCAAACATTAAACCGTTTATTGAGTGAAACCACTGTATGATTCAACACACTATGATGCCATTTACTAATGCAATTAATTCACCTGACTAATTATTGATGATTATCGTATTTTTTCTTGGCAAGTGCCCGGCAAGGTAAGGTTAGCAGGTCGCTCTTCTTGTCGTTACACATCAGACCATGCATATTTTTCCAGATGAATTTACACATTTATGACTATTTCTGCAATTATATTTATGTGACTACTTATTGATGATTATCGTATTTTTTCTTGGCAAGTGCCCGGCAAGGTAAGGTTAGCAGGTCGCTTTTCTTGTCGTTACACATCAGACCGTGCACATTTTCTACTTTTTTTGTGTGTATGATTATACTCCAGTTTTGTTTGTATGCACTATGAAATAGTTAAGATATAACACACACCAGTCGACTTTGACATTTTTTTTTTTGCCTTATGACATCTCAACATCGTGACTGTTTCACATTTTTTTTTGCTGCTGCATTGTATTATTCTGTGTATATTTTTGCATTTGAACACTGTCAATGTTTTTGACATATTACGTTTTCTGTCATGTTATGCTGTAGGGTTAATTATGTTACCATAAACCAGTCATTATCTAGAGGGTATATGATTTAAATGCAGGACATTAATCTTTGTTCATCAATTTCAGAAAGGAATGATGATTCTAAGAAATAAATTTAACATAAATGGAATTTCACCTACGGAATAAACGAAAGGAGATGCAATAACTTTATGAGGAAGAGTAAATGGATCAGGATTAACAAGCATTAACAAGACTATACTATACTCATCACAGAATAGCAGTCTTAACTAATTTTTTCTTTCAGAATACAAGGTGATTGATGCAGGCTGTCAGAGAGAACTACACATCTTAGTTTTAGTGATGAAATATGCTAGAGATAAGGAATAGTTATGTAATGAGTAATGAAGTGATTTTTTGCAGATGATAGTGAATACTGATGAATAATGATGAAGGAAATGGTATTATGAATAATGACGTTTTTCTTTACAGGTGATGATAATGGTGAAGTTATGATGATATGGATAATGAAGTTTTTTTTTTTTCTTTACAGATGAGGATAATGTTGAAGTTATGTATTTATGCTATGTAGTTATTTAAGTATTTGTTGCAGTTTGCTTTGACAGCAGGTGTTACATTGCATAGTAGGATGACAGAAAGTTTTGGAAGGGACAGCTATGGAACACATTTTATACACATTTCACTACTTGTTAATTCGAAGTTCACTACTTTTCAGCATAGTATGCGTTTCTTCTTTCAGGTCAATAATCCATTTTGTATTTTTTCCAGGAGAAGTTTTTCATGACACTTACTAAACCTGTTACTTATTATACCTGTTCTAGTACTTGCATTTTTATATTTTTACCCATTTGTGTCTATCGTTTATAAATGCGATCACATGTACTGCCTTGTTACATAATCTTGCTACAGCTGACTCATGACGAATGACGTTACCTATCCTCATTTGCTGCAATAGGTCAAAAGCAAATAGTGTTATGTTTCAGCAATTAATTATCGATCCCAACGCAATGCATTGCTGACAAAAAAAAAAAAAAAAAAAAATGTGTTAACAGTCCCAAATAGTGATACCAGTTTGAGAAAATTCTGAATAATACTGATCAACTCTGAATAGCATGGCACTTGATTAATGACCTCTTAATGAGACTATATTCAAAATGATGCTTTGTCACTAGCTAATAACTGCCACTGTTTATTGTAATGATACCACTTATAATGCCTGTGATTATTAATGATTTGACTGTAATTAACTGATTTTTAATAATGACTTCGTAATAATCTGAATAATACTGAATGATGATTCTATTCAATACTTGCTGGCCACTGAGTGCCAATAATCAATGTCACTTGAAGAATTGTGATTAATTATGCCATTGATTAGCTCTTGTTTCCAATGTTGATACTTTGTAACCAGAAAAGAATGTGACTGTTTAATAATGCTTTGTAATTAGAAGAAGGCTACTGATTCTTAATAGATTGGAATGACAAATGATTAATTAACTGTCGTTAGGATGTTTTGTAATTAGAAGGCTAATGAATCTTAATTACTGTTTAATAATGCTTTGTAATTAGGAGAAGGGTAATAATTCTTACTACATTGGAATGACACAATTAATTAACTATGGTACTGTTTAATAATGCTTTGTAATTAGGAGAATACTAATGATTCTTACTATATTAGAATGACAAATGATTAATTAACGACATATGACTAATTAACTGGAATTATACAAATGATTAATTAACTGTAATTAGACAAATGATTAATTAATGACAAATGATTAATTAACTGTAATTAGGAAAAGGCTAATGATTATTGGAATGACAAATGATTAATTAACTGTAATTAGGAGAAGGTTAATGATTCTTAATTATACTCTGTAACTGAAAAGAATGCGATTATTTCATAATGCTTTGTAACCAGGAAAAGAAGGCTACTGATTCTATGTAAAACAATTAATGAACATTTTTCTGTAATACTACATACTTGGTACAGAAATGTTCAATAACTGGGCTATGAATGCCACAAACTGCTACTTAAGTCTGTAACTGTCAATATTATGTGACTTGATGTCCTTCACGTCATAAGCTGACTACCCTAAATTATTGCAATGTCCATTTGTCCTGTTTATCCCAGTGATCATGGAGCACTATATTTGATTTTGGACTAATTCTACGTTGGTGTGCCTTGTAAGAGTGTGGTGTTGACACGACATGCTGTCCACCACCATGAGCGATGAAGACATTATTATGGTCCCACTGTTTGGTGTACGTAATGTACTGCCAAAATGAAAACATGGAACATTACTACGACTGTTCAGTGTCTTGGCTACACTGATAAATTCTGATGGGAAAAGATCTTCAAGTTGTGTCACTTGGTGTTGTACTTCTGTGGAAAGATATGGACTTTCAGAGCAGCTGTGTGCAATCTAAAGTGCTACAACCATGATGCAATCCTTCCCTTTCCTATCCTGATTCTTGTCACATAAAAAAAAAATTTTTTTTGGTAACATCATTTATGTTCATAGGTTATACATTTTTCGATTCGCTGAACTCCAATGCGAGTACACTTATGTCACTTGTCAACATAATATTTTTTGCCAGTCTGTTTATTTGTTCTGCATATGCTAAAGAATTTTTTTTTCAGTGCCTGTGCACTTTATTATCTGTCAAATAATTTGTATATACTTTTCTGATTTGCTACTATGTTTTGTACTCACATTTTGTCTTTGTCTGATATATTTTGTACTTAGTGCGTGTGCACAACATTTACTTTATGTACTACATCTAATTATTCTTGCCAGTCTGTTTATTTGTTCTGAATATGCTAAAGAATTTTTTCAGTGCCTGTGCACTTTATCTGTCAAAAAATTTGTACATACTTTTTTTTCTGATTTGCTACTATGTTTAGTATTCACATTTTGTCTTTGTCTGATATATTTTGTACTTAGTGCGTGTGCACAACATTTAAATATTCTGTAAGTTGTAGAATTTTGTTAGTTAAAGAAAAATTTTGCCGCGCTTGGCAAGTCCAAATGACTCACCATCGCTGCCAAATTTTTGCCCCCCCAGTGGAGGGTTATGAAACACGTATGTAACGCAGCAGCGATGGCGAGGCATTGTAGCATCTGTGACCAGAGAGTATGCGCTTGACCGCGCGAGTGTTGCGAGCGGTTCTCAGTCTGTCAGTAGCAGTCAGTCTGTCGTTGCGAGTCTGTCAGTTTAGTCGTTGCGAGTCTGTAGCTCTGTCTAGTTGAGAGCAGTACTCAGTCTGTAGTCGTCATGCAGAGCGGTCGATCAGTAGTAGCAGCCCAGTGTGGTTGTGTGATGTAGGCGGTCGGCAACACTGGTCAAGATGAGGAATAAGGTATACTGTTAATTAATATAATCATTAGATAATGAAAAATTTTATTTATTGTAATTATTCTCCAACAAGTCTCCCAATAATAATTTTTTTTATTTCAAAAGCATTTTCTCAAAAATTTAATTTTTTATTGAACTCAAGATTTCGTTGCACTTCCCATTTCATTCCACTTCTTTTGAAGAAAAATTCCACTAAAATCACAAAAAAAAAGAGAATATTATTATTTGCAATGCAGTTCCTCCAAGCGGTGCGCAACAACAAGAGCAGATATGTGACATCCATTTATTCTGAGGTAAGACTTTAATTCTGATTGTTTTACACAGGGCCAAAGACCGATATTTCGGTTTAATTGAATTTTCTTGTCACTGAATGGACTTTACTTTTGAAGGATTTATATTTGAGTCAGATTGCGAATTTCACATTTTTGTTGCCATTGTCAGTACATTTGATTGTGGGGAGGTTACACTTGGCTCCCATTTCTATTAAGTATTGCTATATTTTCTTTAAAAATTGCGGTGGGGAGGTTACAATGTCTATTATTTAACATTTGTTGAACTTATATTCAATTGCTGTTGTTGGATTAGCCCACTACTGTGATGCTAATCGCGCGAACAAACTGCCACCGCAGGTTTGTTTAATCGATTAACTGCTTGTAATGGGGCCACCATTGTACTGCACAGTTAATATGTTTTTCGAGTACCATTTTTAATTTTATGTATAATGCAAATGTCCTTATGTAATCTGATTTTATTTTGAGAAACTTAACTATTTGTATGTATTTGGCAAGAAACTTGGTAATTGTCAAGTTGGCTTACATATAACTGTTATTAAATACAAATATTTGTCAGGGAATGATAAATGATGCATCGGGTTGGACCATCGTTCCCCGTGTTCTGAAATTAATTCCGATTCTTGTCCTGGGTCTCAGGATGTGGATACGAAATGAAACTTTACTGTGTGAAACGATATGTCATATGATTTCAGTGATTAGAGTGTCAAGTCATATTGACAAAGAACTGAAAATGGGACTGAGCTGATGTCCACGATGATCTGACGCTTGTTCTTGCTGACCAATATCACTTAAATACTTCACTGAGACAAATGTCAAGTGCGGTGCAGAATTGTTCTGTTGAAAAATGGCCCTACGATTCTGTTGCACAACAGGTAACCCATGAGCAGGCAGACTGTCTGAGATATTGCTATGCCGTCAGTGTCCCCTCAGTCAGCACCACCGGTGAAGTGAACTCATACCTCACCATGATGTAGAAAATGCAGCATGAATGGGACCTCATCCCATGTCACCGTTATACCCACCGACAAAGATCAACCAGAATAGAACAGAAACATCATTCACCACTGAATACAATGAGTCACAATTCATTAGCAATCCATGCTTCTCCATGTTCTCCATATGCAGCCGTTTGCTTCGTGTTGTTAATGAGGTCCCACATATGGGATGGTTACTTCTTTCTCCACATGCTGCTAGACTCTGATCAGTGTTGTGGAATGACATAGAACCTTGCTGGGAACCCATTATTTGTACTGCGTGGGCGAGAAGTCCCAGTGCCCCTACTATTGAACGCTAATCGATCTGATTTAATTTAGCACAAATACTTACTTACGTATTAAGTGTCCAATACATCGATACGTTCCGCATCATGCTGGAAGTAAATTTCCATACGCTTCCATGTTCTTCTTGTCGTATTTTTGAACATGTCCGGTGGTATAGTGCGAAACGCATTCTCAACAGCATTGCTCAGTTCTTAGTTTGTACCATAACGACGTGCACATAGATTCACCTTAATGACTCGCAGTAGCAGGGTTCCAAAAATTTTGGTCCAAGCAGACGTTCTGAAGTTGTCGCGTTCCATATCATTACGTGAAGTGGGTTTCCTTCTAACTCGACTATGTAATGAAGATTCTCTTTGGCCTAAACGACAATATTCCTAGCACGTGAACTGCGATAAATGGCACATTCATCTGAAAACATAATCTTGGTACGGTTCATTGCATTTGGAAATAGGTGTAACAAAGCACTAAATGCTAGTCTACATCCGATAATTCGTTTACAAGTGTCGGTCGAAAAGATCTGACCTTCGGATTTTTATGTGTTGTTCTTGGTATAAGGAGTTCCCAAGCACGTTTGAAGGTCGACTTCAAAGGAGATTCTTCAATCGATGCAGCGACTACGACACATGTTTCTTCCCGTGCCTCCTTCCTTCCACTCCAAGGCTTGACTTTAACACTTCCAATCCAGAATTGTCGCCTCTTAAGCTGGAGCCTTATTAAATCTTTCCTGGAATGCTCCTACAATCTCTTTGTCTGCCCTGTGGGTTGCTGTTTGTCCACCCAAGCACTTGTCGGTAAGCGCTCTTCAACAGTGTAACTGCGACAGCTCACAGCTTCCATGGCTACAAATTAAAACTCCACTGCGACTGCGAAGTGGACGTCGCATCTACCAAGAGAGCGCAGAAGTTGCATTGTGGCGGGCTGGCTGAAGTTGCGTGGGCGAAGGGAGCACCCATCTCCTTGGAGTACGTTTACTGTGTCAGTGTTAAGGAAGAAAGTAAAGGGAATTGGAGAATGGAAATGTAATCAGTACATGTTTAGCTTCGATGATATGCTTATTGCCCTTATACAACAGTCACCTGTGGACAACGTACGAGAAGCTTTCAAGAAGTAATGCAAAACAGTTTTTTCACTCCCACTTTCGGTTTAAACGAAATCTTGAATTGTTTGGGGGGCTTCGTGGAATATTCCGGCTTTAGCACCTGTAGTTTCATGTAGTTCCCTAAGCGGCGGCGTTAAACGTAGCCTTCAAAATGCCGTCTGTAACGGATATGCCTTCCAAATAGAGAGCGGTCGTTGAGTTTCTTTTTGCGGAAAACCAGAGCAGCGCAGACATTCGTAGGCGCTTGCAGAATGTCTACGGAGACCTTGCACTGAGCAAAAGCACGGCAAGTCGTTGGGTGAGGCATCTGTCATCATCGCAATAAGGTTGGGCCTATCTCCCACGTGGCAACCGGCCGCACACAGCTGTGACCTCTGCAATGTTGGAACGTGCGGACACTCTCATTCGAGGTGATCGACGGATCACAATCAGACAGCTCGCTGCTGAACTGGACTCGTCTGCTGGTGGTGCTGACACGCTCGTCCACTAGTTGGAGTAGTTTAAAAGTGTGTGCCTGCTGTGTTCCCCCCACTAACAAAAGACAATAAATGGGAAGCAAGGACCGTGTGTGAGTAACTGCTTGCGCGTTACGAGGCTGATCGTGGCAATTTCCTTGAGGCAGCAATAACTTCACTCCGTCGTAAACCATAAAGTGGTACCATGTGGATATAGAAGTCCTCACAGTAAGGTAGTGCAAGGGCGTCGCATTTAACTGAGGTCATGTTGAAAATTAGGGTTTTGTAGCCAGTGGGAAGTAATGTCGTGTATTGGAATCCTAGCCGGCCGATGTGTCCGTGCGGTTCTAGGCGATTCAGTCTGGAACCGTGTGACCGCTACGGTCGCAGGTTCGAATCCTGCCTCGGGCATGGATGTGTGTGATGTCCTTACGCTAGTTAGGATTAAGTAGTTCTAAGTTCTAGGGGACTGATGACCACAGATGTTAAGTCCCATAGTGCTCAGAGCCATTTGAACCATTTTTATTGCAATCCTGAGTAAAACCAACGTGCCTTCAACGAAACAAATGCGTTACATGCTGAACGCCCCTCGTACATTAAGTATCATTGAAGTTGTAAGTAGTCCTCACGGGTGTGCCGCCGGATGACGTTTTGCAAATCCCACAATATTTCCTCGGAGCAACTGTCCGACATCATCAGGTAGTTGAACCTCGCTGGTGGCTAGGTACGACTGACAAGATCCGCATGTCGATGCCACTGTATATAGAGCACGCGCGTGAAGGTTGCGCAGGCGCGGGAACCACGCATGCGCAAAAATTTGCAGATAGATGGCGCCAGACTCAAACGCCCTCTGCCGGGAAACGCAGAGCGGCCGTTCTGCGCGTGCGCTGTGTTTACTACCATACTGCCAAAGTTTTGGAGGACTCTGAAGATAAAGCACTACAGTCCGCCACTCTCAAACCCTCTTGTATTCTGCGTTATGTTGCGATACGTTTGTGGTGTGGCCACACGGACTGGATACTCACCTACGTTTCTTCAACATAAAATTCGCTCCATCTGAATATTAACTTTACTATGGAAGTGGAAAAAGATGGCACTTTACCTTTTCTTGATGTTTTGGTACGAAGGAAAGCAGATGGAACATTGGGACACAACGTATACCGCAAGCCAACGCATACAGATCTACACTCCTGGAAATGGAAAAAAGAACACATTGACACCGGTGTGTCAGACCCACCATACTTGCTTCGGACACTGCGAGAGGGCTGTACAAGCAATGATCACACCCACGGCACAGCGGACACACCAGGAACCGCGGTGTTGGCCGTCGAATGGCGCTAGCTGCGCAGCATTTGTGCACCGCCGCCACTAGTGTCAGCCAGTTTGCCGTGGCATACGGAGCTCCATCGCAGTCTTTAACACTGGTAGCATGCCGCGACAGCGTGGACGTGAACCGTATGTGCAGTTGACGGACTTTGAGCGAGGGCGTATAGTGGGCATGCGGGAGGCCGGGTGGACGTACCGCCGAATTGCTCAACACGTGGGGCGTGAGGTCTCCACAGTACATCGATGTTGTCGCCAGTGCTCGGCGGAAGGTGCACGTGCCCGTCGACCTGGGACCGGACCGCAGCGACGCACGGATGCACGCCAAGACCGTAGGATCCTACGCAGTGCCGTAGGGGACCGCACCGCCACTTCCCAGCAAATTAGGGACACTGTTGCTCCTGGGGTATCGGCGAGGACCATTCGCAACCGTCTCCATGAAGCTGGGCTACGGTCCCGCACACCGTTAGGCCGTCTTCCGCTCACGCCCCAACATCGTGCAGCCCGCCTCCAGTGGTGTCGCGACAGGCGCGAATGGAGGGACGAATGGAGACGTGTCGTCTTCAGCGATGAGAGTCGCTTCTGCCTTGGTGCCAATGATGGTCGTATGCGTGTTTGGCGCCGTGCAGGTGAGCGCCACAATCAGGACTGCATTCGACCGAGGCACACAGGGCCAACACCCGGCATCATGGTGTGGGGAGCGATCTCCTACACTGGCCGTACACCACTGGTGATCGTCGAGGGGACACTGAATAGTGCACGGTACATCCAAACCGTCATCGAACCCATCGTTCTACCATTCCTAGACCGGCAAGGGAACTTGCTGTTCCAACAGGACAATGCACGTCCGCATGTATCCCGTGCCACTCAACGTGCTCTAGAAGGTGTAAGTCAACTACCCTGGCCAGCAAGATCTCCGGATCTGTCCCCCATTGAGCATGTTTGGGACTGGATGAAGCGTCGTCTCACGCGGTCTGCACGTCCAGCACGAACGCTGGTCCAACTGAGGCGCCAGGTGGAAATGGCATGGCAAGCCGTTCCACAGGACTACATCCAGCATCTCTACGATCGTCTCCATGGGAGAATAGCAGCCTGCATTGCTGCGAAAGGTGGATATACACTGTACTAGTGCCGACATTGTGCATGCTCTGTTGCCTGTGTCTATGTGCCTGTGGTTCTGTCAGTGTGATCATGTGATGTATCTGACCCCAGGAATGTGTCAATAAAGTTTCCCCTTCGTGGGACAATGAATTCACGGTGTTCTTATTTCAATTTCCAGGAGTGTATATTTGCAAGCCACAAGCTGCCATCATCCAGCACAATGCGGTAGTGCATGACGTACGCTAGTTCATAGAGCACGTGTGGTATCTGACTCTGAAAGCCTGCCGAGTGAGATGCAACATTTGAAGACAGTCTTCCGTCAAAACGGTTATTCTGGGAGACAGATACGTAATGCATTTCAGGTCCAAGCGTGTTCAATCTATGGAGCAGAATGAAGATACGAAGACACCCACCACCTCGGTCTTCTTGCCGTACTTTGGTGCCATGTCGTCAAGAATCGGAAGAGTCCTCGAAAGATATGACATCAAGTGTGTTTTCCGACCATCTGCAAAACTGAGGAACATGTTAGGTTCGGTTAAGGATTATCTCGGTCTGAGGAAACGTGGTGTGTACAAGATTCCTTGTCAGTGTGGGGCGGCATATACAGGATGTTACAAAAAGGTACGGCCAAACTTTCAGGAAACATTCCTCACACACAAAGAAAGAAAATATGTTATGTGGATATGTGTCCGGAAACGCTTACATTCCATGTTAGAGCTCATTTTATTACTTCTCTTCAAATCACATTAATCATGGAATGGAAACACACAGCAACAGAACGTACCAGCGTGACTTCAAACACTTTGTTACGGGAAATATTCAAAACGTCCTCCGTTAGCGAGGATACATGCATCCATGCATGGAATCCCTGCCGCGTTTCCCGGCAGACGGCGTTTGAGTCTGGCGCCATCTATCTGCAAATTTTTGCGCATGCGTGGTTCCCGCGCCTGCGCAATCTTCACGAGCGTGCTCTGTATTCAGCGGCGTCGACATGCGGATCTTTTCAGTCCTACCTAGCCACCAGCGAGGTTCAACCACCTGATGATGTCGGACAGTTGCTTCGAGGAAATATTGTGGGATTTGCTCAACGTCATCCGGCGGCACACCCGTGAAGGCTATTTACAACACATCCGCCGGAAAAGACTGAAGAGTCACATCATTGAAGTTTTTTCACTCTAAAATCATCTGTAGTCGATTCATTTTAAGCTTTAGAATCACCTTACCCTGTGCTTTGATTTCATTACTCTACTCAATCATGACAACAACAAAATTACTCAATGCAAAGAGCAAATACATAAACAGAAATGCAGACTCAGTCAGAAAAGGACCACAGAAATAATTACTCAGGCTCGGAGTACAAGACGCATAAACAGACCACTCAGAAGAAATGAACTATGAGCTAAGAAATTCATTACATAAGGCATAAAATTCATTACAATTGAGAACTCATTAAATCATCATAAAAGTGCATTCAACAAATTTTTCCAGTAGCGGAAAAAATCAGCTACAGGTCCTCAATGCCAACACTGGCCACCTGAGATCAGCATTACACAACAGTTTGCTACATTATGGACAGGAATTTCTAAAAAAAGACATAACATAAAACAATTACCACACCAGAAACATGTCACAAAAGGACTTAGTTAAAATAAGACTCCCTTTAAAATAAAACCCGCCCATACTCAGAACTATATGCGACTTTTGATCAGCAACTGGAGAAATAATTACCATCACTTAAACTTACCCAGACGTGCAAAGTTGGCACAAATGAAACTTTATGCCAACCCACTTAGTGCACCAGTTCAAATCGACGACTCCTGCTTCAAATTGTAATTAGTTCTCAAACAAATTACAAGCAGCGACATCTGTGAACTAAATGATGTCACAATATCATTTACAATGTCAACAGACAAATAAAGCTGCGAGAATCTTAGCATTCCTATGTTACGATTACAAAAGGAACAACGAAAGTTTTCAAAACGAGTAACATTGCACGAGGAGCACATCAGGATACCATAACGTGGAAGCAGCTCATTACATTTAAAGCGTGATATCGACGACGTTAAGGGAGAGTACCACTTTTTGCCTGTTGTCTCATGGCGCAGGTGAGGAATGATTTACATGTAAACTGGTCGAAATGCAACGTTGTAGCCTCCAGAAATACGTTCCATGTGCCAGTTATCGACAACCGTGAAGACAAGATTTTTCAGACGACTCCATTTCTCCAAACTGAACCCACCGAAGTCCTTTTACTTTAGACCGTTAATGCTACTGCACACCGCGGTAATACCGGTCGGCCCCACACAGTACCACAACGTTCCTGTTCAAGAGTGGCTAAAGCTTCAGCCAAGGCACAAGGCAGAGCACGCTGACTAAGAAGTAAATCTTTGGGATCGACTAACTGAAAAATAAAGATACGAGGGGCGTTCGGTAAAAAATGCAACACAGTTTCTGTGAAAGCTGGCAGGTTTTGTTCAGGGTTTCTATACACAATATTATTTCTCATTGGCTAGAAAGCCCCGTTTTTCGACATAACCTCCCTTCAACGCGACGACATTGGGCAATTTTACTGGAAGGGCATGTATCCCCACATGGTACCACTCTACTGGTCAACACTGGCGCCAACGTCTTGTAGCATCGACAATCTCCTCATCATCCACGTACTGCTTTCAGCAGAGTGCATCGAAACAGATTTTAGACGGAAGCTGTTAAAACCAGGCTGTACATTATATGAGGAAGAACAGTTCAATGAAGTTTTGTGAGCTCTTCTCAGGTGCGCAGACCCGTGCGTGGCCTTGCGTTCTCCTGGAGAAAAGCTGCAATTTTGTGGCGACGAACATGCTTAAGACGTTTCTTCACTTTCCTAAGAGTAGAAAATTGCGCTTCAGAGTTCATAGTTTCACCTTGAGAGAGGACATCAAACAGAGTAACCCCCTTCAGAGGCGCAGAAGAAGATCGTCACCTTCACTTTACCGGTTGAGGGTGGGGCTTTGAACGTTTCCTTCGCAGTAGAGGTGGTGTGGAACCACTTCATAGACTGCCGTTTTGTTCCGGTTTGAAGTGATGAGCCCATGTTTCATCGCCTGTGACGGATGTTCGACAAGACAGCAATTCCACACAGATGGTTCTTCGTTGCTGTTTTGGTCTTCTTTTAGGCGGCGAGGACCCAGGGGGCACGCCTTTGAGTGACAATACTACGAACGGAGACGCCCAGTTGAGCAGCGAGGTTATAACGCTACCACCTGTTACTGTCATACTATAACCTCAAAGCTGGAGGCAGTTCTTATAGTGAAATTATTTTTATTAAAGCAGTATAAAGAAGCAGAGCAGTGTTATCCTCTGAAAGCAATTTCGTTGTGTTGACCGTGATGTACCTAACGGAGGTGGTTTATCGGAAGGGAAAGTCATAATTAAGTAAATAATTAAACAGTAATAAACGATATTTAACATATCCACACTGTTCGAAGGATAAAGAAAAGTCACCAGCTTAATTAGGCATTCGAATGAGTAACATTTTTGTTCAAGAAAACAGATGAGTAACTTTAATGGACAGACACCGCCTATACTTTATCGTATGAGGGTGCAATGAACTGTCACTAGCAGATGTTGACGTTAAAGAAAGTGCTAACAGTTACAGGAGAACAAGACTGTTTGCATGAGGACAACAGATAACGATACACACTATTACCTTGACGACTTAGTCAAACTGAATGGTTTCCATAATATTACTATTACAGTGCACTTTAGAATCATAAATTGGACATAGGTTCAATATTACTTTTTCAAACATATTCCTGTCTGACGTGAAATATGGATATGGTTCACAGAAAAATTAATTATTGTGCATAGATTAAGTCTCTCACTACTAAACTCCTTTCTACTTAGAATGAAAATTAAATGGAATTCACTAACAGGTTATTTCTCACTGTCTTTTGAATAAAAAAGTTACTGTTTTCATAGATAGTGGTCTTTCTATTAATCGTTATCTAGCATGAGCACGATATATAAACTGTGGATCCTGTTACACCATTAATATGCACTTTCAATACACGAGAGGAACCCAATATTGTACAGAATTTGACTTTAATAGTAAGAGTAATTAAAACTTTCTATAATTAACAAAATTTGTGCATTTTAACTACTTTCAATGGAGGGAGGCCCTTAGTCTTGGCCACTGTAGCAGAGCGAACTAAACACACTTTCCATACACTAAAGAAACAAGCCCTTAACAAGCATTAACATGTAACTTTCAATGGTAATAGTTCTTAACTTTTACTGCAGTAGAACACAACTTGATGTGGTTATAAGACAATAGCTCACCTTTGGGTGATTTTCAACAGACTGCACAGTGATCATTTAATTTGCAAAACTCTATAAGCCACAGTTTTGAGAACATTCACTTTAGAAGTTGGCAACAAAGCATTAATATGCAGTTTCAATAGAAAAATTATTTTCAGCAGGCATCATTTACTATATTACATAGTTCTGCTATATTAACTTAGTTTCTTCTTACTATCTTCAAGTGGCATTAAGTAGCAAAACATTCAGCTATAATGTTCTTTCAATAAGGACCCTTGGTATTCGCTTTAGCATGGGAAGGATCCCAAGTGGAATTGTGACAGAGGATAAATCAAGGTAAGTTTTCATAAATAGCCTTTTGGTTACCTTACTACTGAAAACAAATCATCCACATGAGCTGATCCTTAACTTTAAGTTTTTATAATTCCTTGGTTCCTTTTCAGTGATTGCGCAACGTGGTTGCGATTGCATGGCGGTGGGTGGATTTTCAGGTAGAACTGCTGGGCTCTATCATTTCTTGGTGGCTATGGTAAATAAATGGAAAAACTGGTAGAAGCGGGCCTTGGGGAAGATCAGTTTGGATTCCGTAGAAATGTTGGAACACGTGAGGCAATACTAACCTTACGACTTATCTTAGAAGAAAGATTAAGAAAAGGCAAACCTACGTTTCTAGCATTTGTAGACTTAGAGAAAGCTTTTGACAATGTTAACTGGAATACTCTCTTTCAAATTCTGAAGGTGGCAGGGGTAAAATACAGGGAGCGAAAGGTTATTTACAATTAGTACAGAAACCAGATGGCAGTTATAAGAGTCGAGGGGCATGAAAGGGAAGCAGTGGTTGGGAAAGGAGTGAGACAGGGTTGTAGCCTCTCCCCGATGTTATTCAATCCGTATATTGAGCAAGCAGTAAAGGAAACAAAAGAAAAATTCGGAGTAGGTATTAAAATTCATGGAGAAGAAGTAAAAACTTTGAGGTTCGCCGATGACATTGTAATTTTGTCAGAGACAGCAAAGGACTTGGAAGAGCAATTGAACGGAATGGACAGTGTCTTGAAAGGACGATATAAGATGAACATCAACAAAAGCAAAACGAGGATAATGGAATGTAGTCAAATTAAATCGGGTAATGCTGAGGGAATTAGATTAGGAAATGAGAGACTTAAAGTAGTAAAGGAGTTTTGCTATTTAGGGAGTAAAATAACTGATGATGGTCGAAGTAGAGAGGATACAAAATGAAGACTGGCAATGGCAAGGAAAGCGTTTCTGAAGAAGAGAAATTTGTTAACATCGAGTATAGATTTAAGTGTCAGGAAGTCGTTTCCGAAAGTATTTGTATGGAGTGTAACCATGTATGGAAGTGAAACATTGACGATAACTAGTTTGGACAAGAAGAGAATAGAAGCTTTCGAAATGTGGTGCTACAGAAGAATGCTGAAGATAAGGTGGGTAGATCACGTAACTAATGAGGAGGTATTGAAAGAATTGGGGAGAAGAGAAGTTTGTGGCACAACTTGACTAGAAGAAGGGATCGGTTGGTAGGACATGTTTTGAGGCATCAAGGGATCACAAATTTAGCATTGGAGGGCAGTGTGGATGGTAAAAGTCGTAGAGGGAGACCAAGAGGTGAATACACTAAGCAGATTCAGAAGGATGTAGGTTGCAGTAGGTACTGGGATATGAAGAAGCTTGCACAGGATAGAGTAATATGGAGAGCTGCAACAAACCAGTCTCAGGACTGAAGACCACAACAACAACAACAACATGGTAAATACCAATTTCAGATAGTTCCAGCTCTTTATCTATCCATCCGAGGCATTGGAAAGCGTCAGGAAAAGCCTCTCTCAGAACCAGCACAATACACAAGTTTTACATGAGCAGTTGATACTTTGGTAGCTCGTCCCCGACTGACTCTTAATCCACCTTTCTATCCATGCCAACCACATTTTGCGCGCGCTGCTTGCTTCCGTTCCCGAGGAGAACCACAATACCTTTTACATACAAAACAACTAAACCCCAAGTGAAGGTCAGCAGTTTACATAACAGCAATCAAACATCTTAAATAAAACAGAACATTTGCAAATATTGACATTTCCACAAAAAATTATTTAAAACAAATTACAATTACATACATTAAGTTTTGTTCCCTCCAAATGAAACAAAGAATTTAAATGATAGATACACTACATTGCATAGAATCAAACCATGACATAAAAGTTTTTACAAAGGAAAAATGCGAACACTATTGTGCTACCAATGCAATCAAAACATTTAGGGAAACTCAACGTTATAACATTAAACATCAAACAAAAGGCAGATTAAATCAGTACAGCGTTAGATCTGTGGTGCTACAAAGTGTTTCATTGTGATCTGTCGATCACCTTGAATGAGGGTGTCAGAACGTTCCAACATCTCAGGTGTTACAGCTGTGTGCGACCGGCCGGCACGCAAGAGGTCGGACGGATTTGTGCGGCCTTTTTGCTCTGATGACAGACACCTCTGCCAGCGACTCGTAATGCTTCTGTTCACTACTTGGTGTCGCAGACAGTTTGCAAACATCTATGAATATCTGCGCTGCTCTAGTTTTCCGCCAAAGGAAACTCAACGACAGCTCCCTGCTTGGAACGCACCTCCGCCGTACACGCCTTTTTAAAGTCTAAGTGAGCGCCGCCACGTAAAGGAACTTCGTGGAGCCATAGGGGCTTAAGCGGGAATGTCTCATGACGTCCCACACTGTTTCAACCAAAATTGGCAGAGGGACCCCTCATCTTCGGTTAATCATCACGGAGTAACAACGTAATTATTATACACTTCTGGAAATGGAAAAAAGAACACATTGACACCGGTGTGTCAGACCCACCATACTTGCTCCGGACACTGCGAGAGGGCTGTACAAGCAATGATCACACGCACGGCACAGCGGACACACCAGGAACCGCGGTGTTGGCCGTCGAATGGCGCTAGCTGCGCAGCATTTGTGCACCGCCGCCGTCAGTGTCAGCCAGTTTGCCGTGGCATACGGAGCTCCATCGCAGTCTTTAACACTGGTAGCATGCCGCGACAGCGTGGACGTGAACCGTATGTGCAGTTGACGGACTTTGAGCGAGGGCGTATAGTGGGCATGCGGGAGGCCGGGTGGACGTACCGCCGAATTGCTCAACACGTGGGGCGTGAGGTCTCCACAGTACATCGATGTTGTCGCCAGTGCTCGGCGGAAGGTGCACGTGCCCGTCGACCTGGGACCGGACCGCAGCGACGCACGGATGCACGCCAAGACCGTAGGATCCTACGCAGTGCCGTAGGGGACCGCACCGCCACTTCCCAGCAAATTAGGGACACTGTCGCTCCTGGGGTATCGGCGAGGACCATTCGCAACCGTCTCCATGAAGCTGGGCTACGGTCCCGCACACCGTTAGGCCGTCTTCAGCTCACGCCCCAACATCGTGCAGCCCGCCTCCAGTGGTGTCGCGACAGGCGTGAATGGAGGGACGAATGGAGACGTGTCGTCTTCAGCGATGAGAGTCGCTTCTGCCTTGGTGCCAATGATGGTCGTATGCGTGTTTGGCGCCGTGCAGGTGAGCGCCACAATCAGGACTGCATACGACCGAGGCACACAGGGCCAACACCAGGCATCATGGTGTGGGGAGCGATCTCCTACACTGGCCGTACACCACTGGTGATCGTCGAGGGGACACTGAATAGTGCACGGTACATCCAAACCGTCATCGAACCCATCGTTCTACCATTCCTAGACCTGCAAGGGAACTTGCTGTTCCAACAGGACAATGCCCGTCCGCATGTATCCCGTGCCACCCAACGTGCTCTAGAAGGTGTAAGTCAACTACGCTGGCCAGCAAGATCTCCGGATCTGTCCCCCGTTGAGCATGTTTGGGACTGGATGAAGCGTCGTCTCACGCGGTCTGCACGTCCAGCACGAACGCTGGTCCAACTGAGGCGCCAGATGGAAATGGCATGGCAAGCCGTTCCACAGGACTACATCCAGCATCTCTACGATCGTCTCCATGGGAGAATAGCAGCCTGCATTGCTGCGAAAGGTGGATATACACTGTACTAGTGGCGACATTGTGCATGCTCTGTTGCCTGTGTCTATGTGCCTGTGGTTCTGTCAGTGTGATCATGTGATGTATCTGACCCCAGGAATGTGTCAATAAAGTTTCCCCTTCCTGGGACAATGAATTCAAGGTGCTCTTATTTCAATTTCTAGGAGTGTATATTCGGTTTGTCTCTTTAATGACCTTTATCTCTCTAAAATTACGTTAGCAACAGTGACGGAGCCAGCAACAATCATTTGAAAACAAAGTTATTCAACATAATCATGGTATTTGCTGTTGACAGTAGTTATATCTACTTTTTGCCCTCAGTCTCGTATCGCACTGCTCAGTTTGTCCAACCTTGTTTTAGTCCATGTTAGTTTTACGTTATCAGAGACAAAAAGCGGTATGATTGGCATTAATAGTGAGGAGTTGGGTTTACTAATACTAGCGGAAGAGCGGCGCAGCAACACAGTGCTGAGATATTCCGGCATCCATGTCAAGCACATCACAGTACTTTTGCATCCTTAGATATGTACAGTTTGTGTTGTATCTTTTTTGTTGGTTGAATGTTTCAGGCTTTATCATTGTTGTTAACGTTTATTGCCGGAGTATTTCAGGTGCACCGTCTATGCTGTTGGTGTTGTTAGTTGTTTGATATAAGTCCAAAGTCAGATTCCTGAAATTATCGTCTGAGATTGCATTTCAAGTTAAAGATTACCCATGAAGATACAGAGAAAAGAATATGCAAATATCTCGAAGACGTCAAAGGCCACCCAGGACATAACAGCTTCCAGTCATCGTATTGTTCTCATTGCTACTTTGGGTTGCCGAATTGACCTTTTCTGTCTATCATGAGAGGTAATACTTTCATGATGCGACCGGGTCCACTCCGTGTAGTACTGTTTCTCGTCTTTTGATTTTGCTTGTATACGTGGAAAACAGCCAGCTAACGAATCACACCGCTCGAAGTGTTCAAAAACAGCAGCTCCTGATCTCTTACAAATTTTGATGCGCAATAATTCCCTCTATCTAAAGACGCCCATTGATGCTGTCACAGTTTGAAAATAAATACATTTTCTCCCTTTATTTAATTACTTTCCTATTTTTCTGTGTCTGTTATTTTCTTTTACATGATAACGTGCACATTTCCAGCAGTATATTTTGTGCAAACAATGTCAATTCACTGAAATTGCGAATACCACTAATAATAATACACTGCAGAAGATTAAAATCTCAGTACCAGGGAGAATAGCCCCACTGACTTTTTTCACATATTGAAAACATAATTTTCTTTCTTTGTTATGCTTCTATTTTTCTTTTTCTGTACTTATCTTTCACTTTATAAAGTCCACCTTTACAGTAGTACATTTTGAGTAAACAATGGTAATTCACTGATGTTGGAAACTCAACTAAAGTTTTACCCTGTAGGAGACTGAAATTGCTTCAGGAAGGATAGTAAGTAACACAGCTTTACTTATCGTACCTTTTCAGTTTAGTAGCCTCAAAAGGCCCAGCAGTACCGACCGACCACCGATAGGTGTCACTGGATACAGATGTGGAAGGGCATGTGGTTGGCACATCGCTTTCTCGGCCATTGTCAGTTTTAGTGACCAGAGCCACTGCTTCTCAACCAAATAACTCCTGAGTTGGCCTCGAAAGGGTTGAGTGCACCCCGCTTGCCAACAACGCTCGCCAGGACCGGACGGATAACTACCCCAGCGCTAAGCAAGACCGACAGCACTTGACTTTGCCAATCTAACGGGAACCGTTGTTACTATTGCGGCAAGGCCACTGGCATACTTAGTTAAATTTGTAGCTTATTTGTTGATGTGTAGGGTGATACACTTAGTACATATTGCTGCCACCTCTAGCAACAGCAATAGCTCTCATCGAACTGAGCCTGAGTGACAGATATGGATGAGTTAATCCACACTGCTACAGCTCTACGACATATTTCATGAATCGTAGTAAGTGGAAAATTTTGATTTACTATTCTCACGGCAACCCATAACCATTTAGAGGTAGGGGTGTAAATGTGGAAGCGTGTGGGTAATGTGGAAACTTCCAGTATCTGGCCTGCAGGGTGCTGCACTGTAATGGGGTAGCCAGAAATTGTTCAAATAGTTCCTACTTGTCACAGTAGAGTGTTAGCAGTAAGTTGAGCAACAGACGCCGTGACAATGATGCAGTTTATGTTCGCACATTTTCTAAACCTTTTTCGAGGTAAGTTTTGGTATTACATTTATCTACATACTTTGTAGTTATCTTTTCTTTACGTCTGATAGCTTATAAAGGGAGGTGCATAGAAGGCTTTAACAGTCGTTTGTCAACCTTAAATGGATAGTTTCTTAATGTAATCAGCCGAAATTTAAAATGACCATTGTGTAGGTAATGTGGAAGCATACATACGATGGCATTGTGGAAACGTTTCCACAATACCAACATGAAATACATTATTTCCAATACGTTTTGCGTCTGTTTCTACATGCCACGAAAGCTAAATGATCGGAAACCAAGAGCTATTGTGAAGAAGTGGGATACTGTAAACATGATTAAGGCTATAATAGCCTTAAGGGAAAGCCAGATGGGGTTCAGAAGAGCAGTGAAAGCTTTCAGTGTACCTCAGACGACACTTCAAAGGTTTGTGCATAGTGATATGTCACCTGAAGAATGTGTTTCTTTGAGACTTGGAAGTAAGCCTGTACTACCTGATGCTATTGAGAAACAGTTGGTACAGTATCTCACTGAAATGGACAATCGCTTCTATGGCCTTACCAGATTAGATGTCAAGACAAAGGCATATCAGATAGCGGAAAGAAATAATATTAATCATCCTTTTACTTCAAATGCTGCAGGTAGAGCTTTGTTTGACCTTTTTCTTAGACGACACAGAAATAAACTCACAATCCTCAAACCTATCGGGGACTCATTCTCGAGAGCAAACGGGCTCAACAAAGAAGCTGTAGACAAGCTTTTTGATATTTTGGAAGCTGAGTACAATAAACACTCCTTAACTTACCTGAGGATTCAGATGAAGAGCCCAGTGCACCAACTGTCTCTTCAGGCGAGTCAGATTTGGATCTCCCAGTTGGGGAAGAAAAACCTCCTGATGAAGATGCCATTTGTATTTTTTATGGAGGCGCATTTTACAAAGACGTTCGGGGAGAATTGTGGATTAAGTGTGTAGCGTGTGAGGAGGCGGAGTCACTCTCTGTGTGCCAGAAACGAAGGAGGTATTTACATATGCGATTTTTGCAAGTGAATTTCGCTTATGAAGCATTTTTATATTACAGTTGAGTTTAAAAATATTTTTGTGTAATTTAAATTTAATATAAAATAAAGTAGATCCTAAAATTTTTAATAGTTTTTGTTTGAAGTAGTCAGTCTCCCACAAATTTAAGGCGTTTCCACATTACCCGCACTTCTTGAAAAATTAATCAGTTGTTGTGCAAGCAGTAAATATTTTTGAATTTTTAACTGTTTAGTTTTTGTGTTTCATAATATCACATTCATTGCTAAAACATTATGAATTAGCTTTGGCTAATTTTTGAAGCTGAAAGAGAAGTAAACATTTCTTTTATACAGCAAAAACTGACTGGGTTTCCACATTTACAAAAAACGGTTCAAATGGCTCTGAGCACTATGGGACTTAACATCTGTGGTAATCAGTCGCCTAGAACTTAGAACTACTTAAACCTAACCAACCTAAGGACATCACACACGTCCATGCCCGAGGCAGGATTGGAACCTGCGACCGTAGCGGTCACGCGGTTCCGGACTGAAGCGCCGAGAACCGCTCGGCCACACCGGCCGGCGAGGTCAGAACAGAGAAGGTAACAAGCGGTTTGGCGTTATCTTGTTGAACGATGACGTGGGGGAACGTCAAGGACAGGGTTCAACCACAGGTCTGAATACTTCATAAATGTGCAGGTTACCAGCTATGCGAATCAGACATGCTTGTATGATATACTCAGTGGCATCCCACACGATCACAACAGCTGATGTGCCTATATGATAATTACGAATGACGTCTGATAACGTTTTCTCTCCTCCGAGTCCTAGAAGATATAGGTCCATCGGGAAGCTGTACTCAGGATCGGCGTCCAGTGCTATCGTGCCCGCCCCACTGTCGGCGCATCTTCCTCCGTTGCCGCTGTAATGGAGCCCACAACATCTGTCTGTCGCCATACTGAGAGCCTGCCTTGTTCCAGACGCCGTCCAACCGTCTGTACGGATACTTGGCTTACTAAAAATAAAAAATAAAATCAGGCAGATAACCTGGCTGTATGATACTGCACGCCCGAGCAAGCGATATGTCTTGCCTGATACTAGCAGCGTTGGGCACTGATAGCAAAGATAAACTGAGAATTCAGTTTCATCATGTCCGCAATTGCAGCAGACACTTTTTCTGAACATTTGCAGAATGTTTAGTTGAGTCCTCGGAGAAATTTTTCTTTGAATCAGTCAAAAGATGTGAGCCTATAGTAATAACAAAAATAGTTATAGTAGTAAATTTTGTGATAAATTACGTAATGAAGACTATTATACGGTCCTGTGAGATTAATAAGGTCACTGCCCATGTTTGACATCAACGTGCAGTAATCCATCACAGACGGTAAATGGCAGCACTAGCAGGGGAGGGTACATAAAGCTTCTCAGGTGGACGAGGAAAATAGCACAGTCATTGACATGATGCGGAAACGGAACGACTTACGTGGCATCGAAAAGGGCATGATCATTCGCTTCCGGGTAAACAGCACAAGAACTGCAAGGTTTGTAAACTGTCCGCATGATGCCGTGTTTAAAGAATACCCTGCGTGGCAAAAGGATTCTGTTCAAAACTGGCGCCAAAACAACTGAGGTGCACCACAGGTCACAGATGACAGGAGTGAACGACGGCTGCGCAGATGTATACGGGGTAATATACATGCAACTAACGATGAGCTGACCGCCCAGATCAACCGAGAGGCTAAAAACACTGTGCTTACATTGACTGTCAGCAAACGTTGCTGTGTGAGGACCTGCTCAACAGGCGCTTCGTTCATGCACCCATTCTGACTCCTGTTCATATGCGACGAAGGCTGGAATTCGCATGCGAATATCGCAAACTGAACGTCCACAGAGTGGGGACAGGTAGCCTTCCCAGATGAATCACGCTCTATGCTCCACCGGACAGATGGACGCTGGGGTGTATGGGATGATACATCTGAAAGCGTAGGTCTATGCCAGAGGAGGTAGTGTGTTGGTCTTGGGCATGTTTTCGTGGTGTTGCCTGGTTGATCTCGTCATTCTTGAAGGCACAATGGATCAACACAAGTATGTATCTGTCCTTGGGGACCATGTCTACCCTTACTTGCAGTTTGTTTGTCTCGGCGCGATGGCCAGCAGGACAATGCAACTTGCATGGTTCGAACAGAGTCAGTAAGAGTTTATCGCACTCCTCTGGCCACAAAACCCCAGATTAAAACACAGTCGAGAAGGTAATTTTTGAGAACATTTCTCTTGCAGTACAGCGGTTTTTTGTTACTTAAAAATGAACATGAACAGTCGCAATTCCAAGAAACTTCGTTTTTTATGAGATTCCCGGTTTCGATCTGTTTTATACTATATCAGACCTCACACCATGATGGTAGATGGTGGCTGTGGATGGAGCAGGCACTACGACTCCAAGAACAGAAGTTAGAGTTCGTGGAGTCGCAGTTTCTTGCGGTTGTGACTGTTCATGTTCATTTCTAATCGAGAATCTGTGGAACCTCATCAGTCGGGCCATTCGCGACATTGATCCTCAATCTAGAAACAGCGCGGCTGGTTGCAACACTGGGGGCGGCATTGCCCCATCTTACTTTCGGTACGTCCCAGAACCTCTCCCTAACCTCTAGCAGCGGTCCACTCTGCAGAACATGGCTATTCAGAGTTTCCACGGGTGACCACATTAATGTGACTGGATAGTGTGTTACATTCCGTTTCTCAGAACACGTGGAATATGTCGGTTGTGACTAATGACTTACATAATTATAAAACGCATGGCAGCTGTAAGAAATAATCAGTGCTGGAGCATGAGTTAATAGGTCTGAGAAAAATCGCGAAGAAAAAGAGAAAAGTTAGCAGATGAAATGAACGGCAGTAAAGACGGAGGAAACAAGAACAGGAAGTAAGCCGATGAGGTACATCAAGAAGGAAGTGACGCCAGTGATCGACGAATTTTCAATCTCTTCTTGATTGCACTGGTTTGCACTCGGATGTCGGTTGCTAGGAAGTTTGTCAACAGATGTACGGCTAAAATGGACAAAAGATGAAGAAATATCCAGTGGGGTCAGAAACAGTTTGCAAAGTTCGTAAGAGTGTTACAGGGTAGGCTGTGCTGAGAAATAATTGGTGTGAAAAGAATTGATACGTGGGGCTGTTTCCGAGATAATTAGCATTCAAACCAGCCAGTCATGCCGTTGGGTGTGCTAATTCGAGCGGCCTGCAAGATACAGTTAATGTCAGTTGTTGTCAAAGCGTAGGTGAGAGCACAAGAGAGTGCTCAGCCTTTGGTTCAGGTTTGATAGTTACTACATTTGTATGTCCAGTTTGGTATCGCTCTCTAGTTTAGTTCCAGAATACGCTTGGTGACACCGTCTCTGGCGGGCAGCTTGAATTTGCACTTGCGACGATCTTACTAGCTAACTTCAACGCTTGTTGATGCTGAAACGGAGCAGCATTTCGAAGCTTTTGCTTAACAATTATTTCTCAGCACAACCTACCCGGCAACATCTTTACTTTTCAGACTGTTTCTGTCAACCCTGTACAGAGTCAAAGCCAGTGCAGAGGAACTATAACGTCTTGTATTGATTGATGAGATCTATTCGATTTCTGAGAAGACATACAGAACGATCTAGTTATTTAGCCTGACGAATAAATCTTCTACGAGTAACATCTACTGTACTGTCGTATCTACGCACGAGGAGGATTAAAAAGCTCAAACAACAGGATGTTACATTTACCTTACATCTTACGGAAAACTGACGTATAATCGAAATCTTGCGGAAATTCGGTGTTTGTGTAGCGTAGAACGACACTGCAGTACCTAAGATTGCACCTCATTGATGTCTGGACTAGGATCTAAAAAAGAAAAGTACTTTCATCTGTTGTGAATGCTTCCGCCAAATTTAAACGCACAGCGAGAATTAAGCCGCGTTATATTACTACTGATGATTTAAGGGTGCCATACATACCAGTCACTTCCTACACCTAGTTTGAGAACCCAAATGATTTACATTAAAAATGCAGCACCATGCATTCTAATACTTTAGTAAGTCTCTGGCATTTTACCATTGTAAGAATTTATTTTTACTGTACCAGGAATTCTCAATAACGCTGATTGTATAGCTTGATCACGTATAAAAAGGAACAGTTGACGGGCTGTAATCAGAGGAATGCCTACGGGGGGTACCTCTAAATTTATCTGTACCGTAAAATAGATATCAGTTCATCAATTAGCTGTCCAGTCATTTCAAAACAGTATTTAAAACAGTTCAGTTTACGAAGGAAGTTACAAGGACCAAGAGCCGTGCGGGATTAGCCGAGCGGTCTAAGGCGCTGCAGCCATGGACTGTGTGGCTGGTCCCGGCGGAGGTTCGAGTCCTCCCTCGGGCGTGGGTGTGTGTGTTTGTCGTTAGGATAATTTAGGTTCAGTAGTGTGTAAGCTTAGGGACTGATGACCTTAGCAGTTAAGTCGCATAAGATTTCACACACATTTGAACATTTTTTTGAACAAGGACCAACAAAAAAGAACGCATTTACTGAAATCAAACACTTAGGTCGCCTTGTATCTGTTCGTTGATTGTCGGTCACTTTCATTGATTAAAGTGTGGCGCTGTGCTTTCTTTTTTGACCTAGTTAGTGTTACTGGTGTAGTTAAAATTACTGTACGACCTGTATTTGACAATTTTTCTTGAGACAGTGCAAAAGCGCCCGTTTAGGTGGTCTCCAATTGTTACTCAAATGACGTGAAATGTAGGAAATAGCAATACAATTACCCCGGCTTGGCAGAAGCGGCTTTTAGCGGAACTGTGGCGCTGCTAATTTGGCGGCTCACCCGTCAGAGTCGGACTCAGAGGCCGTGAGAGTGTGGCGCTCGATACGGCATCGGTCGCGCCAGCCGGAGAGGCTGCGGCCGGGCGATCCCAGCTGAGCGCAGTGGCCCCAGGGGCGGCAGGGTCCATTAAGCAGCGTAAATGCATTCACGTGTCACGTTTGCCCACTCCAGACACACTCAATTATAGAGGTGTCCTTTCTGAAACTACGCAGACAGGGAGGCGCATACAGCAGAGCCTGAGTATGCGAGGGAGGGAACTGTGTAGCAGCCATCATACTCTCTAGTCGCATTACGAGGTTTGACCGGAAAATACGAATAAAAGTTGAATAATGTCTTTATGTTACAAGTTGCAGTCACCGCCAGGAGGGAATACTGCTGTAATCAATCCCATCAACGCTCAGTTCGAGTCAGAGCACTCTGCGTGAAAGTGGGAATGTGCGGCAGCTTGTTGACAGTACCCTTTTTTACCTGCCGTCAGCATGGAGCTCTCTCTCTGATTGAGGAACAGCGCGTCAATATCACGTTTCTTGCAAAGCTAGGCAAGAATGGCCGTGAGATTTTTGAGTGTTTGAAACAGGTTTACGGAGACAGTTCTCTGAAGGAACCAACCGTGAATAAGTGCTTAAAAAGGTTCCGGGATGGCCGAGAAGAAGTGACGATGACCCTCGTCGACATCGAGTTCCGATGCAAATGTTGAACGAATTCGGGCTTGTGTTCTTAAAGACCGTAGACTGGCAGTCAGAATGATTGCTGACGAGCTGTCAATCCCCAAAACAATCGTTCACGAAATCCTGACACAAAAACTTGAAATGAAGAAACTGTGTGCGAAAATCGTACCGAAGCTCTTGACGCCAGAACAGAAAGCAAAGAGGGTTGAGTGCTGTGAGGACTGATTGGAAGCAGGGGAACGAGGGGACTTTCTCAACCGAGTCATCACTGGAGACGAGTCCTGCTTTTACGAATTCGCTGTGGAGCTCAAATCTCAAAGCAATGAGTGGAAACTAGCAGGAGAACCGAGAGCAAAAAAGGTCGCGAAATTCAAGGTCCAATGTGAAGACAATGTTGATTGTTTTCTTTGATTCTTGGGGCATTGTTCACAAGGAATTTGTCCCTCCCGGCCAGAGAGTGAACGGAAATTTTTGCGTTGAAGTTCTGACACGTCTCAGAGCTCGTGTGGCCCGAGTTCGACCGGAGTTGGCAAAAGGGGGCAGGTGGATCCTTCATCACGACAATGCGCCCGCTCACACGTCGCTCGTTGTGCGCGAGTTTTTGGCCCGAAGCTCAATCACCGTGACAGACCACCCGCCTTATTCACCCGATTTAACCCCGTGTCACTTCTTCATGTTCCCGAAATGCAAAATGGTGCATCGGGGGCGGCACTTGGGAGATGTGGAAGCCATCAAGGCGGAAACGACACGGCAACTGAACAACATCACAACTGAAGACTTTCAGCAGTGTTATCAACAGTGGAAACGGCGTTGGCAAAAGTGTATCGCGTCTCAGGGCGAGTACTTTGAAGGAGACCATATTGTAATACCTGAATAATTGTAAAATAAAGTTATTATTCAACTTTTATACGTATTTTCCGGACAAACCTCGTATTATGAACACCTCCTAGATCTTATGGCCATAGCGTAAAGCGCATTGTCTGCCACACGAGATGTACACTGGCGATTATGTCACGATAATCAACTGGTAACCAGAGCTGTGTTGTGAAAATTGGTGAGTCTACCCAACTCGACCTCCTGCGTAAGACTAATTACATTCCATGCTATCTTTCTGGCATCTCCACAGTTCCTGATGACCCACATTTTGACTCTTCTCTATTCCAATCTGTCAATAAACATACAGATACCTATCTCCCAACACTTGCTCCAGGTTCCCACCACTTGGACAACATACCATACACAGAACTAAACTCACCCATCACAGCACATAACATAAAACAAGTGTTACACATAAAACGAAACAACACTTTTTCATGTCACGACTGCATTACCTGCAGATACCTAAGAGAATATCCTGATTCCTTCCTAGCAAACCTTTAAATCATCCTCTCACAGGCTACAACCATTAGTTGCGGAAAGCCTTCAAAGGCCTACCTGTCCTCGAATCAAACAAAGCTGCTAACATTACTTCTTCCTGCCGATCTACCAGCCTCAATTCCGTGTTTAACAAGGTCTTCGAATCCATCCTCGACCAGTACATCCAAGAATAACTGAACAGAAACTTTTTTTGTGTCATCAGTTTCCTGACTGGTTTGATGCAGTCCGCCACGAATCCCTCTCCTGTGACAACCTCTTCATCGAAGAGCAACACTTGCAACCTGCGTCCTCAGTTATTTGCTTGATGTATTCCAGTCTCTGTCATCCTCTATAGTTTTTACCCTCTACAGCTCCCTCTAGAACCATGGAATCGTTCCCTGATGTCTTAACACATGTCCTATCATTCTGTCCCTCTTTGTTGTTAGTGTTTTCCACATATTACTTTCATCTCCGATTCTGCGTAGAACCTCCTCATTCCTTACCTTACCGGTCCACCTAATTTTCAAAACCCTTCTCCAGTTCCACAACTCGGATGCTTAGATTCTTCACTGTTTCCTTTCGACCACAGTCCATGTTTCACTACCACACATGTGCTCCAAACGTACATTCCCAGAAATTTCTTCCTCAAATTAAGACCTATGTTTGATACTAGTAAATTTCTCTTGGCCAGGAATGCCCTTTTTACAAGTGCTAGTTTGCTTTTGATGCCCTCCTTGCTCCGTCGGTCATTGGATATTTTGCAGAATGTCAGAATTGCCTCTCTGGTGCATTTACCTTTCCTAAAGCAAAACTGCTCGTCATCTAACACCTCTTCAGTTCTCATTTGTGCTCCTTCTAATTACTTTCGTCTTTCTTCGATTTACTCTCAACACGTATTCTGTATTCATCACACTGTTTCTGCCATTCAGCAAATCATATAATTCTTGTTCACTTTCACCCAGGATAGCAATGTCATCAGTAAATCGTATGATTGATATCTTTTCATCTTGAATTTTAATGACACCCTCCAACCTTTTTGTTATTTCCATCACTGTTTCTTCGATGAGCAGATTGAACAGTAGGGGTGAGAGACTATATCTCTGTCTTACACCCTTTTCAATCCGAGCACTTCGTTCTTGGTCAACCACTCTTATTAGTCATTCTTGGCTCTTGTACATATTGTGTATTACTCGTCTCTCCCTATAGCTTACCCCTATATATCTCAGAATATCGAACATCTTACACCCTTTTAAATTGTCGAACGCTTTTTCCAGGTCGACAAACTTTTTGAACGTGTCCTGAATTTTCTTTATTCTTGTTTCCATTATCAACCGCACCGTCAGAATTGCCTTTCCTAAAGCAAAACTGGTCGTCATCTAACACCTCCTCAATTTTCGTTTCCATTCTTCTGTATATTATTCTTGTCAGCGACTTGGAGGAATAAACTGCTAAGCTGATTGAGCAATACTTCTCACAATTGTAAGCTCTTGCAGTCTTCGGAATTGTATGGACGATATTTACCCTAAAGTCATAGGCTGGAGAGAGTGTTCCAGGAACATCAGCGCATTCTTTTAAATATCTGTGCTAACTGTTTAATGTGAGATGTATGTGTATTTGCTACACTATCATATTGTGGAAATTCCTTAAGGTTAAAACTGATATATTGAGATGTGTCGCAGAGTGATGATATTAGAAGCAAGGAGAAAATCAGCAAAATTGCGACAAATTGCCCCAAAACCGTAAACACCGCTTTGCTGGTATGTTTATGCTGTATCACCTTTGTGTAAAAGTATACGATGTAATTTTTGAGTTAAAAAACATGTTAATGAAGATGAAGGTGATGTAAATATAGAGAGAGCCATTTTTTGAAACTGGTTAATAAATTATATTTATAATTGGATTTAATTATTTTCCTGACTGTTTCATTTTTAATACCTTGCTGTGATAGATCGAATATAGGGAGAGGAAAATGGCATGATTTATCTCTGGTATGACGGCACTGGCATGTAGGCAAACAATACCATCCCCTACACTTGACATCGCTGTAATCACATACTTCAGTACCTCATTTCGGCACAAATTTTTATCCAGAATCCTTAGTACAATTCTACTGGGAGTGTTTCTGCGAGAGCAGGTGGCACTGCTAGTTTCACCTCTCACCATGTGCCTCATGACAAACCTAGGAGATGGTGTTTAATCTGTTGTTTCAATGGAAGGCGATGTTGTCGTTATCAGAGAATAACCAAAGTAACCCTTTATTCATAAGTACCCCCAGGGCTTCAGAAAACAACTATGAGAAAAAAATACGTACAAATGAATGAGCCGGCCGGAGAGGCCGAGCGGTTCTAGGCGCTACAGTTTGGAACCGCGCGACCGCTACGGTCGCATGTTCGAATCCTGCGTCGGGCATGGATGTGTGTGATGTCCTTAGGTTAGTTACGTTTAAATAGTTCTAAGTTCTAAGGGACTGATGACCTCAGAAGTTAAGTCCCATAGTGCTCAGAGCCATTTGAACCATTTTGGGCCAGAAGAATGACACAAGTGGACAGAGTACCTGTCCAAGTTTCGATTCACAAAACGCGCCTTGGAATAGTTGCACAGTGGTTCAATAGGGGGGCAGACTTGATGGACCATATCGCATAATGTAGCGATACACGAGTTTTGTATGTTTGAATTCGGTAAATGTGAGTCACATGTGACTACTGAGCGATAATTTCGTATCAAACATCAGGTAAAGGTTCCAGTATTAAAACAATATATGAGACCTACAACACATTCCTTGAGTCTGGTTTCTTACGTGGTGCAAAGAAAAGAGATCAGCCAGGGCCATCAACAGAGAAGGTAAAGTGTGTGCCGTAATAATTCATCAGGAGCCCGAAGCAATCGATGAGTATGGAAGCACAGAACTGCAGACAGAAACAAAAATACCGCAGTCAATTGTCTAATGCGTTCTGCAGGCTGGGGAAAATAAAAGTGTCTCTTAGAACAGAGTTCCAGGATACAAAGAAACCAGCAGAGGAAAAGAAATACGGTGCTAACCTTAGTATGGCAGGTGTTGAAAGTGATCACCATTCATCTCTTGGCAACTTTTGAGGCCTGGTCGGCAAATTGAAGAAGGAGGGTCGAAGCTGGACTGCTGAAATTGTTGCCGTCTCGTCCGAAATTTTCTGCCGCCGGTCCTGAAGATTATGAGGATTGTTGTGTTACATCTTAGACTTGAGTGCTCCCCACGCAAAGTAACTGCACGCTGACAGATCAGGTAAGCTGGATGGCTAGCTAGGGCAGCGACCAGATTGACCTCTACAAACTAACTCTGTCACCCTTGAGGATAGTGTAAATGTGCTCAAAGGTTCGGCAGGTTGTATGGACAGTTGGTCCATCCTGCTGGAAGTAATTGTAGGTATTTCCCCCCTCCGTTAATGCCCCCACAAAATCACGTCCAACAGAGTCCACTAGCCTGAGACACTTTTATTTGCCCACCATGTATGAAAACTTCACCTTGTCAAACCATATCCGGAGCAGTTATTATTACTCGGTACAATGAGCTTTACTCTGACATTTTCAATGACTTTCAGCGACTAATAGAGGAAAACGGTCTGTACTACGTTTTATGTGTCTGTAAAGGGGAATCGTTATAACAAGTGTGTTTGAGACACAGAACATTGACACAAGGTTGTGGAACACATTCGTGATTCACTTGAAGTTAACATATTTTGTGCCTTGTCGTCTTTAACAGTGTATGCACCCATTTTCTTGCTGGAGATAGACATACTACAGCAGTGGCTCATGCCACAACTATAGCAAGAGAATGGAGCCTTCATTTTGCAACAAGACGGTGCTCCAACACACCTTAATGATAAACTGGCTTAAAGTTAAATTGGACAAGTTTCCCAACACTACTCCCCTACTTCAGTGGTCCCCATGGTACTTATCTCCATTATGTTCCTACCTCCACTGCTTTTAATTAGGAAGAGCTTCATGGAAGGATAATGAATGGTGTCGCTGATATCAAGCATGGTGAGTGGGTCGTGTATGGCATGAGTTTGACTATCGCATTAATGTTTGCTGCGTCACACACAGTGACCATACTGAGCATTTGCAACGTGAACTGAAAACCTGATGAGATGCTCTAACCACAGACATTTGTCTATCTTCTGTGTAACTTGTGATTTTCGTAAACCCCATACATACTTAAGAATGACTCTGTTTAAAGTTTTTATACAACTTGGAAATTCCTCTTCAACAGTGTAACCTACACTTTTTGTATGTATTGTGAACTGCTTTTGATTACATTGTGTTACTATCTACTAGTATAACAGCGCCAAGATTTCTTTTTAACATACTTTTTTAACATACTTATTAGTGTGTTGTACCATTACTCATCGTGTCCGCAGATGGTTGGTTATCGTATTCATTTGATAGGTATGCACGTTCACGCAAGTGCAGAGCAAAATGGCTCCAGAAGGTAAGAGGCCTAGGCGGCAATAACTTGGTAGTTCTTTCCTGTCGTCTACGAGTTGTTCGTGAACCGTCTTTTAATTCACATCCAGGAGAAATGGGCACAGTGACAGTTTTCCCAATCGCAAACATGAAAGATATGCAGAAGAAGAATTATTAAGTGGCACATAGCCTGCATAAGATCCTCGGCATTCCAACAGTGGCAAGTCCAGCCTGGCAATGATGTTTCGAAAAGTGTCTCTTTTCCCATCATCCGGCAAAGTGCATGAACGTAGGAGTAATTCTCTAAATATCGCGGATACTTGGTGATTTTAATTTGATGGAACACGATAACATTTTATAATGAGAACTTTTATTTAACCTAGAAGAGCTCCTCGTTTAACAAGATATTAGGACACTTTTTAAATAACCCTCGTTATGTGTCGAATGTCTTACCTTATCGTAATAAGGTTCAGTATATAGTGACTTCACCCCCATGAGGCGTTATATCTTAGAACTGTGTCTCAAAAATGCAAGAAATAGTTGAAATGCTGAGAGAATAAGTTCTTAATTGTGGCGTCCTCAAAATATAAGGGGGTGAAAGTTACTTCCAAATAAAGTCGATTTCGACCAGCATCTGAAGGGGAGGGGCCAAATATTCTCGTCACACTAAAAACAATACTGACAGTGAAAATTCTCACAGTTCACTGAAGTCGTTGGCTAGTGTAGCAATGAAAAGATGAAAGTTTGGCAAGTGGAAGTTTTTACATTCAGAGTGAAAGGTCCCTGCTATGCAAGGTTGAATGAAAAGCGTAAAATTCGATTTTTATGTAATATCTTACTGGGGAAGGCAGAGTACAATTCCACGATCCGTGTATTTCAATAAAAGTCGAATGTATATTTGACATGCGCGAGCAGTGAGTAAGATTTCCATGTACATTATCTCACCAAAAGTATCCAGACACCTGCTTGAACTCTGCTGGGGATGCTTTCCATGAGATGATTCAATAACTATGAACGAATAACAGCCTCTCCTTCCTCAAGAGCCGAAACCAGAAATGATGGTGGTCTCGGACGCTGAGATCTGCAGCGAAATCGATATTGTAACTCATCCCAAAAGTGTTCCATTAAGCTCAGGTCGGGATTGCCCACAAACCATTGTCTCGCATATGCTGCTTATGGCAAGATGTATTGTCATCCTGAAACAAATAATCATCGACTCCGAACTGTTCCTCTACTGTAAGCAGGACACAGTGCTGTGAAAAGTGTTCATACCCTTCTGCATTTAGCGTTATCTTAAGTGGAATAAGAATACGACACACCAAAGTAAATTAAAAACCCATACGGTAGCACTACTTTCTTGGCGTTTCACTGTTGGCTCTACAGGTAATACCATCCAGGCATTCCGCAAACCCAAACCCTTTCATCGGTTTGTCACGAGGTACAGCACGTTTCACCACTCCAGATCATTCGCTTCTAGTAAAGAGCTTATGAGGAGTTGCCGTACTGTTGTGCTCCATTCTTTTCAACTCCTAATCCACAGTTATTTGTAAGCTGGGTTTTTGGTAACCATTCAGAACTCTTCCGCTGATGTCATGCTATATTTTTCAACCACCCACATCAGTTCTCGACGGACCGTATTCGTCAGTACGCCAGCTCTGTCTGGTCTTGGTTCAGCTGTGGCTGTTCCTTCGCATTTCCATTTCACAGCCGTATCACCAAAAGTCAAGTTGGGTAGCTTTAGAAGGATTGCAATGTCCCACATGGCTCTGTTATTAAGGGCCATCAAATGGCTAAAGCACATTCGTCGTCACTGAGCTCCGCTGACTATGCCATTGTGCTGTTATTGCTTCTCTACTGACAGTACATTACTTACTGCCTCCTTTTATACTGGCTAGTCCAACTCCCATGACATCTAATGGTAAATTCCGCATTACATAGGGGTGTCTGGATACTTTCAGGTAGTTACACTAAACAATCATTAATTTCTGGAGCGTTCTCTGGCTTTCGTGTTGTGGTCTTAACACAAATGACTTTCATCCTGGAGAAATATGTGACCACTGATGAAGTGGGATACCTTAGGCTCACATAAAGGATTTAACGGAAGAGGATGGACGAAGGCCCGTTGATACTGTATCTTAGAGAAACACGTGGGGACACTTTGGACGCGGACGCTGCCTGTGATAATGATACGCATCAGTCCATTGCTCGGTTGACCCATCTTCCATTTCATTAATGATTCATTTAAAGTCATCACTATCTGAGGTTTATTCTTGTTGGTTAGTAGATACTTAGCATTTATAATAAGTAACTTCATTTATTGTCAGGATTAAGCCATCTACTTTTATATTAATTCCTACTATTTTCTGGTATCACTTTTGCATGTGATATTTTCTGAAGCTTAGCTGGGTCCAGTATGAGCTAGGGTTGGTAGAGAGGCTTAGGATAGTGATTTGGTGTCCAGTAGAGAACCCCCCCCCCCCCACCACCACCCCTCCCCACTCTGGTGTTTCGACTCGCCTTTCAGAGGAGATAGTGAAGGGTATGCGGCTAAGTGTCTCCTCACAACACGTACAAGGCTATAGCTGAAGCATCTACATCTACATCCATACTCCGCAAGCCACCTGACGGTGTGTCGCGGAGGGTACCTTGAGTACCCCTATCAGTTCTCCCTTCCATTCCAGTCTCGCATTGTTCGTGGAAAGCAAGATTGTCGGTATGTCTCTGGGTGGGCTCTGATCTCTCTGATTTTATCCTCATGGTCTCTTCGCGAGATATACGTAGGAGGGAGGAATATACTGCTTGACTCCTCGATGAAGGTATGTTCTCGAAACTGTAGCCTGTACCGAGCTACTGAGCGTCTCTCTTGCAGAGTCTTCGAATGGAGTTTATCTATCATCTCAGTAACGCATTCGCGATTACTAAATGATCCTGTAACGAAGCGCGCTGCTCTCCGTTGGATCTTGTCTATCCTTTCTATCAACCCTATCTGGTACGGATCCTACACCGGTGAACAGTATTCAAGCAGTGGGCGAACAAGTGTACTGTAACCTACTTCCTTCGTTTTCGGACTACATTTCCTTAGGATTCTTCCAATGAATCTCAGTGTGACATCTTCTTTACCGACGATTAATTTTGTATAGTCATTCCATTTTAAATCACTCCTAATGCCTACTCCCAGATAGTTTACAGAATTAACTATTTCCAGTTGCTGACCTGCTATATTGCAGCTAAACGATAAAGGATCTGTCTTTCTATGTATTCGCAGCACATTACACTTGTCTACATTGAGAGTCCATTGCCATTCCCTGCACCATGCGTCAATTTGCTGCAGATCCTCCTGAATTTCAGTACAATTTTCCATTGTTTCAACCTCTCGATATACTACAGCATCATCCGCAAAAAGCCTCAGTGAACTTCCGATGTTATCCACAATGTCATTATATATATTGTGAATAGCAACGGTCCTAGTCACTCCGCTGCGGCACACCTGAAATCACTCTTACTTCGGAAGACTTCTCTTCATTGAGAATGACATGGTGCGTTCTGTTATCTAGGAACTGTTCAATCCATTCACACAATTGGTCTGATAGTCCATATGCTCTTACTTGGTTCATTAAACGACTGTGAGGAACTGTATCAAACGCCTTGGAGAAGTCAAGAAACACGGCATCTACCTGGGAACCCGTGTCTTTTTCGAAACCCATGCTGATTACTAAAGAGTAGATTTCTGGTCTCCAGAAAAGTCATTATACTCGAATATAATACGTGTTCCAAAATTCTACAACTGATCGACGTTAGAGATGTAGGTCTATAGTTCTGCACATCTGTTCGACGTCCCTTCTTGAAAACGGGGATGACCTGTGCCATTTTCCAATCTTTTGGAACGCTACGCTCTTCTAGAGACCTACGGTACACCGATGCAAGAAGGGGGGCAGGTTCCTTCGCGTACTGTGTGTAAAATCGAACTGGTATCCCATCAGGTCCAGCGGCCTTTTCTCTTTTGAGCGATTTTATTGTTTTTCTATCCCTCTGTCATCTATTGTGATATCTGCCATTTTGTCATCTGTGCGACAATCTAGAGAAGGAACTACAGTGCAGTCTTCCTCTGTGAAACAGCTTTGGAAAAAGACATTTAGTATTTCGGCCTTCGGTCTGTCATCCTGTGTTTTTTTACTACCATTTTGGTCACAGAGTGTCTGGACATTTTGTTTTGATCCACCTACCGCTTTGACGCAAGACCAAAATTTCTTAGAATTTTCTGCCAAGTCACTACTTCGATCTTTACTTTCGAATTCGTTGAACGCCTCTCGCATAGCTCTCCTCAAACTACATTTCGCTTCGTGTAATTTTTGTTTGTATGCAAGGCTTTGGCTATGTTTATGTTTGTTGTAAAGTTACCTTTGCTTCCGTAGCAGTTTTCTAACTCGGTTGTTGTACCACGGTGGCTCTTTCCATCTCCTACGAACCTGCTTGGCACATACTCATCTAATGCATATTGTACGATGGTTTTGAACTTTGTCCACTTATCCTCAACACTATCTGTACTTGAGATAAAACTTTTGTGTTGAGCCGTCAAGTACTCTGAAATCTGCTTTTTGTCACTTTTGCTAAACAGAAAAATCTTCCTAACTTTTTTAATATTTCAATTTACGGCTGAAATTGTGGTGTCACCGCCAGACACCACACTTGCTAGGTGGTAGCCTTTAAATCGGCCGCGGTCCATTAGTATACGTCAGACCCGCGTGTCGCCACTGTCAGTGATCGCAGACCGAGCGCCACCACACGGCAGGTCTAGAGAGGCGTACTAGCACTCGCCCCAGTTGTACAGCCGACGTTCATAGCAATGGTTCACTGACAAACACGCTCTCATTTACCGAGACGATAGTTAGCATAGCCTTCAGCTACATTTGCTACGACCTAGCAAGGCGCCGTATTCAATTGATAATTAATATTATGAAGCATGTACCGTAACGAGAGATGTTCTACAATTGTGGATTAAAGTTAAGTATTCTACCAGTTACCTCCTGTTTTGCTAGTCTTATTTCTCTGACCTGTTCCAGACCTCACGCCAGTCAGCGTGTAATTAAACGCGTGCATTTCGGCCTCCTCTAGAAACACAGTGTTGGCTCTTCTGCCAACACTACAGACATCACCGATGCTCTAACCACTTTATAATCGCTGATTCCCTGTTCTGCGTTTACTTATTCAAATAGTTCGGGTCAGTTTGTCACCAGAAGGTATAATATGTTATCGTCACGAGTCGGTTCTCTGTTTAACTGCTCAAGGTAGTTTTCAGATAATGCACTTAAAACATTTCAATGGATGTTTTGTCCCTGCCACCTGTTATAAACGTTTGAGTCTCCCAGTCTATATCTGGTAAATTAAAATCTCCACCCAAAACTATAAAATGGTCGGGAAATCTACTCGAAATATTTTCCAAATTTTCCTTCAGGTGTTCTGCCACAACAGCTGCTGAGCCAGGGGCCTATAGAGACATCCAATTATCATGTTTGGGCCTGCTTTGACCATGACCTTCATCCAGATTATTTCACATTTTGGATCTCCGTCAATTTCCTTCGATACTATTGCATTTTTAATCGCTATAAACACGCCGGCCCCTTCACTGTCCAGCCTGCCTCTGCGGCGTACATTCCAATCTGTGTTTAGAATTTCATTGCTGTTTACATTTGGTTCCCGCCAACTTTCCGTCCCTAGCACTATGTGGGCATTGTGACCGTTTGTTAATGAGACCAGTTCTGGGACCTTTTTCATAGGCGCTCCTGCAGTTTACTATTACCACATTAATATTGTCATTGCCTGTTGCGTTTTGCCTACTGCTACCTTGTCGCGTCACAGGAGGCATCTTGTCGGGCCTACGGAGTGAATTCTCTAACCTAAACAAACCCACATGTGCACTCCACACGTACTCCGCTACCCTTTTAGCCGCTTCCTGCGTGTAGTGCACGCCTGATCTATTCAGGGGGACCCTACATTTCTCCATCCGATAGCCGAGGTCGAGAAATTTGCACCCCCGATCTCCGCAGAATCGTCTGAGCCTCTGGTTTAAGCATTCCACTCAGCTCAAAACCAGTGGACCGCGATCGGGTCTGGGAACGATACTACAAATAGTTAGCTCAGATTTCACCCCGCGAGAGAGGCTTTCCGCCTTCACCAACTCCGCCAATCGCCTGTATGAACTGAGGATGACCCCTGAACCCAGACAGCATGAGTCATTGGTTCCAACATGACCATCAATTTGCAGTTGGGTGCACCCAGTGCTCTCTATCGCCGCCGCTGCCTCCACGTCTCGGATGAGACCCCCGGCAAGCAGACAGAGTGAACACTGGCGTTCTTCACCGACCTTTCCGCTACTTCCCTAAGGGGCTCCATCACCCGCCTAACGTTGGAGCTCCCAACCACTAATAAACCCCTCCCCCCGTGTGCCTGCTCGGACCTTGCTGAAGGAGCGGCCACATGTCCACTCACAGGCACAGCGGGCGACGCCACACGGCCAGCCTCCATATTAACCCTCCGCCTCGTGCGCCGCGAACGCCGCTGAACTCGTCACTCCACTTGGGGAGAGGGTGGCCCAACCGCGCCCGGTACGCGCGAAGATGTCTCGACAGCAGGGACTGAGGGTGGAGCATGTAACACCTGGGGTGTACCATGCGACGCACCAGACTCCCCACTGCTCCAGACTCCGAGGCAGCAACCTGAAGACGGCTGACCGCGGCAATCAGCACGTTCAGCTGTTCGCGAACAGTGGCCAGCTCCTCCTCCGTCCGTACACAGCAGTCACACATTCTATCCATCCTAAGAAATCAATAATTTACTGTAGAGAGTTAAGAAATCAACTTTTAACTAGACTGCTAATTCACTAAAGGCGGCTGACAGCTGACTAATTATATTATTGGTTGGGGATGGGGGATTGGGTTGGGTTGTTTGGGGGAGGAGACCAGACAGCGAGGTCATCGGTCTCATCGGATTATGGAAGGACGGGGAAGGAAGGCGGCCGTGCCCTTTCAAAGGAACCATCCCGGCATTTGCCTGGAGGGATTTAGGGAAATCACGGAAAACCTAAATCAGGCTGGTCAGACGCGGGACTGAACCGTCGGCCTCCCGAATGCGGATAGCTGACTAAACTGAGGTTAGTAGACACTTCTTGTTGGAAACAATGAAGATAAGCACTAACTGTCTCTGGACTGTATTCAAAACAAACACGTAATCTATGTAACACTATTACTACTCGAAAATTTGAGCTTCCTGAATGCAAGAACACACGGAAAAACAAGTGACAAGTAAGAAAAACACAGTTGATACTTAAATTTAAGTAGCTTGCTTCACAGGAGATATGAAGCAGACGGCAGTTACGACGACAGTGCATAGTTTAGTCCTGGCACCTGGGAGTTTTACTATAGCAGATCATTTGCATAATGCGCTCTGGGCAATATGGGATGCACACCTCCATTGTAAGAAGTCGTGTAATGTGCCGTGATGAGTATCTGCGCTCACGCACAATCTTGATGTATACAAACTAAGCCATCCGGCCAAAACACATTTCAAACGAACTTTGTTTTTCCCTGTCAGGTTGCTTTTCTAGAACATTGCGGAAGAATAATTCTGCCGCAGATACTGGTCTGTGCGTTTCATGCGAAGTAAGCAACTGCATTGTGTTCAGGAATTATTTGCTGTCTTTGTAAAGCTGTGTGCCAAATCTCAGGCACCGCTTATCATGTGGTGAAAACTCTCTGAAATTAGCAGAGAAGTGGAAGTCACGACGCCAGTTACCAAAAAATTCGAAGCAGAGATTAACGCATTGGGTGAAGTGAAAAACTTAATTGAAGATAGGGAGTGTAACTCAGCATTGTTTAAGAACTACGTTTGTGGGGTTTAGACGATTGGTTAACTTTGTAGGAGGAGAGCTGGTTATTTTGTCAACAACAATATCGCTGGCCAGCATTTTGCAGAGTCTTTTTCATTGACGCATGGGAATCCTATGGAAATATAAAGAGGAAAGAGAAGCCTGTTCCGGCACGGAATACTTGTTCTCGAACTTCTGAAAACAGCACGTCGCCCGAGGAATCTGAAGAGAAAACATCGGCTACCGATCTTGAAGGAGGCGCTGACGATGTACTTCAGCCACAGATGTAGCGAAGGGAAGTTGCCGCAGCCCGCAGCTGATGAGTTCAAAACTGCTGCAGATCACTGTGCTCGTAGCTTTCCTGACTGCTTAATATGGAGAAAAGTTAGAACTTAGATGAGCAGGGCACAAGAATTAACGAGACTTTATAGGCGTGTTGTTTGGGTCAAGCAGTATCTGCCAATCTTTTACTTTTCTCGAGTAATGTTGTTTGCATGTCGTGGCTCATCATTCAGCTGGCGCAAGGGGCAATCACTGTGTCTCCACTGCAGATTTGTCTTTCTATGACTCTTTTCTAATTGTACCATTGGCCTTTACCTGGTCATTTAAGTATTACTCTGGATCTGTTCCATGTTAATAATTATCAGTTATCATGCTCTTTTCATTTTTCACGATAGAATACATCCTGTGGTTATTTCGTGTTCATATGTATAAAAAATAGGCGTTAATCTGAACCTGTACTTTATTTCAGAGTTCTATGTTGTCCTTGTTTATCATATTTTGTGAGGTGCAACACCCGTGTCTCATATTTCATAGCTCCACTCCTGTGATTTCACTTATGTGTTATGTAAAAATCCAAGAGGAGTGTTCTGACTTTCGGTCAGCCCTACCGACGCAGCTAATTCTGACATCCACAAGGTCATGTCAAAAGTTCAATTGACCTTCCAAATTGATCTCGCCACTGCCGCAGTCGGAGTACAAAAGAGTGAGAATTAATCTTATTACCTTGGCCAACATCTTTTCGGCCATGTATTTCATGACTATTCGAGAAATGTGTGAAGTTATTACATTGTGGCTAGTAAGCCCAAGTCCTTTGTATTCAGAAGACGTGCGGGTTTTACTAGATAAATAATGTTCTCCCACATGATGTGCAAAGTTATCATTAATTTTGAGTTGTTTTTACTTAGTTACTTGTGGGAAACCGAGGTCTCTGTGACGAGTATGTGTAGTATACGAATGTGAAAGGTCACCTTATACTAGCATCTGTTCTCTATGTACTGCATTATTCCTGTTGCTGCATTTTAATACACGACTTATTTGAGAATGGACATCGTGAGTTTAGGTAAGATAGTTCCCTTGTTCCTGCACTCTTTGTCCCGGAGCGAGATCTCCTACGTGTGAAGGGTGCACTTGTATTTTCTCCTCTTGTTTTATTACCAGCTGTCATTTTGCGCTTGTTCGTCACATGCCATGTATGTCACCAACTTTGTTTATATTAAAAAAAACGGGCATGATGCCTGCATTGTAAAGTACACTGAAGCGTCAAAGAAACTGCTATAGGCATGCGTATTGAAATACACACACAGTAAACAGGCAGAATACGGCGCTGTGGTCGGCAGCGCCTATATAAGACAAGTGTCTGGCGCAATTTGTAGATCAGTTGCTGCTGTTAGCAATGGGAACATTTAAGTGAGTTGTAACGTGGCTTTATTGTCGGTGCAGGAACGATAGGACACAGCATTTCAGAGGTAGCGATGAAGTTGGGATTTTCCTATACGACCGTTTCACGAGTGTACGTCGAATACCAGGAATCCGGTACAAAACGTCAAATCTCCGATATCGCTGCGGCCGGAAAAAAACATCTTGCAAGAACGGGACCAACGCCGACTCAAGAGAATCGTTCAACGTGACGCAAGTGTTACCCTTCCGTAAATTGCTGAAGATTTCAGTGCTGGTATATCAACAAGTGTCAGAGTATGAACCATTCAACGGAACATCACGGATAAGGGTTTTCGGAGACGAAGGCCCACTCGTGTACCCTTGATGACTGCACGACACGAAGCCTTACGCCTCTCCTGGGCCTGTCTACAGCGACAATGGACTGTTGAAGACTGGAAACATGTTGTGTGTTAGGTTTCGCTTCAGATTGTAACAAGCGGATAGACGTGTACGGGTATGGAGACAACCTCATGAATCAACGGGCCCTGCATGTCAGCAGGGGACTGTTCAAGCTGGTGTAGGTTCTGCAAAGCTGTGGGGCGTGTGCAGTTGGAGTGATATAGGAACCCTGATGCGTTTAGATACGGCTCTGACAGGTGACACGTACGTCAGCATCCTGTCTGATCATCTGCATCCATTCATGTCCACTGTGCATTCCGACGGACTTGTGAAAATGTAGCAGGACAATGCGACACCTCACACGTCCACAATTGCTACGGAGTGGCTCCAGGAGCAATCTTCAGAGTTTAAACACTTCCGCTGGCCACCAGACTCTCCAGAAAAGAAAATTATTGAGTATATCTGGGATGCCTTGGAACGTGCTGTTCAGAAGAGGACTCTACGCCCTCGTACTCTTACGAATTTATGGACAGCCATACAAGATTCATGGTGTCAGTTCAATCCACCACTATTTCAGACATGAGTCCATGCCACGTCGTGTTGCGGCACTTCTACGTGCTTGGGAAAGCCATACACGATATTAGGCAGATGTACCAATTTCTTTGGCTCCCCAGTGTATTATGTCTAGAGAGTATAGGGCGATTATCTTTAAGAGATGTTAAAGTTTTGGTGACAACGTTGGTAGAACCAAATTAGTTCTGGTCACAAGTACGGCATCATTTTCCTTCAGGTTTCTTCTCCGGTATGAAGCTGGTTGCAATCAAGATCACAGATAAATGACAATTTTCCGCTAAATCCACATGGTTGCTAGAATGTTTAAAGTTTGCTTGGATACAGAACAACAGAGCATGTGGTAGACTTCCCTACAGTGCTCGCAGACACTTTACCCGTGTGTCCAATTCTGTTAAAAGTTCAGCAAGTTAATTCTGTTATGTTTGAATAATTATTAAAGACAGCTCAAAATCACTGTTATTCTGTTGCGTTCATATATTTATTAGCAGTTGTTGCATTTGTAAACTCTATGACAAAAAAAAAAAAACAACAGAAAAGTTGGGCGATTTATTCAAGTAAAAGAGCTACACAAATTGAGGGAGTCAATAAGGCGTTAGTCTACCTCTAGCCCTTATGCAAGCAGTTATTCCGCGTGGTGTTGACTGATAGCGTTGTTGGATATCCTCCTGAGGGATAGCGAACCATATTCTGTCCAGTTGAGGAGTTAGATCTTAAAACTCTCCATCTGGTAGGAGGGCCCTGCACATAATGCTGCATACGTTCTCAGTTAGGGAGAGATCGGGTGACCCTGCTGCCCCAGTTAGGGTTTGGCAAACACGAACACAATTAACCGGAACTCTCGCCGTGTGCAGGCTTGCATTGCTATGGACCCATGGTGAACAGTCGTAGAATATCGTCGACATACCACCTTGCCCTAAGTGTACCGCGGATGGCATCCAAATAGGTCTTGCTGTGAAAATAAATGAGACACTGTTGGATCCCGTGGCAGGCGACAGTGAGTTTGGTTTCCCACCGCTGCCGGGGAATCTCCACGTACTTCTTTGCTGGTCATTGGCGCTCACTTAGAAGCCGGACTTAACACTGAATACAATTCTACTCCAGTCAATGGACAGCTGTTCATCTCAGAGTAGCATTTGCAGCCTACAGCCCTCAAGTATTTGCGCGTTGTATTCCAATCTCTTTTCCCTCCACTGAGGTACGTTAACGACATTCTATGCCCCATTTTGTTGCCCTTCATCGAAAGCCATCCTGGGCTTACGTTTCAGCAAGATAATGCTCGACCTTCCACTGCGAAAGTTCGTACTCCTCGTGTTCGTGCTTGCCAAACCATACCATGGCCACAGGGTCGCCGGAGATCTCCACAATTAAGAACATACGGAGCATTACGGCTAGGACTTTCCATCCAACTAAGGATTTTGACAATCTAACGTGCCAATTATCTAACAACTCTCTCAATCAATGCCAAGCTGAATAACAACTTGCATAAGGGTCAGGAGTGGACCAAGGCGTTACTGACTTGCTCAGTTTCTGAAGCACTTCGTCTTGCATAAATCATTCGATTTTTATGAAATCGTAATCTTTTTTTGTCCGTGTATGTACTAAACATCTAGCGATTTCAGTCCCATTCGGAGAATTCCTTAGTGGTTCCTTTTTTTTATTTTTTTTAGACCGTTTATTCGTTATCAGTCCGTTTCTCCTTCGTTTTGTTAGCGTTTTCCACGTCGCGTACGGGCTACGCTTTACGTAAGTTCTAGAAATTTATTTTTATTTTACTTTGCGAAAGGATTCCCATCCGTCGCCACAGCTATCAGACAACATAATGAAGGAAAGTCGTGTTCGCTACCCGTCGGCGCTTTGCGAAAACTTTGTCCTGTGTGTGACGGTTATTTATTTTAACTATTTGTAAGTGGTATTTTCTAAGACGGAAAGTAGGGAACTTCCCAAAATATACCTAAACGAGCATGGGAAGCCACCTAAAATAACACTCAAGAATGTCGATTTACCAGCCACGGTCGTATATTCGCCACCATGCTTACGATCCTGAATGCACGCTAGCGAACGGCACGTTACACTGCACAAACAGGTCTGAACTTTCAACGTGTTAGGTATGCACGCATAACAGTCCTCATCACAACTGCAGACGCTATATTACAAAGTGGGCGCAAGGAAGTGAAGGAATAATCGGTAGGAAAGGGAGGCAGTAGAACTTACATGGTACATAGTTGATCAAAACGGAAAAAGGAAAGGGACTTAAAGATTATGATGCTCAGAAGCACTTCTATCAATAGTGGGGCCGACCGGGGTGGCCGAGCGGCTCTAGGCGCTACAGTCTGGAACCACGCGACCGCTACGGTCGCAGGTTCGAATCCTGCCTTGGGCATGGATGTGTGTGATGTCCTTAGGTTAGTTAGGTTTAAGTAGTTCTAAGTTCTAGGGGTCTGATGACCTCAGAAGTTAAGTCTCATAGTGCTCAGAGCCATTTGAACCAATAGTGCTACTCTTTACTTGTGCAGTATCACGCTTGTTTTGATGGACTGGCACCTAGAAGTTGCTCTCACTGAAATACTCTGCGATCTCAGTGGAAAGCAGTGTATTGTTTCGCGTGTTGTAATGTGACGGCTGCAGTCAGTTGTAGCTCATATGTCGACAAACAACACGTGACCAGTCGATGCACTATTGTTGTCTTGTATGGTTTCAGCTTTAGTTTGCGTACAGTTTACCCTGTAATGTCAGTCGTAGTTTGTTTCAAAACAGTGCCACATTTTCGGTGGAATCTTACCCAAATCCTAATGCCGACAGTTTGGCTTTACCTGTTTACAGCCTCATCTTTGTACACAGGAGAATTCAGATCTAGAGTTCGAGAAGGCAGAGTGTATTAAGCACGGTATTCACATTCGAAAAGTGCACAGTTAAAATCAGTCTCCGACCATAGCGTCCAAAGCTTTCCTCTGTTTCCCTGAATCACTTCAAGCCAATGTCTGGGTTTTCCCCCAGTGAAGGTCATGTCCAACTCTCTAAAACATACTTGTACTTTCCGAGGTTCCGTCTCGGTCTTTCCAAGGTCATCGACCTTGACGGGTTATTCAACCGCTTCGGTTGGTCATGTACTCGGAGACGCTTTTACGACTCATTTCCGACTACGTCGAGAACTGCTGTTGTTAGAAGCGAGACAAAGGCTGCTGTTCTCTTGGTGAGAAGTGGCAGCAGAACCAGTGCTTGCATAACCTGACACTCCATGCCATCTTATGAGTTACGTAAAGGGTTAGACAAACGCCAGCGACAGCTAAAACAAATTTAAAAAGACGTAATTTACTTCATTTTGTGCAACTCGAAAAAAAGGAAATGACTGAGGCAGCCGTGGTGTCACGTGAACGTCTCGTCCCTGGAGAGCAGTATATAAGCGAGAGCCGGGGACACGACCACCATACCCGGTCGCAGTCATGAAGCCGCTGCAGTGCGCCGTCGCCATCCTCTTGGGCGTTGTGTCCGCCTCGTACGGCCACCACCACCACCGCCACATGTGCCCGCCGCCTTTCGGGAAGATAATGTTCGAGCCTGAAAAGGTAAGAGCTGGTAGTTTCCTATGAATCAAAGCAATACGTGCCAATTATTTAAGCATTAGCAAGAAACTAAGAGAGTTTCCACTGTATTTACGATAAAGCTAAACATAATTATCTTGATTACAACACTTGTGCGATGATTTCTCGATTTCTTTGCCAAGCCTCCGGATTTTCTTTGCGTTCCACGTAATTGTGAACGAAGTCTATTGATCGTTGCAGTCACCCCAAGATCTGAGATACCGCTGTTTACTGAGCAAAATGTCTTTGTGATTCGGGCCCCCAAAATTAGTGTTCTACATGCGCTCCGGGATTTGTACACAACGATACACTAATTTGACACAGGCAAGTTTCTTCCCCTTCATCGACGGGTGGAATGGAGAGAATAATGATTTCTTGTACACTCTCTGCCATGTTCTGCTATTTTTAACTCTTTGTCTACCATCGAGGCTTATGTGTCCCACGATACGTTATAAGGGAACTGCTTCACGTTACTGCTTTGTATCTGTGTCCCACTGGTAAGGGGAAGAGTACCAGGGGTGTTAGCATAATTCTTATAATTAGACTGCACTTGTAGGCCGTGCTGTCTTCAAGTTTCGTTGTTAACGCTCGTTTCCGCAGCGAAACCAGCGAACCCGTTCGCACCTGCAGATAGGCAACCCAATTACCAGATTTGCTAAGCGGGCTGACTTCGCACCTTCGCGGAAACCCTGCGGAGATGAGTCTTTCCGCCTCACAAACGAAGCTCATATCGAGCACTGATAGTGGAAGTTACATTCTTGGAGAGATGTTCCGTCTATTGATGGGTCTATGTTTTCAGTATGTCTTGTAGTGTCTAAGATATTAATTGAAATAACAATTTATTAATGTTTTTGAAATAAAATTGGTAGTGAAATTGTTAATGAATCCGTAATAGTTGCAGCTGGCACCGAACAAAAATCCATCGACTATTTCTATTTGGTTTTCTATGTTTGTATTTCCGATACGTATTTCAGAGCAAGAGCTCTATCATCAAGATCTACAAGGTCCGTTAGAAATTTTCATTGTGATCTGGCGAAGCAGACGCACCTGGAGGAGGTTATGTTGTTACTTAAGTGGAAAAACGCATGAAAGAGACAGTAAAAAAGAAAAAAAAGAAGGTACGCATCTTCAGAGTCCGATCTGAATAGGAACTCTAACAGGTATTGGTTTTGTGTAAAGTATGTAAGCGGATCGAAATCATCTACTCAGTCCCTCAGTGACCACACTGGCATGAAATCTAAGATGGGAGACACAAATACTGAATTCGGTCTCCCAAACTGTTGCACGCTGCAGACTATTACGTTTTCCGATTCAGTTGTCGCACAGACGCCACAGAGCAGATTTTGAGATATTGCAGTGTATGGAACTGAGGACCTAGAAACAGCCGGCCGAAGTGGCCGTGCGGTTAAAGGCGCTGCAGTCTGGAACCGCAAGACCGCTACGGTCGCAGGTTCGAATCCTGCCTCGGGCATGGATGTTTGTGATGTCCTTAGGTTAGTTAGGTTTAACTAGTTCTAAGTTCTAGGGGACTAATGACCTCAGCAGTTGAGTCCCATAGTGCTCAGAGCCATTTGAACCATTTTTGAACCTAGAAACAACGGAGAGGCTTCGTCTCCGCCACAGCCCTCAGTGGTTCACAATCCCACAACAGGCTACAGCAGTCCACTCACCCCACCACCACCCCACATTGAACCGTGGATTACTGTGCGGTTCGGCCCCTTGTGGGCGATGGTCATAGGTTGTCATAGGTTGTATACAAAGGGGAAAGGTTCTCAGCAGAAGGCTCCAAAGTTTCTTGACTGTAATGCTTCATAATCTGAAGCGATACTCTAGTAAATGTTGGAACGGATATAGCTAACCAATGTAATATATGTTTTACATAAATATGTACGTAAATTTTATTTAAATACGCTTATTATAAAGAAAGAAAACATGTTTAGTGAAAATCTTCAAAATTCGAATCAAAATTCTACATGGTACTCTTACGTACATTTAGACAGACCCAAGTTACAAATTTATTTAAACATTTATGTATAGATTTTTTGTTAAAACCGACTGCGAGATAGAAAATGTTTCATTTTGATAACGCGTGAGTTCGTTTTTTTCTTTTTTTCTCACAATCGATTTTTACAAGAGTAGCTGAGCCTTTAAACAGTTACATTGTTTCTCTGATATATATTCTGCCGCCTTATATCTTACGTTAAACGTAAATTATATAAAGAGTTATCTGCCGTTTGTTTTCTTCATCACAATCGGTTTTAACAGTAAACACGAAAGTGACATGTGTGGCTTATCACCTGAAGATTATAATATTGCTGCGTAATCTGTATTGTAGATTTAACTATGTGACATACAATCACAGAAGGTACTGCCCTCACAGATCCAGCTGCAGGAGGGAGCTCTCATACCCTGTATACCAGTGATCCTAAATGACCTTCACATTTATCTTAGGTGACATCATTTCCCGATCAAGTTTTGTTGGCTGTACTATAAACAAGAATCAAGGCCATCGGGATGAGGAGAGAGGAGCTGGACAGAAAGGGAATCGGTCGGAAGGAAATGAACATTGATTGGGAGGAAGGAGCACGGCAGAATGATGACGAAGGAGGTGGAGAGACATAGGGCACGGAGAAGGTGGACAGAAAGAGGGGGGAGAAGGTGACTGACAGAAGAGGGGAATGGAGGGGATCAGAAGGTGTATCGAATTCTCATACATATTAATCACTTACGAAGACATTCACTATAAGGCGAAGACAATGTAATATCTCTGTAGTGCTTGCCAGCAGCTGATAAGTACGACTACTTCTAACATTGCTAATATAATTCGTGAATAGTGAATGTCTTAAGATAAAACGCAGTTGCTATCGGGGAAAATATACAACGAAGTTCCGCAGAAATGCAATAGAAATGATAAAGAGATTATTCTGTATATTTTAACGTCGTTGGTTTTCAGAAGCAACGCACCAGAGCTTAGACCATAGAAGACACATAGCGTCATTAAGCTTATGCCAACATCTTGATCAGCTGCGAAGTGGCGGCATTCATTTGCAGAGACTTAACTGCAGTATTTTCAGTAACGGCCTTTTTTTTATTAGGGTGGTGAAATTTTGTGCAGCGTCTGGTTGCACCGAAAGATATGTGAAAGGAAGTAGTATTTCGTGCCACAGGTAAAGCTGTGTTTAAAGTGTATAAGCATATACAACAGATTGGAACTCACATTTTGAGCCTCAGTAAGTAAAATTAGAGGCTGAAGCTGAAGAGCGATTTCATTACGAAATAGATAAGAATGGCCTATTTGAGGCAGTTTATTTGTATTTAAATATTACGGATTGAATCATAAGAGTCAGTATCCGGTAAAAATAGCCCGCAAATATATGAAATATTAATTTGAAGTATTACTTTTTCTGTTTTTTCTTCAACTTCATCGCTTGTATTTTAGTGATTTCAGAACTCGTTACAGTTTTGCCACTGATGACGTACCAAGAAGCGTTTTGAGCCTTGGTTTGTAAAATGATACGATTTTAAACCTAACGGAAACTTAAAGCTATGCAGCGGACATTTATTTAAAATTTGGCAAAGATATCTCCATGAGATGAGCTGAAATTTAGGATGTGTGTTGGTCCTCAGATATAAAGCTCGATGAGGGACGTTTTGAGAAGACGGAGTGTTAACATCTAACTTGCTACCAGAGGTTACCCTGTATGCTTTGCCAGCCGCTGTGGCCGAGCAGTTCTAGTCTCTTCAGTCTGGAACCGCGAGACTGCTACGGTCGCAGGTTAGAATCCTGCCTCGGGCTTGGATGTGTGTGATGTCCTTATGTTAGTTAGGTTTTTGAGTTCTAAGTTCTAGTTGACTGATGACCTCAGATGTTAAGTCCCATAATGCTCAGAGCCATTTGAACCTGTATGCTTTGCATTTTGATGTTTCTGTACCTTTACTGGATGAAACAAAATCTTAAAACGTAACCGTTTATTTTGTGTAAAAACCGGGGACATTATAATGCAAATGGATGTCGTTTCTTATAAAGAACAGTAAAACATTTAACACGTACCGTACTGTTCGGCAATCGTCAGAAAACTAAATTCTTCCTGCTAAAGTACTTCAAAGCGATAATCTAAGAGATTCACAGTCCACCAATATAGGAATTTACTGACACGCTGTAGTTCTGTTCTTCGTAACAGGAAATAAATGTCAATAAAATGTTTGAAACTTGTTTTATAGCTACCAAATTAATGTTGTTAATTTCAGAGAAATTAGGTTAACTGCGCTATAACATGTGTAAATTAATACAAATTGACGTTCTACTGTTAAACTCAGTGCTTGGTTAGGGTTACAAACATGGAAAAACTGTAAGCGTCATATCCATTTCTCACTGTGAATAATAACAGAAACTCGGCTCTTTGCCCTCTGCCACGTGACTTACATATTGGTTCTAAACCTTAAAATGGCAGAGATAGGGGCGCACGTGATCAGTTTGCATATCAGTATTGGAATTGCGGCCTGATGATGTAGTAAAAGCTATTTTTAAACATATCTTAAGTGAAAAACTTAAAATAGTGAGATTTTATTTATATTGAATAACGATGTTATTGAAGTCTGAGGACAGTGTTTGCGGAAATGCAGACGCCGACAGAAAGCGTGTCCATGTCGGGGACGATGGCGCCGTCGGTGGTGCTGGAATGCCCAGTGGGTCGATGATGTCTCCATCGATTCTGGCACAGATTCGGAGTATGAAGTGTCTGACATGGGCACTAAATCTAGTTTGTGGTTAGTCGACAGTCTGTTCCTCAGCGCTTTCCAGCAGACACTGTTGACACTTTGTGGCCTCGCTAACAACCGGAGTCGAGGAACATTGCTCAAGAACTTACCAGGTCCTCCCTCACCCTCTACCTCAATTTCTAGCGGCGCTTAGTGCCTTACGCTTCACTGAATATTTACATTCGTGGCTCATGTACAGTTCTGAAAACCTAATTATTAGGTGTTAGGATGCACTTTGTAACATTATTGGGTACTATCCCGTTCCTGTTTATTGAATGTCATAGATAAAGCTGCTAGTACCTAGGAAGATTACCCGCAGTTTCTATCAATCTTTAATACACTATCCATCACTGGCACTGACGTGGCCTATTCTACACCGACCGGCGTATGGAAGAACGGTGTACTCTATATCAATTCACGTATCTGTGGACACTTTCAGCTGAAGCTGCACCGTTGAACTGTTTCTTGTCACCTACTGTGCAGTGTCTCTATCGTCGTTACGCGCCTTTTGCGATTTTCAAGCTACGTTCGAGCATGACCTTGCTTTTGGTAAGCGGGTATTCTGCCACAGTTTTTTCTGTACATATACAGGGTGATCAGAAAGAGTTTGAAAATCTTGTAAGGGTGTTACAGGATAGCTTGTGCTGAGAAATAATTGTTAAGAAAAGGTTCGATACGCTCCACATCTTCGAAGTTAATTCGCTTTTTAATCCAACCAGGCAGGTGGCTTAACACGCAAATTCAAGCGCCACGCTAGATACAATTAGTGTGAGTTGTTCTCATTGCGTAGATGATACTGTACGAAACTGCTGGGCCTCTAGCTCGGGTTAGGTCCTTGTTACCGTACTATGTCCAATTTTAGAATCGCTTTTTTGTTCGGTTTTAGGAAACCAAACGAAAAAAAAAAACATTAGGTGGCACCGTCTCTGGCGGACGGTTTTAATTTGCGTACACAACGGCCTGATTGCTAACTTCAATCCTAATTAACTCTGAAACGGTATAAAGTATCGTGTTACTTAAAATCCGTCTTGATTGCAATTTTTTTTTATTCATATGACCGGTTTCGGTTCATTCAGAACCATCTTCAGATCTGTAAAAATAATGATACTAATTTACTATTTCACGGAAGCAAATCTTTTTCATCCTATCTAATCAACATCAAATGTACCAGAACATACCTGATATTTCAGTTACAGGAGTAACCCGTCCAAATCCAGCAACTTTCACATGCTACGTCACATAAAATTGATTGGCAGAGTGCACGTCATTTATATTAATTATAACACTATTACCGACGGGTGGCGTCTGGTACATTTGTTACATTCCATTTGCACATACTGTATTCAGTAGATCTTTTTTTATTATTAAAAATACTTAATTAAAATATGTAGATGTCAAGGTTAAAATCTGTACTTGTCGGAATTAAAAAACAGTAAAATTATCATTTTTATACGATCTAAAAAGCACAGGGGGATTTATATATCTATGGTGCTGGTGTGAACTTGTTTTCCTCTACGGTCTGCTTCCGTGGTTCCCGCCATTTCGGTGGTGTGCCTCGGTCCGCTCAGTCGTCAGACGTCCATCGCCGCGGGCAAGAGGGCCGCACAGGAGGGCCCCGTCAACGACGCCAGGCGCTGTATGCGTCTTCCGGCTTCTCCACCGCGCACCATATCTCATTCCTCGGCCTGGATCTCCACACGCAACAGTTGTCATCTTAGTAGGTCGTCATAAATGCTAAAACAGGCGTTATGATTGAATTCGGTTTGCTCCCGAAATGGCGGGAACCACTGAAGCGAACCGTAGAGGAAAACAAGTTCACACCAGCACCATAGATATATAAATCGCCCTATGCTTTTTAGATCGTATAAAAATGATAATTTTACTGTTTTTTAATTCTGACAAGTACAGATTTTAACCTTGACATCTACATATTTTAATTAAGTATTTTTAATAATAAAAAAAAGATCTACTGAATACAGTATGTGCAAATGGAATGTAACAAATGTACCAGACGCCACCCGTCGGTAATAGTGTTATAATTAATATAAATGACGTGCACTCTGCCAACCAATTTTATGTGACGTAGCATGTGAAAGTTGCTGGATTTGGACGGGTTACTCCTGTAACTGAAATATCAGGTACATTCTGGTACATTTGATGTTGATTAGATAGGCTGAAAAAGATTTGCTTCCGTGAAATAGTAAATTAATATCATTATTTTTACAGATCTGAAGATGGTTCTGAATGAACCGAAACCGGTCATATGAATAAAAAAAAATTTGCAATCAAGACGGATTTTAAGTAACATTATAAAATCACTGATTGCTGCTATCCCATAAGACATTATGTCTGTTTTTGCAAACAACGTATCGTATTCTTTTCTTGAGAAATGTTTCTACGTATAACCTAGCCTGCAACAACCTTACTAACTTCTAGTGGAGAACGAAGTTCAGTATTGGCCAATACTTACAATATACACCGAATCACAATGAGCACATCACCAAAATAATATTTTTTACCTGGCTTCACTTGCACGTTTACTGCGGATCCAAACTGCCTAACGCAGAGCAATTCAAATAATATTGTCGCTACTTGTCGTGGCCTCAAATCGATTACCTTACGTCGTATGTGCAGTAGCTATGGGGGCCACTGCTGCACAGACGTAAGACCAGTGAATGTTATAATTTAGAATTGAATTTCGTACGTTTTCGAAGATCCTCGTGGTTGATCGCTGCTTAATACGGCACCCCTTTATTATTACTGAATATTATTTATTGTGAATTTCTGTGTCACTGTGGCATTTTCTTTTGGTTGCTGAGACTTCCAACGAGTTTGGGTTTATAAATTTTACACATTTTAAAAAGTGATTATATTCATGTCGTTCGCTGTAAGGGCTGAGGCTGCTGCATACGTTACGATCAGCGCTTGCTTCCAACGTACATTTCCACGTTATTGCTGCCTACCTCTTTGTAGGCAGCGGTAGCTCGACCTCTGCGCGACATGTAAATGACTTGCTTTCTTGTACTGAAGGAATCTTCACTCAGTGCAATAACTTTTAATAAAAATGGTTCAAATGGCTCTGAGCACTATGGGACTTAACAGCTGTGGTCATCAGTCCCCTAGAACTTAGAACTACTTAAACCTAACTAACCTAAGGACATCACACACATCCATGCCCGAGGCAGGATTCGAATCTGCGACCGTAGCAGTCGCGCGGTTCCGGACTGCGCGCCTAGAACCGCGAGACCACCGCGGCCGGCTTTTAATAAAAATATTCGGAAGGGAACGTGTCGTTACTATTGGATAGCTTCAGAGACTCGGTAGTGGCAAATACAGGATGCATGAGTAATTGGGGCGAATAGAATGGAAAGGAAAGGGATGAGAAGGAGATAGGAACGAAACAGTAACTTCCAGCCACGAAGCCAGTGCGACAACGCAACGGCGAATCTTGAAAACTTGTGCAGGACCAGGACTCGAAATCGCATGTTCCGCTTCTCTAGAGAGATTGTCTTAACCACCTCGGCCATCCGACATGCTTCCCATCTGCCCCTGATTCCCAACATCCCTCTCGCCGTACGACGAAGTTCCCCGCTCATTGGCCAGCTTCACGCAGATTTCTGATGCCCTTAGGAGTTCGGACACTGGTTGTGCATCCGCACTGAAACTGTTTTCATCAAAGAGCCGACTCACCTACAGCATTAGAGGTATGAGTGGTGTCTGTTCTGTTGGACATGTCTTATATATAAAATATAGGATCACGTAGGTCCACAGGGACGGCGAACCAATGGCACACTTGCCATGATGGCCACGTGACCAAACTATTTTGGCACGGTATAAAGTGAGGAATTTATGAAGCCCTACGGAACCGAAATAGCTCATTTGTTCGTCTGCATTTGAAGTCACTGTATCAAAGAAGACTTTGATAACATATCTTCGTTCATCGCCATTCGGTTTGAGTCACAGTGTACCCAAATCCATTAGTAACAATACGCCGTCATCCACTGTTCGACGGCGTAGGTTGATAGCTGTCCCGTCAACGGCGACTTCCGGCCTCTACCGACTAACTACAAAACGTATAGTACTATCAAACTGTCATGGTTAAGAGTGTTCCCTTGTCTGTATTTTTTTTTCTCTCTCCACTCTTAAGTCGCGTACTGCCATTACACAATTAGAACCATCTTTAAACTGATGAATGCTTTTGAACATGACTCCTTTGACAAACAAAAAGTGCAAGACGTGTGTAGTAGAGAATTTTTAAGCTGGTCGACTGAGGTAAATAACATGATCAATAAAGGCAACAGAGCGGTGTGTGTTTAATGTTTCGGGACAGTAGTATGTAGAACATCGTCTGCAAAACGGTACTAAAAAACAAATCTCAAATCTCTTTGTCAAAAAAAAAAGCGAACCAGAGAAAAAGGAATTCATCGCACGTGCTATGAAGGACATTCGACACCTGTGATTAAGTTTATTACCAAGGATTCTCATAACAGTGTCACAAGTTTGTTGGTAGCAAATGTCATTGCCCGCGATGGTAAACGTTCTGGCGACGGGGAATTTTTGAAAGAAGCTTGGTTAGCATATGTCCCATCACTTTTTGAAGACTTGAAAATAAAGATAATTGAGTGCATCAAAGACATTCCTTTATCTAGAAAAACAGTGAAAGGCAGAACCCTAAAACTGGCGAAGAATCTGGTAGAACAACGAAAAAAAAGATATCAAGTCACCTCGTTACATGTAACTATGTCTTGAGTTACGTATATATGTAACTAAACCAGGAAACTGAGATGCGTTTGCTCGATATTGTATTGTAAATGACGTCAAAGACGAACTGACAGCAACTAGTAAGGGTACAGGTATTTATACGGCTGTTAAAATTTCACTTTCTCAAAGGGAAATAAATGTAAGCAAAACTGCTTCGATAATAACTGATAATGATCAGAATATGGTATTGAACTCCACTGCATCATACATCAACAAGTCATTTGCGCGTGGAGTGGTTTCGCTTCCCTTCATAATACAATGACCGTAGTCACAAAAACCGCGAGCCTTGTATCGCCGCAAGCTTCTGATGAAGGAAGGTTCGAAGCGTTTGTTAGAGGAAGCGAACTCGGTGCACAATAGGTAGCTGATGTATAATAATATTCGCTGGTTGTGCCGCAGCGACATACTTTAAGGATTTCAATATTGTTTGGAAGATATCAGTCTGTTTTTATAAAATGAGGAAAACACTTTACAACATTCGCGGTTAATGGACGTTACGTGGCATACAAAATTCATATTTTTTAAGGACAAGTGCTAGAATTTCAATGATAATATCGAAAAGCTTCAAGAATAAAAACGGGTCTATTTTTCTGACAGATCCTATTCGCACTTTTGAGACTAAACTGCAACTTTTTGGTAACGATATTGTTTCCAAATGCTACAGGTTCTTCCCGCATTTGGAAAAATTTACCAGCCATTTGAATTTACGTGGAAAGTCGGGCCAGGAATAGGTCACTGTGGAATTCTGTACTACATTCATCAATCGAAGAATTTTCATCGAGATTTCTCACCTCAAAGTGCTGTCGGAAATGTTAAAACTTACTATGTAAAGAGATGTGACTTCACTGGATAAACTGAACTTTTCTAAATTTGATTGGTTGGAAACCGAAAAATTGAAATGCAGCACATAAATTTCCATTCTAGTTTGAGATGGACTAAAAACTGTAGTGGAATAAGTAAATGATTGGAAGTAAACGAATGGAAAAACTGTCGGGGAATTTGAGCATAAATTCAGACATTAAAATCAATAAGTCGTGGAAATAAATTCCATACACAAATAGGTGCCTAAAGAAGTTGGCGTTTGCTACCATGACAATATTTTCACCTCCACGTGAGTTATTATTTTACGAAATGAATAAAGTTAAATACTCGCTAAAAAACCTTTTGCCAGGGAATCGAATTGCATTCTGTTGAAAGTTACGTAGTATGTACTTAATATAACACACTTTTTACTAATCAGTAGAGTCCAAAATTCTAGGCACTGTCAAATCTTAAAACGTGTATGCGTTTATGTATTGTGTCCGCCCCAGTAGCTGAGTGGTCAGCGTGACGGATTGCCGTCCTCTGGGCCCGGGTTCGATTCCCGGCTGGGTCGGAGATTTTCTCCGCTTAGGGACTGGGTGTTGTGTTGTGTTCATCATCATTTCATCCCCATCCGGCGTGCAGGTCGCCCAATGTGGCGCCGAATGTAATAAGACCTGCGATATGGCGGCCGGACCTGCCCCGCGAGGGGCCTCCCGGCCAATGACGCCAAACGCTCATCATCATCATCATATGTATTGTCATATGTGGCACACAATAAGCAAGAAAAAAAGGGAGTACTAGTTTAATGGCACGCCGTGTCCACGTTGAAGATTTCTGTAGGAAGAAACGGGCCAGCCGTTGTGGCCGAGCAGTTCTACGTGCTTCCGGAACCGCGCTGCTGTTACGGTCGCAGGTTCGAATCCTGCCTCGGACATGGATGTGTGTGATGTCCTTAGTTTAGTTACGTTTAAGTAGTTTTACGTCTAGGGGACTGATGACCTCAGATGTTAAGTCCCATTGTGTTTAGAGCCATGTCTGAAGAAAACGGCACGTACATGCATAAACGTTCACCATTCCTCACCTAGGAGAAACAGACGTTTTTAGATTGACTAGTACACCGCTGTCACTGTTGGGAGGCAAATATCGGACACGTCATTCACTTTGGACAGTAGAACAGTTGAGTGGAAATGGAACAGTCGGCCTATGAGCATCGTCTATTTGCGTGGGATACTTTTGTATTAAATTCTGAATTTGTCTTTACACCAAAGTGGATATTTCGTCACCAATTTAATTACGCAACTGGCCGAGCGGATCTAGGCGCTTCAGTCTGGAACCGCGCTACCACTACGGTCGCAGGTTCGAATCCTGCCTCGGGCGTGGATGTGTGTGATGTCCTTAGTTAGGTTTAAGTAGTTCTAAGTTCTAGGGGAGTGATGACCTCTGAAGTTAAGTCCCTTGGTGCTCAGAGCCATTTGAACCAGCCATAAAGTTAGTGACGTATTTGTGGGAAGACTGTTCGATGCAGAAAAAAAAAAACAATATGTCTCGTGGTCTTATTGTGGCGTGTTTATCTTCTGCCGTTAGGTCAGACGACAGAAATGCCACTTGCACGCTTAGAGTAGCAGATTGACGGTGACCAACTTTAAACAGAACTTGATTAATTTTCACACACATTTATTAAAATAATAAAAAAGGATAGACATTACGTAACTTGATTCTGGATGCTGTTTACAATTGACTATCTGAAGTTCCTTTGGTCTTGGTACGTTAATCTTATTCTCACATATCTCTGATACTTGACAAAGTGTTTGCACATTTATCTTCATGGCTATGTTCAGGAATATGATAATCTTCTTAGGTGCAGACTGAAAGTTGACTAGATCCGCGAGGAGAAAAGGTTCTACGTTAGCAGTAATCTCAATGGCTGCAGTACATATTAATACGCGAATCGGCGGAAGCAGAATTTGGTCCGTCTTTATGGCAGCGCCATCTCGTAGTGCGGAGACGGACGAGCGCTGCGCCTGAGCTGTTGTGCTTAGCGGGGCGCGCTCTAGTGGGAAAGTTGTGTACGCGCTGGATACGCGGAACTATGTACACAACTATATATATATATATATATATATATATATATATATATATATATATATATATGAGTGTGTGTGTGTGTGTGTGTGTGTGTGTGTGTGTGTGTGTGATCACTTTGATCACTTTACTTGGGCCCAGTTACTGTGCAACCTGTCAGTTCTGATATGCTTCGTTTGACAGTTCCAGGGCGACTGGCACGTCGTGTCCCACTTTGTGGACGTTCCGCACAAGCACGGGGATGAGACGTGTCTGAAGCTGAAGTACGCGCCGTCCAAAGAGGGCAACGAGAGCCGCGTGCAGATCACGATGCACATCCGCAAGAGTCCCGATGAAGAACACAAGCTGCAGATGCGGTGCGTGCAGGGTGGTCCTCCTGGGAAAGGCGGATCGACATCGCTGTGTGCCACCAACTACGATGATTCCGAGAAGTGGGGCCGTAAGTACAGATTCAACAAGTATTACAGTTGAAGCTAAGGAAAATAATTCAACAAAATTACGTACTCATATTCCCGTTTCCGTATTAAAGTAAGGAAACATAGAAGGAAGGCTAGTGTTTTATATCGATGTCGACATTATCACTGATGTGATAATCAGAGCGTGGTGGCACAGTAACAGGACATTAGACTCATATCCGAGACAACGGTGCTTAATATCCTATTCACCCGTCTAGTTTGAGGTTTTCCGTACCCTCTTTAAACACGTTAACATAAGTTCCGGAATTTTCTCTGTAAAGGACACAGCCAGTTCCCTCGGTACATGATCAGATAGGAATTATAATATCATGAAAACTATCGTAACTACTGTCGTGCCCCCCCCCCCCCCCCCCACCTTACCGCAGCCAAAGAAGCTTAAGAATGCGAGTTTTTCGGCTTCCGACTAGATGTTAGTAGAATTAGCTGAATGTATGACTACACTCTGCTTTCACATCTGTTAAAAGAACGCCGTATCGTGTTGGTATCAGTACTCGCTGTTCTTACTCCTGATGATGCTGGCGACTAACTACAAGATTTAATTTGATGTCTCATATCTTTAAAACTAAGAAATGTTATTGAGATTACTATGCTGTTATCAATATGCAATAAATATCGTTACTAACAACAAGCGATTAAAAATACAGTAATAGTCCGCACCTCGTGGTCGTGCGGTAGCGTTCTCGCTTCCTGCGCCCGGGTTCCTTGCTTCGATTCCCGGCGGGGTCAGGGATATTCTCTGCCTCGTGATGACTGGGTGTTGTGTGATGTCCTTACGTTAGTTAGGTTTAAGTAGTTCTAGGGGACTGATGACCATAGATGTTAAGTCCCATAGTGCTCAGAGCCTTTTGAACCAAATATAGTAATAATTATTTAAATTTGTTCCTTATTTTTGGATTATATGGTAAGTAAGTAGTGGGTGATGAGTTGCAAGTTAACTGTGTTTTGCAACGCCAGTCTGCTTTAGCAACATTTGTAACTGCTCAGTTATCATGCCCCTTATAATTATCCGGGCTGTTATGCCGTGGTCGGTTGATGAATTCTGTGTCAATTCCCAACGTTTCGTCCCCGTCTGCGGAGAACATCTTCAAGGGGGTCTGCAGCTCGATGGTAGGTCGAACACACCCACTGGCTCGCTACTGACTGCCACTAAATTCTGTGTCCGCGCGCTCCCGCACCGAGGCGTGACGTCACGTATTTTGAAAACGTCAGTGCAATTGGCCGCTGTCCGCTGCCGTCGGTCGCCGTTGCCATCACCCAGTGGTGGACGGGTGGTACACATCTTCTTCAACACCGGCATCCATATACCGTTTAATCTCACGCCCTCCTCCTTTCGATTGAAGTTATTAGGGTGTTTGGCGATTTGAAGATGTCCTCCGCAGACGGGGACGAAACGTTGGGAATTGACACAGAATTCATCAACCGACCACGGCATAACAGCCCGGATAATTATAATGGACATGACATTTCCGGCCGTGAATTTCTACATTTTAGTACTCAATTATCGTCACTCTTCAAGTTCTTCCAGCGTAATTCATGCCGAAATACGAGTAGTTCGTGGAAGCGCGACCAGATGTCTATATCCAATGGGTACAATATTACGGCAAGCGACCATGTTGCCATCATCAGCTACTCTGATGAATTGATTACCTAGGACTTGGCACTTGGAGAAATGTTTTGCCTATTGGATACAGACATCCGGCAGTTAACCCGTAAGCTAATTTTTACTCCATTTTTCAATACATTACACAAACAGTACCCCTTTTTAAGAACTGAATTCCTTCTTTGTCAAAGATGACAGTAGAAGCCTTGTCGCTAATGTTAAGCACTTTGTAGCAACTCAAGGATCGCGAGCTTCTCATATCTACGTACTGAGATCATCGAATCGTTTTTCACAATTATTCGTTACTTAGTTTTAATGATCTTTATTCTCGCTCTCCGTACGTGAATGGAACGAGAAGAAGCCGTAATAACTGGCGTAGTGGGAAGTACCCTCTGCCAGGCACTTCACATTGAGTATGTACGTAGCTGCTTCTTAACAACTGTTGGTAATCGTTTCAGCCTTGGTGCAGCACCAGATTCTGGCCACCGACTACGAGACGTACGCCATAACACAGGCGTGCGGCGTGTTCTACAAGGAGGACGAGCAGAAGTTCGACAGGATTTTCGTCGTGGACATCCTTGCCCGGGAGCCTACTCTCGCAGCCGACAAACTGAAACTGCTCAAATCGGTCGCCAGCAGCGGCGAAGCTAACGTCGACTCCTTCACGGATGTCAGCAATGAGGGCTGTTAATAGACACCTGCCAGCTACCGGTGTAGAAACTGTGAATAAAATCTGATACCATACATGACAGCAATCTTCATTTCACTACCTTACTTAAGTCACAAACCGGGTTTCATGTGCGATGAGTCTTACGACCTAATCATTTCCTATTTACTGCTGCTGCTACACTATATTTAAGTATCTGAATGTTCTGTATTAGTGTTTAAACACCCTGCCCTCTGTAGTCTGCAAACTCATAAGAGAACTAAGCTCTGATTTTATAAATTGTTAGTGGCAAACATGAGACCACAATACGTACAGACAGAAACAAATGTAACTTGAACATTTCTACATTAAGAGGACCACACCGTGCTTCAGGTAAATAAAAAATTGATTTCCAGTTTTCATCATATTTCGATAGATTAAGGTTTTATTTAACTACTTTTTTAGAGCATTTAAAGAGCATTTTTCTACCAAGTGTGTTTATGTGCCACGCCCACTTTTCTGTCAACCACATTTCTGCATGTATTTTAGATCTTTATATCCACTACATTGCACGTTAGGGATTTTTTTTTTACTCCAGAGTGTGTTGGCTATCCTTGGAATGCAACGGTCACTATTCTTTCCTTTCTGCTGTTTGTGAACAACACGCTTTCAAACACGCGGTTAGTTTTGTTCAAGTGTGATTGCGAGTAGCTGTTACAGAAAACTTGCAGGTATATTATGAGCAGGTAATTAGGAGAAATAAAGAATATTTGGAGGCAATGAAGAGAGATGTTTGGGCCATATTCTTCCATAAGTCCTCTACTGATGATAAGCCATGTCATAGATTGTGTCCATCAGGAGAATTTTCGTGGTGCCAATACAAATGGGCTCAGGCAACTGGAGAATATTATTCGCATCAGCATTCTCTTCTTGCTGCTGTTATTACAGCAACTAAACCTATTTTCAGAGACTTGGCTCATCCTGACCTTCTAAGGAAATGTCTGCATGGGCAGACACAGAACCCAAATGAACGTTTCAACAGCATAATTTGGAACCGCCTTCCTAAAACTCTATTTGTAGGCATGTATACAATGAAACTAGGAATTCATGATGCTGTTATTACATTCAACTGTGGTAATATTGGAATGTGTTGGGTACTGAAAAAGCTGGGAATTAATCCTGGTCAAAATACGATCACTGGGCTGCAACATTACGATAAAATGAGGATAGCCAGTGCAGACAGGTCTGCATCTAATGTGGCTAAGAAAGCAAGACAAACATCCAGGAAGGTGAAAAAGAAGCTGGAAGACCTGCTAGAGGCCAGAGAAGGGCCATATATGCAGCGGACAGTTTTAATTAACTGTAAGGAACAAATTTTAAAAAGTTTTTTCTTTAAAGTCAATTTCCCGCAAACTAAAATTTTCAGTACATATGCCCCATTATATCAGAAAATATCATAGATAAATGAATGAAATTTTCAGAGACTCTGTATAACATAAAAAGCCACCTCTGGTACTTCATTCATTAATATCCCCCACTAGGAAGTTCACAAAAAATATTTTCTGCAGAAAATAAATTTAAAAAAGTATTTCTTAAAAACTATAAAGTAGATTTTCGTACGGTTGACTCTATTAGCATCATGTAACATTCATTAAAATATTAAGGTCCTGCATTAAATAGATTTTTTCAGAAATGGATCAAATATTTGACTAAATTAACATGGGTTAGATAGGAAGGCGTGGTCCCTTTTTTTTAGTTCGAAGTAATGTTTCGTGGGTGTAAACACCACAATGAATGTTAGCCAAGTAGTCTTTTTCTTTTGTTGCTTCTTATTGCAGTTAAAACTGTAACCAATTGAATACTTTATCCTTAATTCTTAGCGTTTTTCAAACGCCGCAGTTGTTTTATCAATATTTTCCATAATATACATATTACTAAACGTCTACCAGGGACACGATCACCAGATCCTAGCTGTGGTCGGCAAAAAAAATCTTATTTTCAATATTTCCTGAAATAACGATATTGTTGTACCTGTTCTGTTCAGAAGTACAATGCAGTGTACCTTCGGACATGTATGCCGGTATACCTGAGATGTATTCGCATTTGCGAATATGGGCAAACTTCAGCTGTATAATGAAATGACAACGAATATTTGTGCCAGACAGGGGCTCGATTTGCCGCTTGTCGCGAGCGGTCGCGATAAGCGATGCGCATGAAATCCGGGGTTGAGTCCTGGTCCGGCATAAATTTGTGTTGTCATTCCATTATGCAGTTGAATGTTGTCCATTTTCGCAAGTTCGAATACATTTCACTTATTTCATGTAATGATTGACCAAATTATAAAAAAAACCGAGTGCTGTCATAATCTGTTTGTTAATACGTATAAACTTATATTAAAGGTAGTAATACGAGTATTAAAGTTAGGAACTGTTTGTATGTTTTGAGGCAGCGTAACCCAACACCCAGCTTATATTCGTACAGTATTTGAGAATGAGAGCACTTACTGACCTCCAACAAACTTTAAACATAATTTCAAAATTTTTCTGAACTTTTTTCGCTTGCAAGTTTAACGTCAAATATTTGACATATTATCTTATCTACAGGGTGGCACACGAAATGTGTTACCATTTTGTTTTTGAATATAAACTTTATTGTCAATACAATCTGAAAGGAACATATACTACAATGTAGAGCCGTCCATGGAGATTTGTTCTAGCTCAGCACATGCTCAATATATCCATCATTTCGTTTCCTAATTTCCTTCAAACGAACATTGAACATAGTGATTACCCTACGACACATGTCTTCTGTAATTTCACTGCAAGCTTGAAGGTAAGTCTTCTGAGCTCCATTAAATCACGTGGACGTTTCGGGAAAATTTTTTCCTTTAGGTACCCCCAAAGAAAAAAGTCACATGGACTGAGGTCTGGAATATTGGGGGGCTAATTTTGTCCGTCATTAAAGCGACCTGTAAACCTGAGTGAAATGATCCGCATGTCGAAATGCTCGTGTAAAAACTCCAACACAGTGTTTGCAGTATGTGGCCTTGCTCCATCTTGCAGGAACCACAGCGTGTTGAAGGGCAAGGCAGAAGCAAGAAGCTGTGGAATGAAGCTATTGCGAGGCATGCTCAAATAACGTTCGCTGTTCTCAGTTTCTTCAAAGAAAGAGGGTCCAATAAGTCCGTGACTGGAAATTGCTGCCCACGCTGTAATCCTCGGAGCATAATGTTGTCGTTCATGAAGCACTTCTGGGTTTTCAGTGGCCCAAAAGCGTACATTTTGTTTGTTAACCACACAGTCTAAATGAAAATGCACCTCATCTGAAAACCAAACGTTGTCGAGAGTTTCTTCCCTATCCTCCGCCCACTGAGCAAACAGTAGTCTCTGCTGCTTGTGTTCTTCAGTGAGCTTCTGTGCACAGGTCATCTTGTATGAGTACATATGGAGGTCACTTTTAAGAATGCGTTGAACGGAGCGTCTGGATATTTCCAGTTGCATTGCTGCCTTTCAACACGATTTCACGGGACTTCTCTGTACAGCAACTCGTACCGCTTGAATATTCTCCAGCGAACAAACAGGTTTAGGCCGAGGTCGCTTCGCTTCCAATACTGTTCCTTCCTGTACAAATTTATTGTACAACCTGTGGATGGTCTTCTTGCAAAGGACCCATCATGTGTTAAACTGTTGTCGAAAACGCCTCTGAGACACAGCAAGGCTTTTCGTTTCATGAAAAAGTAACACAATTGCCGATCGTTGGTGTGTCGTCAGTCTTCCATCGTCAGCCATTGCTGCTTACTAGTCTCCTAGCGGCAGTATCGTGAATTACACGTCATTTTGTAACTCACTTGTTTTTCCAAGCTCTGCTGGTACTAGTGTAGAGATCCCAGCGGGATATCTAATGTGCGTCGTAAATTGTGAAAGAAACAATTGGTAACACATTTCGTGCGCCACCCTGTATAAAGGAATCAGACGTTTTCAGGTGTGTTATTCATGGGAGTTTGATTCTTTAAAAATTTGGGCGTTTACAGGTTGTTCAAGAAGGATTATACTACAGCAATAACTGATCAGAAATGCGAAAAACAATTTTTGTCGATGTTCACGTTCCACAGGGAGTGTACGATGTGTACGGACCACAACAGCGTCATTTATGGAAGAATCCACAAATGGCTGGACAGCGGCTTGCGTTCCGCTGCACTTTTATCACAGGATGGCCACGTGCCCATAGCGTCGTGTCAGCCCACAGGTAAAGGCAGAATTTTCAGCGGCGCTGCCTGCTCGTCTGGGCATCAATTCCCTGTTTTAGGTGACCACGCGACGAGTAAGGTGCGCACTTTAGAGCTCTGTGTTGTGTTGGCAATCTCGCCCAGGCTGCCAGCGGAGAGTTTTTACCTGTTTAGGAGAAGCTGGTTAATTAAATGCATAGAAGATCTGTTGCTAACACGACAAATAAATGTGTAGTTATTGTAAATGCATTAAATAACAACATAATGTAATTGGAAAAAAGCTGGGCAGCTAGAGGCCAAATAAATATAGTAAAGACGTTTCTCTCTCTCTCTCTCTGTCTCTCTCTCTCTCTCTCACACACACACACACATGCACACACGACTCACTTTACCAGGTATTCCTAATTTTTTTAAAATCTTTCATGAAACGCTGTATTGTACGTCATTCCGCGCAAGAAATGTGCATCACAGCTTATACCTACATGTGTATGTAATTAGTTCATATTATAATCATTTTATGTTGAAACTCTTCTACTCATCCATGTCTGCATAAAAAGCAACAATATGTCCAGCATATTTTCTGTGTTTTTGTTGCTGCTTCTTAGACAGACAGCATGGCATTGTAAGTTTGTTGCTCGACTTGCAGTTGCATTTAAACACGAGAAATGTGGTCATAGTTCAAAATATGGCTTAATGTTTTGAATTACGACCAATAAGGACTAGTTACGTTTTACCTGTGTTTAAAAGCAACTGCAAGCCGACGAACAATGTTGCAGATGAGACGCTATACGCCGAAGAAACGGCAACAAAAGCACACAAAATGTACCAGAACAATGGCATCAAACGTGAAAACAATGCTGTGACGTAAGACGAAAGACAAAAAGACGCTGTTGATGACGATATTGTAACTAAAACTTGTTTGGAAATAAAATAAAATAAACAAAAGCAAAAGTGTTTTCCATCAAGGCAGACTCAAAATTCTATACTGATGCTAGTTTCTTTTACATCTAACATCGACCAACAGTGCAAAGACCTTTTAGGCAGAATATGTTCACTACTGAATAGACCACAGTGATCACGGCAACGATTATGAAAATCTCTAGTTAAGTCTTGAGGACAAAATATCGTGAGCGAGGGTTAACAATTGAACTTCCTGAAATTTATTCCGAAAGCCTTGATAAAAGATTATTTGGTTGCTAACGAAGTTGCACAAAATTCTGAAACTCTTATGTACGTTGCACAGCAGTAGCCAGACATGTCTTCACTAACACAGAGCTTGACTCAGGTTTCAACCATTTGAAAATGAAGCGCAGAATGTAGCTGACGAACTATACGCAAAATCCAATGTGATTTCATTCACTGATCTTGATTTGAAACTGTGCGTTATGGACAGACTTGTAATGCATGTGGATAGTACTTTGGTTGCATTTCCGTGTCAGCCTAACTGATGTCCACTACTCAGTAAAGATAAAATAAAACAAATTTTCGGAAGTCCTTGGATGATAGGGTGAAAATCGTAACAACATTTTCACAAATGATGACAAATCACTGTTGAATTTCTTTCTTAAATAATTCTTTAACAATGTAAGAGCGGAAAACCGCGCTCGTTTCAGTATGTTAAGGGATATCAGAGACCACTCGAGGCACTAAGCTAATGTGTGCACAAAAGTGGTCTTGTACTTTGTGTTATAGACGTAAAGTGTACCGACAACAATATTTAAGGCCGTGAGCACCACTTACCCCAAGTTACCACTTAACCCTGTATGTTTCACGACCCACCTATGTGTAACGTGTTCAGTGAGGCAGCCTGCTTCCCCTTCAGTTAGACACCGAGTCAAACGAAACAGTACTCAGTTCGATATGCTATAGTCAGACAGATCGTTGCAGGTACACTAAGCATCTCTTACTGCATGTCACGTGATAACATGCTAGTCTGCCACAGCTTAGTTCATGCGGTTTCGGTATGGCGTAATATCTGTTCATGGTGCTGAAAGGTACCTCACTCAGCTTTCGGAAACGAGCAATAAATGATCCAAGGGCAACTATTCTGCTGTGTTATGAGAATACGGAATGTAGCATGTTCTTATTTTACGCTTCTTACAGGCTTTCTTTAACTTATTTTGTCCAAATCAACGATTCTTTAAGCGGCACTAATGGACAATGCTCCATCCAATTGTTTATGAAAACTGAAGAAATTACCACTTACATGTACAAAGTAGATGACTGACTTTCCTGAAGACTGGCATATTTTGTATATCCATTAGCCCATATCAGATTTAAATTGTAATTCAACAAAACATCTATTTCATAGTAGAACAAGTAGTTGTCCGGAATTATCGGATTCATTTAACATCTAATACATTCTATATGTACATTTTCTTGTAAGGACTTCAGTATTAATCCAGACTACACTTCGACATGTCTTGTCGACGATTATGACAACTTTTACTGATGCTGCAAGACAGGATTACACTCTGCTCTTAGTAAGATAATATGTTTGAAGGAAAACTGCTTAAATAACCTCGTTTTACTAAAGTGAAATGTTAATTAATATATTTTTCAACACTTTGTATCTGCAGAATATCAAAGACTTCAAGCTACAGTAATCGAAAGAAGGATAATGACACAACTACACAGAATAAATCAAACTGAATCATAAGATTATACAGTGCTCTAATTAATATTGGTTAATTTACATTTCAGTAAAATTTTAGGTATTTTTTCGGGATGTTGTAAATTGCATCACTCCGAAGTTATTTCATTTAAATAATAAATGTAATTGCAATCCCACATGAACATACACTCTGTGTTTGACCCTCTGCTCTACGTACTTGTGCTTATTTAAGGTTAATGGCTTTTGGCCAGCTGTTAAGTGTTCTTTACGTCTCCTGACTGTTATATGCATACTAACAAATCTCATCGCTTTTTACGATATATGAAGTTGCTCATAGTTGTCAATGTGATACTGATGTGATGCTGCCAGGATCACTTATCATGGATATGATGTCTATCATCATGACTATATTTACTTCAAACGTGATTCTTTAACGGGAACAAGTAAAATAATCAATAAATATTATTATAATAATGTCGATTACTATAATATCCAAATAATGGTGACTCATTCTACATAAATCTGATAATATATTTCAAGGAGAAAAGGAGACACAAAAGACAACCACTATGCATTAAGATGAAAAGGAATTAATGACATTAGGTGCCAGTGGGCATCAATAGGGCAAGGTGAAAGTTTGTGCTGGACCAGGATTCGAACTCGGGTCTCCTGCTTACTATGCAGATGCAGTAACTACTACGCTATCCAGATACAACAGTCACCACGTCAATATGGACTATCCCTAGCATGCCATGATGTTTTGCAGCTGCTCCATAACCTTATTACTTGCGACATCCCGCCGATTACCGCGAGGGTTCAAGGTTGATGAGCACCTACACTGAAGAAATCGTTGCCCGTCATTGCCATAATTGTATATGTGGTGTCTGTTCTTTTGAGCATGTTCTTTCAGCACTTAACGTTTTTAATTCCTTCGTTGCTTGATTCATACTCGCTACGGGATCAAAATGGTGTCAATTATTTCTGACATGTCCGTAATAACAGACACCTCATATACCACTACGACGAGGACGATCAACGTTCCCTTCAGCAGGTCCGCACCATGCTCGAACTCTTATGGGAGTCGATGCCTTAGCGGTCAACAGATGTGCCTAATAAGAGGGAGACCGCTGTTCGAATTGCAGTCCAGCACAAATTTTCAACGTGCCCCATTGATATAAATCAATGCCCGCAGGAAGCTAAAGTCTATAATTCCTTTCTGTCTTGGCTCATGAACCAATTTATAAACAGGGAAATTTGCTGTATAAAGTTGTCAGTTAACTTAGTTTGAGTTTGCACTTGAGTTGTGCTGCAAAAACTTTTTGTAATTTCACTGCACTACTCATTATTTGCCTAACGGTGAAAGTACACATGCTCTGGTTTCCTGCAACCCATCGCAACACGGTGATGTGTTTGGTTAATAGCACTACCGCAACAGCAAATACTCAACTTTTCGATACCTCTAAGCTGCCACATGACAGAAAACCAAAAATAAGGTGTATAGTGAGTCATCTATGATTACATACTCGTTTTGCAGAAGTTTGTGATTTTTCACTTCTGCATTACATTGGTCCTTTCTATGAAGACACAATATCCATCGGCCTACCCACCAGGGTCGTTTCAAGATATTTTTCCACACAAGTGGCATAATATTTGCTTCCCACTATATGCCCGACCTCTTCTCCCCCTTACCCCCTCCCATTTCCGTCGTACACTTTGACCTGTGACACTTTACTGAACTAATTGTGGTACGCACTGAATACAAATCTTGCACTTGGGCGCCCCCGGAAGCAGTCTCAGCATGGTGCGCCAAGCGGGCGCTACTTTGTGATATGACCTCTTTGGGAATCTAGCAGCTGTGGCTCTCTCAGCCAGGAACCCAAAGCGTCGCATGTGTCGGTTGGCCCATAAACAGGCTCTGCTACCGACAGTAGGATTAAATGTTTGCTGGTCGGTGTCAAGTCCACTGTTTACGACATGTCGAAGAAAAATTCGACGAGATCCTCAGACAGCGGGGTGACCATTAAGAAGCCGTCTTGGTAAATACTACTGAAGGTTTTTAAGTAATATTATTGGCTGCTCCATTTGGGAAAGGTTGTCTGTATACAGCCTTGTAGGAAATGATATGCGTGCTATGAACGATATTTGCAGTTGAGGCTCCTCTTGCAAACCAAAAACAAGTTTTTACATAAGAAGCAGGTAACCAGCAGGTCCGTACTTCCTTGTTGGCAGCTGAATCAGAAGGGCGTAGATATATAATCTGATTTCCATTTCATTAATCATACGCTGGCACAGGTATTACGACACTGTAAAACGAGGTAGTGGTGGCATAAACGTGTTACAAGAAAAGTATCCAACTTGTTTTCCTGCTCTTGTTGGTTCTATTATTTTGTGTTGTAACTATACAAATGAAGTAAGATTTACTGATTTGCTTTCCTGAATCGCTACCGATAGCAAAAGTTCAATGTTGCAGTCTCATTCAGAAAGTGCTACGTCGAGAAGATATAGTAAATACACTACTGGCCATTAAAATTGCTACACCAAGGAGAAATGCAGGTGATAAACGGGTGTCCATTGGTAAAAATATATTATACTAGAACTGACATGTAATTACATTTTCAGGCAGTTTGGGTGCATAGATCCTGAGAAACCAGTACCCAGAACAACCACCGCAGGCCGTAATAACGGCCTTGATACGCCTGGGCATTGAGTCAAACAGAGATTGGATGGCGTATACAGGTACAGCAGCTCATGAAGCCTCAACACGATACCACAGTTCATCAAGAGTAGTGACTAGCGTATTGTGACGAGCCAGTTGCTCGGCCACCATTGACGTTTTCAATTGGTGAGAGATCTGGAGAATGTGCTGGCTCAGGCAGCAGTCGCACAATTTCTGTATCCAGAAAGGCCCGTACAGTACGTGCAACATGCGGTCGTGCATAATCCTGTTGAAATTAAAGGTTTCGCAGGGATCGAATGAAGGGTAGAGACACCGGTCGTAACACATCTGAAATGTAACATCCGCTGATACGCCAGTATGGCGATGACGAATAAACGCTTCCAATGTGCGTTCACCGCGATGTAGCCAAACACGGATGCGACCGTCATGACGCTGTAAACAGAACCTGGATTCATCCGAAAAAATGACGTTTTGCCATTCGTGCATCCAGATTCGTCGTTGAGTACACTATCGCAGGCGCTCCTGTCTGTGATGCAGAGTCAAGGATAACCGCAGCCATGGTCTCCGAGCTGATAGTCCATGCTGCTGCAAACATCGTCGAACAGTTCGTGCAGATGGTTGTTGTATTGCAAACGTCCCCATCTGTTGACTCAGGGATCGAGACGTGGCTGCACGATCCGTTACAGCCATGGGGATAAGATGCCTGTCATCTCGACTGCTAGTGATACGAGGCCGTTGGGATCCAGCACGGCGTTCATTATTACCCTCCTGAACCGAACGATTCCATATTCTGCTAATAGTCATTGGATCTCGACCAACGCGAGCAGCAATGTCGCGATACGATAAACCGCAATCGCGGTAGGCTACAATCCGACCTTTATCAATGTCGGAAACGTGATGGTACGCATTTCTCCTCCTTACACGAGGCATCACATCAAGTTTTCACCAGGCAACGCCAGTCAACTGCTGTTTGTGTATGAGAAATCGGTTGGAAACTTTCCTCATGTCAGCAGGTTGTAGGTGTCGCCTTCGGCGCCAACCTTGTGTGAATGTTCTGAAAAGCTAATCATTTGCATGTCACAGCATCTTCTTAGTTTCGGTTAAATTTCGCGTCTGTAGCACGTCATCTTCGTGGTGTAGCAATTTTAATGGCCAGTAGTGTATTACGTCACTGTGCTGGCATTCTTACAGATGCAGCGTGTGCCAAAATGTCAAAACATTGGAGAGTTGATTACACTCTAGAGCAGACCCTTGAGAAGGAAACGGTACCGCACAAAATATTACTTAATAAACATTTATCTACACATAAGTTCTTAGTGCTTTATGACTAATGGAAAAGTATTTCTGCCCCACACACCGGGTGTTCTTCAAGATGATCGCTTAAATAAATGAAGAGATGAATAAAGAGGATTTAGTATTTCAAAAAACAATCCATTATCTGATCGAAAGTAGCTGGGCACCTTTAAGTGGACAATAACATGGAGGTGCACCCTTCGCCTCTGTAGGGGAGACTTGAGATGTGTGTGAATGTCTGTGATGGAGCAGCAACCCAGTTTTCCTCAAGAACCAAAGACAGAGGAGGCAGTGGTCGCTGGGATCTAGAGAGAAGTCGACTTTCTAACTCGTCCGAAATATGTTGGGGACGCTTGGCAGGGCAGCCCATTTCTGGAATGTTATTGCTCACAAAATATTGCCACCTTCTAACCACGGAAAACACTAGTACACAATAACAGTAGTTACTCCATACTTCACTGTTGGCGCTACAGATGATAGAGTCGCTGATTGGCTGAGAGCCGAGGACGCCATGTTTTTACGAAACTGACGCTGGCTTGGTAAGAGTACAAATAGATACTGTGTGTGATTCTGTACTATTGGTTCTCTTCAACGGTTCGAACGGCAATTCCATTGTACAATTATGTACAGGCTGTAGTATTGTTGGTATTGAAGGACTTTTGCATGTTGTCTGTCGATTCTATTTACGTAAATTACCTTACAGTCACTCTGTTGCTCGGATCTATGACGATACTTTTAGAACTTCACAGCAATTTTAGAGGCAAAATTTTTATTTAAAGTGATTTCTTGAGTGTCACTAATAATATGAATTACAAAATCATAAAGGACAGTCAAGAGGAATGCCTGACTGCTCCGCTTTTGGGTGCAAAAACCGAAGTGAAGATGGATGTATGATGCTCGTTGTAATTCGAAGGTCGTGAGTTGGAATCCTGCTCAATCCAAGTTTTCTTTAAACGTTATTTTCTAGATTTTTAATTTATCTTGAGTGACGCGATGTGTTTTAACATGTTTACGGAACCCTAAGTCTACGTAATTCCGACTGGCGACTCGCACTTGGCTCTGTAGTCTCGGCTATTCACATTCGTGAAAATTATAATTATCGTGTGGCTATTCAGTTACCTATTTTGAATCATTTTCTGCTGTTTCAGTAGAATAACTAAGTATTGATATTTTTCCCATTTTCTGTGGTACAGAGTTCCTAAAAGTGTGTGCAGAATGACGTGTTTTGCCAGCATACGAAAATGTTTTAAGATCAGCACACACTTAAAATGCATTATGTTGGGACGGAAAGAGACAAGGGTTTACCAATTTCAGCGATGAATACCCGCACGGAAAAATCTGAAATAGCATCATGTACTCTGAGATACATTAAATGAAACTTCTTTTTCTTATTAATCAGTTGTCAATGTTTATATAGCATCATAAAATAGAACTGTTGAAATTCGGCAGACATACACACGGCTTCTCGATACTTCCATTTGCTCACAAATTTATTTGGCCAATATAAACATAGACGAATGGCATTTGTTTTAATCATGTTTGGAGTATTAAGCCAGAAGATCTGCTTTGGTCTCATGCGTCAAACACATGCCGCAATTTACTCGTGAAGTGGCTAGCTTTCTGTTTGCGTTCCTACCTAATTGCGCGTTCCGCGCGCAATCTGGTAAAGACATGGCGGCCACGGCTCGATTGGCCACTCTCCCTATATAGGCTCTCTAACGCAGATAACTTTCTCCAGGCGTTCGCCAAACGAAAATCTTTCCATCGGATTTTCACAGGATTTAGCGAGATTCATCACTCCAAATAAATCGTTTTTAGTCATCTACTGTCCACTGGCGTCTCTTTTTACGCCATCTCGAGCTTCGTTTTTTTTTTCATCCACGAATTCCTTTCCTGTGCTGACCTCTTCATCTCAGAGTAGCACTTGTTGCAACCTACGTCCTCAATTATTTGCTTGACGTATTCCAATCTCTGTCTTCCTCTACAGTTTTTGCTCTCTACAGCTCCCTCTAGTATCATGGAAGTCATTCCCTCATGCCTTAGCAGATGTCCTATCATCCTGTCCCTTCTCCTTATCAGTGTTTTCCACATATTCCTTTCCTCTACGATTCTGCGTAGATTCTCCTCGTTCCTTACCTTATCAGCCCACCTAATTTTCAACATTCATCTGTGGCACCACATCTCAAATGCTTCGAATCTCTTCTGTTCCGGTTTTCCCACAGTCCATGTTTCACTACCACTACCTCCAGACGTACATCCTCAGAAATTTCTTCCTCAAATTAAGGCCGGTATTTGATATTAGTATACTTCTCTTGGCCAGAAATGACTTCTTTGCCATAGCGAGTCTGCTTTTGATGTCCTCCTTGCTCCGTCCGTCATTGGTTATTTTACTGCCTAGGTAGCAGAATTCCTTAACTTCATTGACTTCGTGACCATAAATCCTGATGTTAAGGTTCTCGCTGTTCTCATTTCTACTACTTCTCATTACCTTCATCTTTCTCCAATTTACTCTCAAACCATACTGTGTACTCATTAGACTGTTCATTCCGTTCAGTAGATCATTTAAGCCGGCCGGAGTGGCCGTGCGGTTCTAGGCGCTACAGTCTGGAGCCGAGCGACCGCTACGGTCGCAGGTTCGAATCCTGCCTCGGGCATGGATGTGTGTGATGTTCTTAGGTTAGTTAGGTTTAATTAGTTCTAAGTTCTAGGCGACTGATGACCTCAGAAGTTAAGTCGCATAGTGCTCAGAGCCATTTGAACCATTTAGATCATTTAATTCTTCTTCTCTTTCACTCAGGATAGCAATGTCTTCAGCGAATCATATCATTGATATCCTTTCACCTTGTATTTTTATTCCACTCCTGAGCCTTTCTTTTATTTCCGTCATTGCTTCCTCGATGTACAGATTAAAGAGTAGGGGCGAAAGGCTACAGCCTTGTTTTACACCCTTCTTAATACGAGCACTTCGTTCTTGATCGTCCACTCTTATTATTCCCTCTTGGTTGTTGTACATATTGTATATGACCCGTCTCTCCCTATAGCTTACCCCTACTTTTTTCAGAATCTCGAACAGCTTGCACCATTTTATATTGTCGAACGCTCTTTCCAGGTCGACAAATCCTATGATAGTGTCTTGATTTTTCTTTAGCCTTGCTTCCATTACTAGCCGTAACGTCAGAATTGCCTCTCTCGTCCCTTTACTTTTCCTAAAGCCAAACTGATCGTCACCTAGCGCATTCTCAATTTTCTTTTCCATTCTACTGTATATTATTCTTGTAAGCAGCTTCGATGCATGAGCTGTTAAGCTGATTGTGCGATAATTTTCGCACTTGTCAGCTCTTGCCGTCTTCGGAATTGTGTGGATGATGCTTTTCCGAAAGTCAGATGGTATATCGCCAGACTCATATATTCTGCACACCAACGTGAATACTCGTTTTGTTGCCACTTCCCCCAATGATTTTAGAAATTCTGATGGAATGTTATCTATCCCTTCTGCCTTATTTAACCATAAGTCCTCCAAAGCTCTTTTAAATTCCGATTCTAATACGGGATCTCCTATCTCTTCTAAATCGACTCCTGTTTCTTCTTCTCTCACATCAGACAAATCTTCACCCTCATAGAGGCTTTCAATGTATTCTTTCCACCTATCTGCTCTCTCCTCTGCATTTAACAGTGGAATTCCTGTTGCACTCTTAATGCTACCACCGTTGCTTTTAATGTCACCAAAGGTTGTTTTGACCTTCCTGTATGCTGAGTCTATCCTTCCGACAATCATATATTTTCCGATGTCTTCACATTTTTCCTGCTGCCATTTCGTCTTAGCTTCCCTGCACTTCCTATTTATTTCATTCCTCAGCGACTTGTATTTCTGTATTCCTGATTTTCCCGGAACATGTTTGTTCTTGCTCCTTTCATCAATCAACTGAAGTATTTCTTCTGTTACCCATGGCTTCTTCGCAGCTACCTTCTTTGTACCTATGTTTTCCTTCCCAACTTCTGTGATGACCCTTTTTAGAGATGTCCATTCCTCTTCAACTGTACTGCCTACTGCGCTATTCCTTATTGGTATATCTATAGCGTTAGAGAACTTCAAACGTACTCGTCATTCCTTAGTACTTCCGTATCCCACTTCTTTGCGTATTGATTCTTCCTGACTAATGTCTTCGCTTACCACTGACTAAGAGATGTGTGCCGTATGAGAAGCTGCTCGGCCGAGGTACCCCACTGTTTTAAATAAGCTGCGCACAGTCATTATGCTAGCTCGACTGCTGATAGATAGCCCTTAGGAACTCACGAGTGATTCCTTCAACTGATTTCATTCAACTGCCTTTCGCCAAAGGATTCCAATTCACGTTCTCCGAGCATACAGGTTGATTTAGGAGGAAAGATGCATAATTTGAGTGTGACAGTACTGGTGATTTTTAATTGAAAAAAAACTGCAAATGCACAGTGCCCTTTTCTTAACTTCTTAACCGTATCCGACATACAGCTGTTTGAAAACGACAGGCATCAGTCCCATGTCCTTGACCAGCACTCACATGCGAATACAGCTAAAGTGACATAATACTGGTTTCCTTTAACTACCATTTCAATGCATGTCGTGCGTCATTATTGATGACCAATTCATCGTTATAGTTGTGTTAGATAACCGTCTTACTGAATTTTCGGTATCTCGTTTCCCACAAAATCTATTACCAGAGTACTTGGAGGATATTCCATTGGCAACGCGACATCGTATGAACTTTCAGCACGACGGAACTGCTGCACGTTCCATACGGACAGTGTCACAGCACGGCACTGAAATGTATGCTGTGCGTTGGATCGGTCGCTATGTGTAGCCATTTTTTGGCCACTGAGGTCATCCGATTTTATTCCATTAGATAACTAATGATTAAAATTCTTGTCGATGTTGTATTGCGTAACTGTACAAAATACTTCAATTGCAAATTTAAAATCAACATTTCGACCGTTCTACAACGGTCTTCCTCAGGATATAATTAAAGTATTTTATATAACGCCGTGGTACAGTACTCAGAAGAATTTTGATCATCGTGATACCGTTGGCAGAAGCCTACGTAATTATAGTATTAGATAACTGTTTGTGCGGTTGGCTTAAGAGCGAAATCAACAAGCGCAGAGTGGACACAAAGGAGGTATTTCTACCTCGTATTTTACATTCGAGTGCCCAGCTAAAGGACCGTACGAATGAGCTCAGATCAGCAACACAATTGCTGTCTACAAAATCTGCAAAATGCATTGCAGTTAAAGAAAACACTAGATCACAATGTTTCATATACTAACACCTGCGTTCCTGTTGTTATCGTTAGTTTCCTCGGAGAATGTTAAGAAACAACATATGTTCATAGGACATTTTTTTGGTGGGTATCACTAATAGTGTTACCCGTCAAAGCATGTACCTTTCTTACTGAGTCAATACGTATATGTTACACTTTCGTACGTGCTACACTGGCCTGCTGCCATCCTTGTAGCGGTTCTTTTAATTCTGTCTGAGGCTCTGCTCATGGCTGCTTCATCAGGACTCAGAAACACTGGAACAATACTCTAGAACTGGATCCACTAGCATTCTTCATGTAGTTTCCTCTACACAAAACCGTTTCAATCAATCTAAATCTAACTCTCAGAAACTTCTAAGGAAACAGCGATTACTGCAGAACCGTTACATCAAATTTGTCTTCCATCCGTCACCCGTAACACTATTATTGTGAGATTTCATATCGCTTCTTGTTGGTATTACTCCTGAATATTTATTCGATGTGACGTCCACAAGATCTTCTCCGCTAATTGTGTAATCACATACTATCAGCTTCTTTCTATTTTAGGCACTATTTACATTTATGGAAATTTCAGGAGAGCTGAAATTCATTATATGAAGTGTATACTTTGTCTAAGTCTTTCTGCAGTTCCTTACGATAGTCCAATAGCAATGGTATCCTATAGACAAGAGCATCGTTACCTATAATATTCTGGGGCTGATGATGAAATGTGATACACAGTTAACGTATATTGAAAACATCAGTCTCGATAAATCCATACACATTAAAAATGATTGTGTATGCCTGTGTGTTCCACATCCCCTACTACGCCACTAGACCGATTTCACTCGAACTTGCTACAGTGTACCTTACTGACAACTGACAATCGCTGTGGGTGTAAGAAAGAACTTTCAGAGGGTTGGAGGTTGGGGCGAAAAAGAAGCGTCGCCCGTGACGCGCGTATTCCTAGACTACATTCATCCTGTATTTGAGAATGACCAATTTAGTGCCTTGCAACAAACTATAAACATAATTTCAAATCCTTAGAAAACTCTTTCTCGTTCACAGCCCTAAAAAATGATGAAACGAAAAGTGGTTATTGTTTGCTACTTTTCTGCTGGACATGCAGTGATGTACCACATCAGGCACAACGTTATAACTTGTTTTTACTTTACTTTACTTTACTGCGAGACATTTTACAGAGTATATGCACATATACCACTGAATGTAAGTGCGGAATTATATCATTGTACGACACGTCACGAACAGTGGGATGCATGCAAATTTGCGGCATCATGTATGACGTTCAACTTTATTACTTTGTTGCTACTAACTGCGTTCACAACACATTTTGGAGGCAGTACCCACACACGCCACTGAATCTACCTACAAAATTATATCATTGAACACATAGTCCAGGAAATATGATGAAATTAACATTAAGCAAAGGCCAATGACTGCTTTCTTTGGGCGTGGACGCATAGCTGTAAACAAATACCTGGGAAACGCCAGGTTTCTCGGCTAGTATAAATACGAATATAAGCTAAGAAAGGAGCTAATTCCGTGGCATATTCAATGTAAAGTCTAACTGGGACAATTTCAGGCACTGGCGACCTGTTCGGCTGAAGAACACCTAATTGATTTATCAAGCCCGAAGTGCTAACCGACATCACTATTTTCTGAGTCTATCCGGCGACCGGACACTGATACAGTGTGTGAATACGTTTTTAAATACGAAATTCAATATCTCAGGTCTCTGCATGCAGCTGTAGGTTTCGACACGACATGGATCCACGTATAATTGAATAGAAGGCTTGGATCCACACTCTGACTTCACGTAAGACCGGAATGTTATAGAGTTTCTTTTAAAACAAATGAAACCATATGGTTTCAGAAAAATTTTCAAGACTCAGACATCTATGATGTACGTATGCAGACCTAAGCGACCAATGGATTCGAGCCCAGGTAGCTTGTTTACTACGCAAATGCGCTAACCACCACGCTACCCTAGCACAGTGGCTTTACATAATTGCACAGACTCTCTTAACACGCCTCCCTCCTCAATCCAAATTCCCATTCACACCTCAGCCCACTTGGAATTTCCCCCTAAAGTGCAACAGCATTGAAGAGGCTCTACATCTGTGTTGGAATAGTACCTCACCACTGAACGAAACAGTGAATAATGCCTAAAACCAAGCGACAGGTGCTTTAATCATTCGATACTAATTGGTTCCAGAGACCATTTCAAGTCTATGTATCTATGATGAATGTATTTAGAGTGAAGCGATAAATTAAAACTTGTACCAAGGCCAGGATTTGAATGAAGTTGTTTTGTTTACTAAGCAGATGTGTTAACCACTAAGCCACTGTGGCACAATGGCTTTGCAAAACTCTAACTGATAACATTTCTTCTATGAACGGACTCAGAGGATTATTGTAGACCCTACGCGTGGCCGTCTTACACATGGACGAGTTGCTACACTACTGGCCATTAAAATTGCTACACCAAGATGAAATGCAGATCATAACGGGTTATTCATTGGACATATATATTATACTATAACTGACATGTGATTACATTTTCACACAAATTGGGTGCATAGACCCTGAGAAATCAATACCCAGAACAACCACCTCTGGCCGTAATAGCGGCCTTGATACGCCTCGGCATTGAGTCAAACAGAGCTTGGATGGCGTGTACAGGTACCGCTGCCCATGCTGCCTCAACACGATACCACAGTTCATCAAGAGTAGTGACTGGCGTATTGTGACGACCCAGTTGCTCAGCCACCATTGACCAGACGTTTTCAATTGGTGAGAGATCTGGAGAATGTGCTGGCCAGAGCAGCAGTCGTACATTTTCTGTATCCAGAAAGGCCCGTACAGGACCTGCAACATGCGGTCGTGCATTATCCTGCTGAAATGTAGGGTTTCGCAAGGGATCGAATGAAGGGTAGAGCCACGGGTCATAACACATCTGAAATGTAACGTCCACTCTCCAAAGGGCCGTCAATGCGAACGAGAGGTGACCGAGACGTGCAACCATTGGCACCCCATACCATTACGCCGGGTGATACGCCAGTATGGCGGTGACGAATACACGCTTCCAATGTGTTTTCACCGCGATGTCTCCAAACCTGGTTTCATCCAAATAAATGACGTTTTGCCATTCGTGCACCCAGGTTCGTCGTTGAGTACACCATCGCAGGCGCTCCTGTCTGTGATGCAGCGACAGGAGTAACCGTAGCCATGGTCTCCGACCTGATAGTCCATGCTACTGTTGGTGCAGAAGTTTGTTGTCTTGCAAACGTCCCCATTTGTTGACTCAGGGATCGAGGCGTGGCTACACGATCCGTTACAGCCATACGGATAAGATGCCTGTCATCTCGACTGCTACTGATCCGAGGCCGTTGGGATCCAGCACGGCGTTCCGTATTACCCTCCTGAACTCACAGATTTCATATTCTGCTAACAGTCACTGGATCTCGACGAACGCGAGCATCAATGTGACGATACGATAAACCGCAATCGCGATAGGCTGCAACCCGACCTTTATCAAAGTCGGAAACGTGATGGTACGCATTTCTCCTCCTTACACGAGGCATAACAACAACGTTTCACCAGGCAACGCCGGTCAACTGCTGTTTGTGTATGAGAAATTGGTTGGAAACTTTCCTCATGTCAGCACATTGTAGGTGTCGCCATCGGGGCCCACCTTGTGTGAATGCTCTCAAAAGCTAATCATTTGCATATCACTTCATGTTCTTCGTGTTGGATAAATTTCGCATCTGTAGCACGTCATCTTCGTGGTTTAGCAATTTTAATGTCCAGTAGTGTATAACCTTTTTTGTCTGTCTGCGTTCCTGCCGTCTTTCTTGTAGCGAGAGTGCTGTAATCTCAGTTTTCGCAATATTGTATAAATGTTGCTATTAAATCAGAGTGCGTCTATGCCGTCTTTTAAAATTTTATTTGAGCAAAAAATTATCCGAACCGCGGTCTTTTAATTTTAATCGCGATTTTTCCCTCTGTTCTCAGTTCGTATTGTAAATAAGTTGATAGTGACTGTATCATTTCGACTAAATTCAAATACACGCCCAGTTTTCTTGATAACTACTGTACTTTGGTGACAGTTGTTCCTACAGCAGCATCACTGACAGTAAGACCCCTATCATTGGTGACAATTTCGAAAATATCGGATGTAAGTTAACCAATAGGTCAAGAATATTTTTCTCGCCTGTCGGTTGTCAAACTAGTTCTTCGAGGCGACCGGCGGAAGAAGTTTGAGTACTATTTCGCAAGACTATTGAACCTTATAGTCGATAACATGTACATGATCTTCCCAGTCGATAGTGTGCGGGTTAAAGTCACCACAAACTACTATAGTATTCTAGGGGTACTTCCATGCTATCGAGAATGTGTGACACTACTAGTGATACGTCTGCATCTGGTGGATGGGAGATTATTAGGCTGAGTCCACCGCTTATTCGTATTATTAGGTATTCGTCTTCATTTTTTGGTCTCACTTGGTCTAGTACTTCTCGCTTTAAACACTACTCCTTCCGAAGAGTCTAGTCTGTCTTTCCGATGTATGTTGCAAGCGATGTCGAAAATTTTGTCCACAATCTTCTCCGGGTTTTAAAGAATTCTGACTTCCTAGCATGATGTAGAAGCGACTGTTTTCTACTGTGACTAATACACTGTTCAAAAGAGTTAGAGGCTCAGGTGTACAAACGTCTGGCACGTTAAATCTATTTTCAGGAATGCGGTGCCTGTGGTCTTGCGGCAAGGTGAAATCTTCGTTTTCAGTGTCGGCAACAACGTCTATTTAGCTGCGTTATTGATTACAGTATCATTTGACCCCTTACAGAAAAGTGAGTACGGGTGTCTCAAAGTTTTCTAGTGAGGTACACAGATGGCGCTTGCCATTTGTGGACGTTATATTCATCTAATCACATGAAATTCCACTTCATAATGCAATGCAAATACTAGGGTGGTCTGTTAGATCCGTAAAGGATTAACTTTCGAACGAGTAGCTGTAGGTGCCGTCTCGACGTGTCATTAACATGTTTTTGACACGCTACAGGGTGTATCAGTACCAAGGCGATTTGGAAAAGCCGCCGGCGCGTTACAGCACTTCTTAAAGACCTATATCTGTCCATTTCAGGTCTGTAGCGTCGCACGAATAGTGCCGGAGCACTGCAAGACGATCTCAGCAGGGGCACTGAAGCCGCTGTGTCCCATCAGTCTGTTATGAAGATTTCGAGAAAATACCTTAAGACCCAGATGTCCTGTTCAAGAACCCCGCTGGACACGACACCACCTTGCGGTTCACCTTCAATTCTGCCGTTCTCTTGTCTACTAGCAACTTCATCACTGGAAAAACGTTTTATTAACAGACGAGTGCGGGTATCCTCTATGGCACGGTGATGGCCGTATTCACGGCCGGAGACTCGAGATGAGTGGTACTTGCTAAACGTTATCGAAGAAATTGACAAATATTCGAAGTTCTGTGACTTTTCTTTGTTAGGCTTCAGTTTTGAGCCATGCGGTTCTTTTAGTTGTCCATGGTCGCCTTACCACCAGGCAGTACATCGAAAAATCCTGTTGGATATGTGGTGGTTGCTGCATACGGTAGTAGCTCTGAATTCCTTCTAATGGCAGGGCCTATTTGGCGGGTGTCAACAGGGACGTCCTGCGATGTGTGGACATTGATGCAGTTATTGGTCGGCAGAGACTCCCGACCTAAACGCTATTGTGCATGTGTGGGACATGCTTGACAGACTTGTTCGTGGTCGTCCTGCTCCGTCAAAGCCTCTCAGAGAACTCTGATGGGCTCTCATTGAGAAATGGGAACGCATACCACATGGTGACCTCTGCAGAACCCTACGTAGGTGTCAGGCAGTGATAAACGCTCACGTAAACCATATACGTAATTGGAGCTGTCAAAGTCCTACGAAATGCAACAAGGATGACGCGATGAATGAATGTTTCCACTTTGATTTCGACGCCTGTCGTACATTTCAGTTCTTTTATGTAAGCGATCGAGGAGGTAATGATGTTTTGTTGTGTACTTAATTTGTGAAAGATAAAGGCGTCATTTGGTAGCATACCCAGTCCTCAGTTATTGTTCACTGGAGTATGGCAGACGCCTCAAGACATGTTTCCTTAGTTCTTTTAAGCAGTGTATGTTCAGATTGTCAACACGGCATTTGTTATCTGGTGCTGAAATTATTGGCTTATTTGCTGCTGGATTTACGGGGATCACAGAACAAAGCATAATAAAAAAGCAATGATAATAGTAGAATAATAGAAATTAAGAGAAACACAAAAAACCGGTGCCTCCTTACGTTGCATAGTGCACACCTGACCTATACAGACAGACTTTACAAGTCTTCACTCGATATTGTAGGACGAGGAATCAACAGGCATGTTGTCACAGAGTCAGAGAACGTTCTCGTTTCGACTGTCCACTTGGCTCTTGACCAGAGAACCCTGATCAGTCTTCGAAATGATGATCCAGCTGTTAGTGACTTCATGATTATGGGTGGATGCCTTCACTACATCCGCCCGTCTTCGGTAAGAGCTGAGTGAAAGTGATCTCAGAAACCTCGCGACGGACTTCATTGGTGCAGATGTAACCAACGCTCTGCAACCGATTTCAGCTTGTGCTCTCAGTGGCTCCAGGAATGGCCTCTTCCATCTGGTGGACAATTACTCCCGGTATACGCGATGATTGTGCATTTGGTTCGTTTTCCTCCTGAGAGGGCCCGTTACACGCCTAACACTCTCTCTACTTATAATCATTAGCTAATACCTCACACCTACCGCCCGGATAGCCAAGGGCTGCTGACACGGTGGCTCACCGTGTCCGGTCAGAGGCCTGGCTGCCCTGTGTTTTATAAAAAAAAAAGTGAGTGAAGTATTCAACGATGGATTCTTGAATGGGTGTCATGTAAAGTCCGCCCAGACAATATACCGAGAACATTGACAAACAAAAATAAAATGGTCAAGTGCGAGTATAATTCGTACACTGAGAGTTCTGTACAAACTTAATTATGTACACAGGGTAAAGAAAAATTCACAGCACGATTCCTCATATACTAGCAATAAAATATTTATCACAAAATTTCGTCCTGCGAGTATTACCCTCAATTAATTGACGTGAAAGATTGGCAGTTTGCCATCACTGTAATCACATGTCGGTAACTACCTCTGTCAGTAAACAGGAATAGCGTGTGCAGCTCGTGCACTGGATAGCGTTGTGTGTTAGCACGCAGAAGGCAAACACAAACGATGAATTAGTTACGTGGATATGCTTCTCGTCCTTGGTGCATCTGATAATCAGGCTGATGTGGCCGGTCATGAATATGCTGCTAGATATCCTTGTCGATGTCATCCATGTAAAGAGGTGTTTCGTAGTCTGGAGTTTAGCCTTCGGGAGACTGGTTCTCTCCATCCACCATCTTGTCACAGAGGCCGTACACCGACTCGCCGGATCCAGCTGCTGAGGACGCTATTCTGGAGGTAGCGTAACAAAGCAGCTGCGTGTCTAGTAACGCACGGTCGTTGTCTAAACACTGTAATATTTCACTCGTGAGGGTGTCTTCAATGCCCACAATGCCAATCACTGGTGTGACGTTAACCCGCACGTCACCAATGAGCGTGGATATCAAGTGCCCTTTGGCATCAACGTCTTGGTCGGAATATTGGGTGACAGGAGTTTGGGTCCCTACGTGTTGCCTGACAAGTGACTACAAGAAGATGCCGTGCTTTCCTCTCAAACAATTTGCCTGACGCGCTGGAAGATGTTCCACTTCATGTTCGGCAGAGGTTATGGTTCCAACATGACAGTGCACCTCCATACTTTGGAATTAATGTGCGACGTATTTAGACAGAACATTTCCAGGGAAATGGCTCGGACGGGGACGTCCAGCGGTACGCCCTCCACGTTCATCTGACCTACATCCGCTGGATTTCTTTCTGTGGGGACACCCGAAGAGGCACATGTGTTTTACCTCTCTGACACACACGTGGAACAATTGATAGTTCGTGTTCATGCTGCTCACGTATCTGCGGATCCAGCCATGTTGCAAAGATTACAGAGCTTTATGATCCAGCGTATTGCGTAATATTTGGACGTGAAGGGGCGTTGCTTAGAGCATCTGCTCTGAGGACAACGTATTCCTTTGTAAACATTATGCGGCATGCATATGGAAATTATTATTCTCACTGGTTACTGTTGCGGACGTAATGCATGTAGTATAATCGACTAGTAGATGTTAAGTTATTTAACTGTGTAGTCATCATTAGAATCTCGAAAATGATATAGTTTTGTGGTTATTCTGACCAATGGTAGGTCATTTGTTCCAGCTATTTCCGACTCGTCTGACCACATTTTTGTTATGTTCATCGTTACAAAACACCGTACTATGTAAACGTCGGATACGTGTAATGAAACTGGCAAATAAAAACAAATACTCTCGAAACAGAATCGAAAAAAAATGGTTCAAATGGCTCTGAGCACTATGGGACTTAACATCTGTGGTCATCAGTCCCCTAGAACTTAGAACTACTTAAACCTAACGAACCTAAGGACATCACACACATCCATGCCCGAGGCAGGATTCGAACCTGCGACCGTAGCAGTCGCGCTGTTCCGGACCGAGCGCCTAGAACCGCGAGACCACCGCGGCCGGCAACAGAATCGAACCCTCGATGTCCTGCATGCTAGCACGAATCTCTACCTGCTGCACCGTCTACGGACTACTACTGCCATATGATGACATACGTAGTTAAGGTCCATTTATTGACGTAGATACGCGCAGGACGAAATTTTGTGACACATATTTTTATATTGATAGAACATGAGTAATCGTCTGCGAAGATCGAGTCCGCGAATTTTACTTCGCGCTATATACAGGGTGAATCATCTAAAATGTGCACTGTAAATACTGAGGGAAGTGCTTTTGATGTGCAGTTTTCATAGAATGTATTGGCAGACTGGGGCTCGTACTGTTTGCCGATTTTTTGTGCGAACATACACTATTTTTAGCAGACTAGCACCTATTACCATTAACAGAGTAAAAGTGAGGTACTTTGGAATGTAGGTGGTGTTTGCTACTAGATTCTAGTCATAATCGTTTACGAGATATCGTATTTTGAAAAGATTCCGCACCGATACTTGTACAATATCTGCGGTAACACAAACTATAGAACAACAAAAAAGCGTTCACTAATTGTATGGTTTTTACCTGTAACAAGACATTCCACCATGAGTGGTCGTGTTCAAAATGACCACCGGCAGCGGCAATACTCGCTTCCCATCTGGTATGGAACGACTGCTGCACACGTGCTGCATTTCAGCTCCGACCAGGCAGCAGTAATATCTCGTTGCATGTCATCGAATGTATGTTCTTGTAGACAGGGTCTTTTAGTTTCCCCCACAGAAAGAAGTCTACAGCATCAAATCTGCACCACAAATATTGCGTAAATGGAAAGTGCTACTGATGAGTAGTTTTCACAGAATGGATTGGTATTCAGGGGGTTCATACTGCCAGCCAATAAAGAGATGGTTATAATACTTAGGAAGCGTATTTTCTGCGGAAACATACATTTTTTTTTTAAATGGAACAGTGCTACTGACATTTACAAAGTAAAATTAGGACAAATTAAATTGTCAATGATATTTGTTGCAGGATTCTAGTGCGAGTCGTTAACGAGATATCGTATTTGGAAATGTTTCAACATTGACACTTGCTTGTGCCATTCAACCATGTATTGCTGGCTACAGAGTTGTTAAGTTACAGTGTGCTTATGAGTTCCTTGAGTGCACTACGACTTACTAGTCAGTTAGTGTGTAATGGTCCAAGCAGTAGGTCGTGAATCGACGATAGGATTCACCAACGCGGGAAAAGCCAACATGCTCACGGCGTGTGGAGAGTATAGGAAGAATGCAGTTCGCTCTTGTACGGTGTGTGCGCTAGGACATCTCAATAGTCGTCAACCATCTCGGTAGTTATTTATCAACCATTTCAACCATTTAAGTGATAGTAGCAGTGTACCACCAAGACAACGTAACAGAAAGAAACAAATGACGACAGAAGTGGATGAAATTAATGTTCTTTCTGCTGTTGCACATGACCCGCTTGTTAGCTCCCGCGCAATGGCAAGAGGAAGTGGCTTGAGTCAGACAAGTGTCTTACGCATTCCCCATAGACACATACTCCATCCATATACATTTCTTCCTACCATGAGCTCCTTGGAAACTAATATGAGAATAAAACTTTTGTACTTGGGAATTGAGACACAATACTTCAGTGTATCATCTACGAGTATTAAAATCCCTGGGCTAGCAGGACAGAGCGGATGCCGTTATATTTGTGGAAAGGGCCAAAATAAGTTACTGTCAGCTGCACTCGACATGTAAACCTTATTTCCTAAACCACACAATCACACAAGCAAGAATGAAACTTGCAAGGTTTTAACGAAAGACCTCCTTCAACTTAATTTATACCGGCTGCAGGCCACATCGAAAATTCAAGGCACAAGTCCTAAGCAAGGAATTGAGGTACAGGAGTTCTTCTGAAGATTTCACTTCTTTAGAAAAAAAAATTCTATTTTCAATGTAAATAGGCTGAAAGCCGTAGCTTAAATTTTTGCCAAGAAGTCGGCTGAAGGCCTCACATTAATCAAGAACAGTGTTATGGCTTAAGGCCGAGACAAGCATTTTCAATGTTCAATCTAACTAGGTTGAAAACTCGGCTGAAGACCGTATATCAACAAAATAATTTAACGGCTTAAGGCCTAGAAAGAAGAGCTTTCAATTTGAAATGGCTGAAGGCTTTGTCTTAAAATATTTCGTGTAAAACTCGGCTGAAGGCGTCATACTAAAGAACAAAAATCTTATGACTCAAGGGCAAGACAAGGATTTTGAACTTTTAATTTAAGAGAGATTAAAACTCGGCTGAAGGCCACATACCAAACAAGAAATTTATTTTTTTACGGCTTAAGGCCTAAGAACAAAAACCTTGTAATTTTAATAAGCTAAAACTCGGCTCAAGGCCACACAGAGTACTTAACACTAAAAGGAAATCACTATGTAACACACAAGGAGCGGCGCTCAGAAGGTTCCAAGGGTAGGCCTGGGAAGGTAACACTAACGCACGTTTAGGTGAGACAGGAAGACAGACCGACAACTTCTTAATCGGAAGGCAACACAACCTAGGGACGGTTCACGACCGACTGACAATCTGACGATTTCCAACGGTCAGATCCAACAGCACAGACAACAGAAAATATCGGCCGATGAGACTAAACCAAGATACCAATAACTTCAAACTCGGCCTCACCAAGATCAAAGCACTCAAGACAAGTTTAAAAGAATACCGAAAACACTATTCACAACCGTCAAGTCACTACGGGCAACAACACATACGACTTGTTATCACACGCCTCAACGGCTGAGGAAACAACAATCCACAAATAACGAACGAATCGAAACAATCGAGTTTTAAGAACAGTTAACTAATTACCGAACTTGAGGATACTGCTTCGGAAGAAAGCGAAAAGCCGCTCACACAGTTAGCGCCTCCAAATGCAACAGCGCGTGCCCCCCGCCATAAGCCCCGGTCTGGCATCGCGCTGTGGAGACTGCGTCGCTGTTGTGTTCCAACGAACTAGCAAGGTCCAACCACATACTACATCGGAAAATGGTGTTCGTCCTGAGTATCCAAGACGTCGTCGACTTAGACGACCGGCCAAGCAAACGACCAACGGCAGCTCACTTTCGCCGACAGCGGTACCGGCGAATACTAACACCATACGGACCTGACTGTTGCTGGCTGCCAACTCTTCCCCGACTGATCCTTGAGTCAGTGTTCAGCAGACCACATGTCGCCATCCGACGACCAGCCCACCGACCGACCAACGGCCTTTCGTCTGCGTCGACCACGGTCCCGGTGTGTACTTGCACCGTGCGAACCTGCTTGTTACTGACTACCAACTCGTCCAACCGCCGAGTAACTACGGACCCGACTCAATCCACAACCCAAAAGTGACTGAGACTCATAGCCGATTGACTAACATGCGAATGTCTGCCTTCCGACTGATTCGGCCAGTTCCACCGACCCCATTTCCTGTTAGAGCAGAACCCGGAAATGCTCGCGATCGCTCCACAGATAGTAATCAGAACCTACTATCGACAACGCTGGTGCTGCCACTGACGGACAGCGAAGGTGAACAACGATAATGGTGCCAGAAGACATTAACAAAAAATTTAAAAAAATATTCTCGCCGTGTCAGAATTGGAGGAAGGACAGGTCGCCATCGTGAGCCACGCATGGCTCAAGTATCTTGTTTGGTGATGAAGTCATGTTTACCAATAATGACCAGGGAAATCGCCAAAACATGCACTATTGCTGTATAGACAATCCCCGTTTGCTTCGTCAGGAGAAACGTCAGCATACATGTAGCGTAATCGTTTGTGTCGGATAGTGAACCATCAGATCATAGTCTTGATTTTCATAGACGGAACACTCAACGCGCACAGTTATCACAGCCTCCTAACAGACCATCTTCAGCGGATGGGAGAAGACGTTCCTCTGCAGACCAGGAGGAGCCAACCTGATGGCTGTCCAGCCCGTACTGCAGGAATTATTGTTATGCATGAGGCGGAACTATGGGCCTCATGGGGAAGGGTGACCCGACTGAGTCACGCAGTTTGGCTCTTAGTCTGATCACGAGACATTAACTGCACGCGTTGCTCACGTAGGCTGACGTGCGGATCAATGAACTATACTTGACGGGATGTATCTGGAACATTTCAGGTGATCAGCAAGTTAGTAGACAGGAATACAATTAAATAGTTTAATTCAGCATAAGCGGTGAACTTCGATCTTGACTTTGTACAGTAATATTTACAAGTGCAGTTATAGACTGAACTACAAATACTTCTTTACAATTCTGATCGCTTCTCACATATAGAGCAATTGTCGATGCATAAACTGTATGTGGCGCCTGACTAGGTCGTAGCTACTGACTTAGTTGAAGGCTATACTAACTAGCGTCTCTGCAAATGAGATCTCTGAAGCTATAACAGGTGAACCATTCCTATTAAAGTCGGCTGTAGAACTGGCCAGTGCGCTAGCTTGTCTCGTAAGACTAGCCGAGTGGCGGCGCTCGGTCTGCTAGCGTCGACAGTGGCGACTCGCGGGTCCGATGTGTACTGACGGACCGTGGCCGATTTGAAGCCTACAGCCTAGCAAGTGTGGTGCCTTGTGGTGACACCACAAGTATTTCAGAACGTCTTCACGATTTTTTTTTTAATCGTTGAACAGAGGATCTGTGCCCCGTGCAGAAACGGGAGAAGGTTGGGAAGAAGAAGAGTACCTCACACCTATTCGTTAGAGGTATGAGATCGTCCTTTCTGCCATTAGTGACACACAATGTTACTCACAAAAAAGCTCCAGATCTGGGCACGTCATGCTAGTCAACTTCCGATTTCCCTTTCCACGTGGTCTTAGGTGCCTGGCCACGGTTCGCGTGGTTCCATCCGGCATGGGTGTGTGTGTTGTCCTCAGCGTAAATTAGTTTAAGTTACATTAAGTAGTGTGTAAGCCTAGGGACCGATGAACTCAGCCATTTGGTCTCAGAGGAACTTACCACAAACTTCCAAAAATTTCCGATGCCGGCTCTTTGTCGAACCACGGTCCTCCGTGGTCCACGTCTCCAAGAATATCGGTCGGTAGGCTTCGCGGCAAGTTCGCGTTAGAAGACACCCTTGCCACTCCATCATCCGTAAGCATTTCACAACTGTCCTAGAAAACTGGCCGACAGTGGCCAGCGCAGATCCCAGCTGTTCGCGAACAGCAGCCACCTCTTTCATCGCGACCTTGAATGCGGCCACAATCCGTAACCATATCTAAACGTGAACTTGTTTCTGCCAAGGACGAGAAGCAAGAGAGAAATCAACTGCATAACTAGACTGTGATTATGTAAAGACTACAGCTCAAGCTGAGTTGAAGCACACTGCTCGTCAAACACGCAAGACCCAAGCTCTGTTTAATTCATAAATAATATAGAAATTAGAAACCACTAAAAATAACGTACACCAAAACTTTTTCCTGCTTACTTCAACTAGAAACCAATAAGAAAAACTAAGCCCGCTGCACGAGCTTGGCCCGCGGCTTCAGCGGTACCTAGTGCAGCACGAGAGCTACATCCATACGACAAGTGTACTAAATGCAAACTTGACCACCCAACGTACCGTTCAAGGAAGAAGAGAAGGAAGAACTATTTTTCCTGCATCTTAGTACACTTTCCATCCTGTCCCACATTATTCTCTCACGATAACTACGCAATATGGAACAATTTGAGGTTCCTCGATATTTCTATTAAACTTTCGTTTCGGCTATATCGAATTTTATGCTGCTAAGGTTGTGTCTCAGGTATAAGTTTTACTTCTGCAGCAATGCCCACTTGATAAGGACCTCGTTCATTGGAACAGCACTCTGGAATATGTTGTACGTGCTTCTTTTCCGCTGTCTTTCTTGTAGACGCCATGCACCTTCTCAGTACCCTACCCCCAAATCAAAGATTTCCAGATGCATTACTAAAAACGATTTCGCTTGTCCGCCATATCTTGGTTACAACAGATGTTCATACGACAAAGGTTAACTACTGGTTTTTATTTGTCCAAGAAGGTTTCCTTTATTTGCACCACTAGTATAAAATTCTTACCTCTCCTACTATCTACATTTAGAGGGGTAATTGCGAACTACATGATTCTTGGTCATATTGGACGTATTGTCAAATATGAGCCCCGTGTGTTGAGGAGCAGATCATCTGAAGACAGCATTCATTTTGTTGTAGTTTTCATCTAACTTTCTG